>NC_135958.1:10292778-10615278 GCF_053455715.1 Rhinoraja longicauda | reverse complement strand
GTTCTCATGTCTTGAATTGGGTTGCTACCCTGAAAAGCCAGCGAGAGATTGAAGAAGAAGAAAAAGAAAAAGAAAAAGAAGAAAAAGAAGAAAAAGAAGAAAAAGAAGAAAAAGAAGAAAAAGAAGAAAAAGGAGAAAAAGAAGAAAAAGAAGAAAAAGAAGAAAAAGAAAAGAAGAAAAAGAAGAAAAAGAAGAAAAAGAAGAAAAAGAAGAAAAAGAAGAAAAAGAAGAAAAAGAAGAAAAAGAAGAAAAAGAAGAAAAAGAAGAAGAGAAGAAGAAGAAGAAGAAGAGAAGAAGAAGAAGAAGAAGAAGAACAACAACAACAACAGATCAGGAGACTAAGGAAAGATCAATTGAAAGACATAGAATTGTTAATTGAAGAGGTTGAGGAAAGAAACCGGAAACTAAGACAATATGTGAAACAGAACAAAACGCCAATTGTGAGAGATGCTGTTCTCCCATCTCAAACGTGTGGGCATATTGGGGACGGTGATGAAACCTGCATCTCCTCCATGGTACCAGCACAAGTAAAGAGCCACAAGGGGAGTACAGTGTTGCAAACAGACATATTTTTGGATCATGGAAGTTCATCTACCTTCTGCACAGAAAGCTTGATGAGAAGGCTGAACATTTCAGGACCAGGGCCCAAAATTCTCCTGCGTTCCATGAATCAAGTGAAGCCTGTGACCAGTCGTCTTATCCCAGGTTAGGAAATATCTAGTCTGGAGAAAGATGTGACTAAACCAAGCATCCAAGATGAAGCTTGGGGAAAAGTAGTTGGACAACAAAATTCCACGACCTACATAACACCCGATTCTGGTGAGCAGTCTGACTGCGTGCAGGATGACTTGGCTCTTGAGGATAGCAATGTTGCTGAGCTTGCGGATCACAGCCCTTCATTGAAGGGATCTGGAAATGTAGCGGTACACATGGCACAGATGGACTCTTGCAGTTCAAGCTGATCCATTGGCTGGAGAATCTGGTCCTGAAAATACTTGTCTGAGCACAGAGATGACTGAAACCAACTATGAACAGACAGAGGAACCAGTTAGCTGCCAAGGTAGCATAGAAATATCCTTGCTAAAGACCATCTCTGAACTGATACCAGATATTAAACTGACTGTGTATGGTGAAGGTTTACAGGAGGAAGAAATTAAGTGTGATGCACAGTTAGCATTTGTAGATGAGGCAGTTGAGAGCATTGTTCGGAATACTAATGTTAATCCACGACCACCGTATGAAGTGTTGGAGGAGAGTGGATCGCTGTTGCATTCAGTTGAAGTAGCACCATAAAATCTGGAATCTTCGGATCAAGAAATTATTTAGATTTAGATTTTATTAGATTTAGAGATACAGCGCAGAAACAGGCCCTTCGGCCCACCGGGTCCACGCCGCCCAGCGATCCCCACACATTAACACCATCCTACACCCACTAGGGACAATTAAAAAAACAACATTTGCCCAGCCAATTAACCTACATACATGTGCGTCTTTGGAGTGTGGGAGGAAACCGAAGATCTCGGAGAAAACCCACGCAGGTCACGGGGAGAACGTACAAGCTCCGTACAGACGGCGCCCGTAGTCAGGATCGAACCTGAGTCTCCAGCGCTGCATTCGCTGTAAGGCAGCAACTCTACCGCTGTGCCACCGTGCCGCAGTACCCATTAAACTGGAAACTTCAGGGGATCCTGCACCAGAAAACCCAGCACACCTTGAAGACGTTTCAACCAAAGTAATTACTGAAAAAAACTAGTTCCACAGAGAACTCTACAGTTCTTGTCGATGGTGGAAAACTAAATGAATCCATCACCGGCAAAACTGAAGATGACTGTCCAGAAATTCCTGTTACAAATGGAACTACCCTGGATGGTGAACTGAGAAACCAGAGCACAGTGGAAGATGGACACTAGTGTCTAGACTTACCTTTCAAGCCAGAAAATGCCAGCGAAAGTGGCTACGGTACTGTTTCATATCTAAGACTGGAAAACAGTAGTAAAGAGGTGCATATTGCATCCATAATGGGATAATCCAGGGTGGCACCATTAAAACAAATGATGATTCCCAGAATGGAGCTTACAGCTGCAGTCCTAGCTGTCAGAGTTGATACAATGCTGCAAAAAGAATCACAGCTTCAACTGGACAAATCCATCTTCTGGACCAATAGCACAACGGTGCTTCAGTACATCAACAACGAATCCAAACGCTTTCAAACATTTGTAGCCAGCAGAATCTCCTGTGTAAGGGATGCTATTGACGTATCGCAATGGAGATATGTTGGCACCAAGGAAAACCCTGCAGATGAAGCATCAAGAGGACTAACAGCAGAACGCTTCTTAAGCTGGAAGAGAAGAAAATTGGACAAGATCCTGGCTAATGGGCCAAATATTGGAGACCATACCAGATGCACAAGGTCTTGTGCGCACAGTTCGACTTCAGACTAAGAGCAACATCTTGGAAAGACTGATAACGAAGACATGTCTGCTCCTAGAAGCTGATATCTGAGTACAGCAAAGACTGGTGGGCTTTTAAGATTGAAGAATCACTTAAGCAGATTAGGTGCCAATATATAGTGCATGCTTTATTTTTATTATGTGTGAAGTTTTTTATGGCTTCTTTTAATGTTTATTAGTAATTGTTTCTTTGTATACATAGAACAATTAGGTGTGCAGGAGCCATTTGTGTTTATTAGCTGCCTTAGCATATTATATTATTTTGTATCTTGCTGTATTATTTTTGGACACTTGTGGGTTGTCGTGAGAGGAATACATATATGGGCATAATGGCCATATATGGGCATAACATACTGGGAGGGGCCAGAATTAGGAGTATAATTGGGAATGCAGAGATAGGAGGGGCCGGTCACGGGGAAGCTATGGCGAGATACAGTTCTTACCCAGACCTATGACGGGAGAAGTATAAATCTGTTTGTATCACTACTTCAATAAACGACTAATTAAACTGAAACGCCGTGAAGATCTCTCTGTTGTTGTTTGCGTCAAGAACATTCATTCCACTCCTCCGTGACGTGGTGGCAAGCGGAGAGGACTTCAGTGGGAAGGACTGAAGTTGCCACTACACAGAGTGCTGGAGAAAGTCAATGGGTCAGGCAGCATCTCTGGAGAACATGAATAGGTGACGTTCCGGGTTGAGACCCTTCTTTGCAAAATGTCAGCAAGCACTAAATCAGGATGGACACTGTGAGAATGAGGCGATTCCCTTCAAGATTCTTATGGAGGTGATCTTATCAAGGTGTACACAATCATGAGAGGAATAGATTGGGTAGACGCACAGTTTCTTGCCCAGAGTAGGGGAATCAAGAACCAGAGGACATAGGTTTAAGGTGAGAGGGGAAAGATTTAATAGGAACTTGAGGATTAACTTTTTCACACAAAGGGTAGTGGTTGTATGGAACAAGCTGCCAGAGGAGATAGTTGAGGCAAGAACTATTGCTACATTTAAAAAACATTTAGACAGGTACATGGACAGGATAGTTTAGAGGGATATGGACCAAACGCAGGCAGGTGGGACTGATGCAGATGGGGCATGTTGGCCGGTGTGGGCAAATTGGGCTGCAGGGCCAGTTTCATAGAAACATAGAAAATAATTGCAGGAGTAGGCCATTCAGCCCTCCGAGCTAGCATCGCCATTCAATATGATCATGGCTGATCATCCAAAATCAGTACCTCGTTCCGGTTTTTTCCCCATATCCCTTGATTCCCTTACCCCTAAGAGCTAAACCTAACTTTCTCTTGAAAACATCTAGTGAATTGGCCTCCACTGCGTTCTGTGGCAGAGAATTCCACAGATTCATAACTCTCTGGGTGAAATTTTTTTTCCTCATCTCGGTCCGTATTCTTAAACAGTCACTCCTGGTTCTGGACTCCCCCAACATCGGAACATTTTTTCTGCATCTACCCTGTCCAATCCTCTAAGAATTTAATATGTTTCTATAAGGTCCCCTCTCATCCGTCTAAATTCCAGTGAACACAAGCCCAGTCGATCTATTCTTTCATCATATGTCTGTCCCGCCATCCCGGGAATTAACCTGGTGAACCTACGCTGCACTCCCTCAATAGCAAAAATGTCCTTCCTCAAATTTAGAGACAAAGATTGCACACAATATTCCAGGTGCTGGCTCATCAGGGCCTTGTACACCTGCAGTAGGACCTCCATGCTCCTAAACTCAAATCCTCTTGCAATGAAGGCCAACAAATGCCATTAGCTTTCTTCACTGCCTGCTGTACCTGCATGCTTACTTTCAGTGACTGAGTGAGCGGAAGTGGCGGCGCCTAACGGCAGCGGCTCGCTAGCAGTCTGTTTGTCTTTTTTCCTTTTTTTTTGTTGTGTGTCGGTGTTGGGATGGTTTTTGTATTTTTTTTTGGTTTTGTATGTGTGGGAGGGGGTGGTGGTGTGGGTGGGTGGGTGGGTGTGGGGGGGGGGGGTGGGGGAAACTTTTCTCTTCCTCACGGCGCGGGGTGCGGCTCGGCTGCGGGGCCTAACATCGCCCGGTGCGGCTTGGCCGCTGGACTTAACAGTGCCCGGTGCGGCTTGGCCGCTGGACTTTACATCGCCCGGTGCGGCTTGGCCGCTGGACTTTACATCGCCCGGTGCGGCTTGGCCGCTGGACTTAACAGTGCCCGGTGCAACTCGGCCGTGGGACTTAACATCGCCCGGTGCGGCTCGGCCGCGGGACTTTTCATCGCTGGTGCGGCTCGGCCACGGGACTTAGCTGCGCAGGGCTTTGTCGCGGGCCTTTCATCGCCCGGTTCGGCCACGAGACGTTTCAGCGCCCGGTGCAATTCGGCCGCGGGGACTGTGAGGGTCGGTCGGGGACGAGCTGTCTGTCCGTGGGCGTGGGGAAGAGAGTGGAAGTTTTGTTGCCTCCATCACAGTGAGGGGGTGTTTGGAGTCACTGTGATGGACGTTTGTGTTGGGGTCATGTGTCTTGTGTTCTTTTTTCTATGACTGCTATGTAGTTTCGTTCGGTACTTCGGTACCGAATGACAAATAAAGCTCTGTTATACCTGTTATACCTGTTATACCTGTTATACATGCACAACCAGGTCTCGTTGCACCTCCCCTTCTCCGAACCTGACACCATTCAGATAACTGCCTTCCTGTTCTTGCCACCAAAGTGGATAACCTCACATTTATCCAGATTTTCCACGCTGTATAACACAAGCTCCAGGGGATGGATTTCAGATGTTCCACAAATGCAGATGGGGCTGGCTGTTATTAAGCAGCAGATTCATGCATTTCAATAGACAAAAGACAATAGGTGCAGGAGGAGGCCATTCAGCCCTTCGAGCCAGCACCACCATTCAATGTGATCATGGCTGATCATTCTCAATTAGTACCCGTTCCTGCCTTCTCCCCATACCCCCTGACTCCGCTGTCCTTAAGAGCTCAATCCAGCTCTCCCTTGAATGCATTCAGAGAATTGGCCTCCACTGCCTTCTGAGGCAGAGAATTCCACAGATTCACAACTCTCTGACTGAAAAAGTTTTTCCTCATCTCATTTCTAAATGGCCTACCCCTTATTCTTAAACTGTGGCCCCTTGTTCTGGACTCCCCCAACTTTGGGAACATGTTTCCTGCCTCTAACGTGTCCAACCCCTTAATAATCTTATACGTTTCAATAAGATCTCCTCTCACCACTTTCATCCTCTGATTGGAAAGCTTATCGCAGGTGTCCGATGTTAAACCAAGAGAGTGTTGCACTCCACACCGCCCTTGCTGCCTTTCATCTGACCACCAGTCTGCATCACTCCCCTGTTCACGTTCGGCTGCTGTCGCCAACATTGTGTCGTGCGCCTGATCCACTGCACGTGAGACTCGGTGCATCGGCCCGATCCCACCCACGCCAGCCCAGGCCCATGCATTTTTGCACAGTGTGGCAAGCACGCGTGGACTTGCTCTTCGGGACCAGGTGGTGCCACCTGTACCCAGAGACACAATCTGGGAAGCAATGTGGTGTGTCAGAACATAGAGCATAGACTGGTGCAGCACAAGGACTGGCCCCTCCACCTGCAATGTCTGTATACAACAATAAATCAGATTTAACTCATCTCCTCCACTGCTCCTCCATTCTCTGCATCTCCATGTGCCGATCTAAAAGCCTCTTAAATGCCACGATCATATCTGCCTCCACCACCATCCCTGGCAGTGCATGGCAGGCTGCCACCACCTTCTGTGTAAAAAACCTGCCCCACACATCCCCTTTAAACTTCCCCCCCCTCACCTTAATGCAATGCCCCCTGGTCTTTGACATTTCCAACCTGGGAAAATGGTTCTGACTCTCTACCCTATCTGCGCCTCTCATAGTTTCATGTACTTCTATCGGGTCTCCTGTCAACCTCTGGCGTTCCAGAGAAAACACTCAGGCAGCACGATGGCGCAACGGGTAGAGCCGCTGCCTCTCGGTGCCAGAGACCCCGGTTCGATCCTGACCTCGGGTGCTGTCTACGTGGAGTTTGCACGTTTTTACTGTGACCGTGTCCGTTTTCTCCAGGTGCTCTGGTTTCCTCCCACATCCCAAAGATGTGCGGGTTTGTAGGTTAATTGGCGTCTCTAAATTCGCTCCCCAGTGTGTAGGGGGTGGATGATCAAAGCGTCTTGATCAAAGGTGTTTTTCTTTATTTTTTATTGCCTTTAAACACCAGTGGGATTTTGTTATTTAAATGTGAGCTGGTTTAATCTTTCCATAATCCCAGAGGGTTGCCATTCGTGAGGGTTTGATGTTGGAGTGCAGCGGACAGTTCATAAATTCATAAGTGAGAGAAGCAGAACTAGGCCATTCAGCCCATCAAGTCTGCTCTACCATTCAATCATGGATGGTCTATCTCTCCCTCCTAACCCCATTCCCCTGCCTTCTTCCCATTAACCGTGACACCTGTACTAATCAAGAATCTACAGTATCTATCTCTGCCTTAAAAATGTCCATTGACTTGGCCTTCACAGTCGTCTGTGGCAATGAATTCCACAGATTCACCACCCTCTGACTAAAGAAATTCCTCCTCATCTCCTTTCAAAAGGAACATCCTTTAATTCTGTGGCTATGACCTCTTGTCCTAGACTCTCCCACTAGTGAAAACATCCTCTCCACATCCACTCTATCCAAGCCTTTCACTATTCAGTCGCTGGACTACATCACTGGCTCAATGGGTGAAGATTTGTTTTTTACTACTCTATATTCCCCACTTGTTCAGTACGGACCTTTCTTCTCATTCTATCCTTTACGAGGATCGAGTCCAGAGGTTGTGGGCAAATTTGATAGAAGTTTATAAAATTATAGGAGACATAGATAGGGCAGACAGTCAGAAGATATCAAGGACTAGAAGGCACAGCTTCAAGGTATTATGGGACTTTAGTCAGGCTGTTTTTGGAGTAGTGAGTGAAGTTCTAGTGTAGGGACATACGGATTGGCGGGGGGGTCTCGAACCCTCGGTTGGGCTAACGGGTCACGTGGTGCGGGAGCGCGAGGTATAGTTGTGTCTGGCGCCAAACTGGAGAGATGAGATTAGATTATATTAGCTAGTTAAGTAGTGTGTGTCCAAAGTAAGTGCGTTGCGTCTTGTCACGGTTTTTACCAAGAATAAAGTCTTTTTGATAACATCGCTCGTTTTGGACTCACTACATTGGTGACCTCGAACGTAAGATCTGAAGCGAACACGCAGAATGTCACAGGTGGGAGCGAGCGCGGGCGAGGTTCACCTACCGCCGTTCTGGGCCCATCAGCCGCACCTGTGGTTTGTGCAGGCGGAATCCCAGTTCCATCTTAAGAGGGTGGAGGAAGACCAGGAGAAGTACCACCACCTGGTGAGCTGTCTGCAGGCGGAGGTGGCTGCGCGGGTCAGTCAATACCTGACCAGTCCACCCCAAACGGAGCAGTACGTGGGGCTCAAGAGGCTCCTACTGAGGACTTTCGGCTGGAGCCAGAACCAGCCGGCTCTGAAGCTCCTCCATTTACCAGAGCTGGGGCAGCGGCTACCGTCGGAGTTGATGACCGAGATGCTGACCTTGGTGGGCGACCATCAGCCGTGCATGGTTTTTGAAGCGGCGTTTCGGGAGAAGCTACCCCGGGACGTCAGGCTAGTGTTGGCCGACGTCTCGTTTGAAGATCCGGTAGCGTTCGCCGAGAAAGCCGACGCGCTCGTCAGGGAGCGGCACACCCGAGACAACTCGGTTAATCGGGTCTCGAGGCCCAGCGGCAGTCGGTGGAGCGGCCGAGAGAGCGACGCATCGGCCGCTATTTCGCAGTCAGCCCGCCAAGAAGGGGCTGCGGAACATGTTTATTGGTCGCGGGCACAAGCAACACGGCCGAATAGGCGCGGCTGGTGTTTCTTCCATCGGCGGTGGGGCAGTGAGGCCCGAAGCTGCAGAGCCCCGTGTGCGTTTCCGGGAAATGCCTGGGCCGATCGAATGTAGAGGCAGTTTCGATTGGCCGTAATTGCCGCCTCTATGCGACGGACCAAGGTACCGGGATCGTTTTTCTAGTGGATACGGGAGCGGTTGTGAGTATTGTGCCCCCCTATGACTGCGAAGTTCAAGCGGGGGGTAAGGGGCCGCCCCTCATTGCGGTGAACGGTAGCCCCATCCGCACATACGGCAAAAGGGCTATGTCCCTGTCCTTCGAGTCCAGGACCTACCGTTGGGATTTCATCGTGGCGGATGTGGGCCAGGCCATTTTGGGTGCGGATTTCCTATGTGCGTTTTCGTTGGGCGTAGACGTCCGCGGTAGGGGCCTGCAGCCCTTGGCTAGCGTACGGCCCCGAGGTACGGGGCCTGCGGGCCCTCCAAGCGCCGCCCCACCCAGTTCAGCGATCCAGGCCATCACCACGGCCCCCGGTCAGTTCGATGCGGTCCTAGCGGATTTCCCGCAGCTCCTCGTTCAGCGGTTCGATGCACCTTCCGAGAAGCATGGGGTCATGCATTTCATTCCGACCGAGGGGCCACCGGTTTTTGCCCGGGCACGGCGCCTCCCACCGGAAAAGCTGGCCATGGCTCGAGAGGAGTTCCTGAACTTGGAGAGGCTGGGAATTGTGCGGCCTTCAAGTAGTCCGTGGGCCTCCCCCTTGCATATGGTTTCCAAAGCATCTGGGGGGTGGAGACCATGTGGGGATTTCCGACGACTTAACGCGGCAACACGGCCGGACCGCTACCCGATTCCGCACATACAGGACTTCTCAGCCAGCCTGGAGGGGGCTACAATTTTTTCAAAGATCGATTTAGTGCGGGGATATCATCAGATCCCGGTCCACCCGCCGGACATTCCAAAGATGGCTACCATTACTCCGTTCGGATTGTTTGAGTGGTTGCGCATGCCTTTCGGCCTTAAAAACGCAGCTCAGGCATTCCAGCGTCTGATGGACCGTGTGGGTCGAGGTTTGCCATTCGTGTTTATTTACCTCGATGACATTTTGATTGCCAGCCGTTCGGTCCAGGAGCACTTAGTCCACCTCCGCACTATATTCCAGAGGCTGCAGGACCACGGCCTGATTCTGCACCCGGCCAAATGCCAATTCGGCCTGTCGGCGGTAGATTTTTTGGGTCACCGGGTTACACCGGAGCCACTCCCTTGCCAGCTAAGGTGGACGCGGTACGCTCTTTTCCACGCCCGACTACCATCAACGGTTTGCAGGAATTCGTGGGCATGGTGAACTATTATCACCGGTTCGTGCCTGCAGCAGCTCGGGTCATGCGCCCCCTTTTTCAATGCCTCGCGGGTAACCCCGCTGAGTTGGTATGGTCCGCAGCTGCAGAGACGGCTTTTGTCGCGGTCAAACAGGCCCTCGCCAACGCCACCATGCTGGTGCACCCGCGCTCCTCCGCCCCCACGGCTCTGATGGTGGACGCCTCAGACGTGGCGGTGGGTGGGGTTTTGGAGCAGCAGGTCGAAGGTCAATGGCAGCCCCTGGCGTTTTTCAGCCGGCAGCTCTCGCGAGCCGAGCTCAAATATAGTGCGTTTGATAGGGAGCTCCTGGCCCTCTATTTAGCAGTCCGCCACTTCCGTTATTTTTTGGAAGGCCGTTCTTTTGTGGCCTACACGGATCACAAACCTCTGACAATCGCTTTTGCTAAGGTTTCTGATCCGTGGTCGGCTCGCCAGCAGCGGCACCTCACCCTGATTTCGGAATTTACCACCGATGTCCGTCATATTGTGGGTAGGCTTAATGCTGTTGCTGATGCCCTGTCCAGGCCGGCCATTCCCTCCGTAGCCGTGGTAGGCGGACAGGTGGATTTCCAGGAGCTAGCGGAGGCTTAGCGCCTGGAAGGAACCGCCGGGGTGTACGCCTCCACAGCCTCGGGACTGCGTTTGGAACAGGTGGCATGTGGCCCCACAGGTACCAAGTTGTGGTGTGATGTTTCCCTTCCACGCCCTCGCCTGGTGGTGCCTGCGAGGTTTTTGAGGCCATTCATGGCCTGGCACATCCGTCCATCAGGGCGACTTCAGCCATGGTGGCCGCCCGGTTTGTCTGGCACGGCCTGCAGAAGCACGTGGCGACCTGGGCACGTGCCTGTATTCCGTGCCAGACCTCCAAAGTTCATCGCCATGTCCAGCCCCCATACCAGAGATTTGAGGTTCCACCAGTCCGTTTTTTCCACATCCACGTGGATTTGGTGGGTCCATTGCCTTATTCCAGGGGTTACACTCATCTCCTGACGGTGGTGGATCGGTTTACACGTTGGCCGGAGGCGCTCCTATTGTCGGACACCTCGGCGGCCTCCTGTGCACGGGCCCTGGCGTTGCATTGGGTGGCCCGTTTCGGCGTCCCGGCTATCATCACCACAGATCGGGGAGCCCAGTTCACCTCCTCCCTCTGGGCCGCGCTGGCACAGTTGTATGGGTCTCGTTTACAGCAGACCACCGCCTACCATCCCCAATCCAACGGGATGGTGGAGCGTTTCCATCGGCAGCTGAAGGCGTCCCTCTGTGCCCGACTGACCGGCCACGATTGGGCTGACCAGCTGCCTTGGGTCCTCCTCGGCAATCGTACGGCCCCAAAGGCTGAGCTGGGCACATCCTCGGCCGAGCTCGTCTACGGTTCGCCCCTGCGGGTACCAGGTGACATCCTCCCTTCCGCCCCCGCTTTGCCGCCGCCCGTCACGTCGGTGTTGGGTTCCCTCTGGGCACGGGTGGGTTCTCTGGCTCCAGTCCCGACCTCCAGGCACGGAAGCACGGCAGTCCACATCCCGTCGGACTTGCGGGACTGCGATTTCGTGTTCCTTCGGAAAGATTCCCACCGCCCCCCTCTTCGGCCGGTTTACCAGGGCCCATTCCAGGTGCTTAAAAGAGGGGCTGTCACCTTCACCTTGCAGGTGGGCAATCGCCAGGAGCTCGTTTCGGTATCCCGGCTCAAGCCGGCCCATTTGGACCAGGACCTCCCTGTGTCGATGGCCCAGCCTCCGCGCAGGGGCCGGCCTGTGGCCGCCCCACTGGTCCCGCCAGCGGCGCCTTGTTTGCCACCTCTCGGCCCCCCGCCGCCTATGGTTGGGCCCGGGCCGCCGTTCCCGATCAAGCGCTCTCCGTCGCCTACGCCCTCCGCTTCCGTGCCCACTCCATCGCCTCTGGCGGCGGCGCCCTCCCCGCCTCCCGTCACGTTCCCCCCTCCGTACGCGTTCCGGGAGGGAGGTCCGGGCGCCCGTGTGGTATAGTTTCCAGGGTTCTGGGGGGGGGTCATGTAGGGACATACGGATTGGCGGGGGGGTCTCGAACCCTCGGTTGGGCTAACGGGTCACGTGGTGCGGGAGCGCGAGGTATAGTTGTGTCTGGCGCCAAACTGGAGAGATGAGATTAGATTATATTAGCTAGTTAAGTAGTGTGTGTCCAAAGTAAGTGCATTGCGTCTTGTCACGGTTTTTACCAAGAATAAAGTCTTTTTGATAACATCGCTCGTTTTGGACTCACTACACTAGTCCCATTACAGAAAGGATGTGGAGGCTTTGGAAAGGGTGGAGAGGAGGTTTACCAGACTGATGCCTGGATTACAGGGCTTTAACTACAGGATAAAGATGGACAGCATGATTTTTTTTTCTGTGGGAGGTTGAGGGGAGACCTGGTAGAAGTATATAAATGTTATGAGAGGCGTAGATAGGGTAGACAGTCAGAACCTATCTCCCAGGGTGGAAATGTCAAATTCTAGAGGACGTAGCTTTAAGGTGAGAGGGGCAAGTATTTTTACACAGGGGGTGTCACAAAATGCTGGAGTAACTCAGCAGGTCAGGCAGCATCTAGGAGAGAGGGAATGGGTGACGTTTCAGACTGAAGAAGGGTCTCGACCCGAAACGTCACCCATTCCCTCTCTCCTAGATGCTGCCTGACCTGCTGAGTTACTCCAGCATTTTGTGAATAAATACCTTCGATTTGTACCAGCATCTGCAGTTATTTTCCTACACTTTTTTTACACAGAGGGTGGTGAGTGCCTGGAATGAGCTGCCAGGGGTGGTGGTGGAAACAGATACGATAGTGGTGTCTATGATAAGTGTATTTAAGAAACCTTGGGTCTCCAGACCCTTGAGACCCTACATGGATATGCATGGAACGGAGGGATATGGATCAGGTGCAGGCAGATAAGAGTTTGTGTTGGCGTCATGGTCGAACGGATATTGCGGGCTGAAGGGCCTGTTCCTGTGCTGTACTGTTCTATGTTCTATATTCTTTGTTCTGTTCTCTGTGCCTTTGTTCTATGTTCTACGTGCTAGGTTCTATGTTCCCACAACTGGGTCTCAAGAGGCGATTGCAGTAATGTCTCAGGTTTCCCCTGCCGATGGTATTTGTGCTGAATATGTTTTTGAGCTGATATTTCAAGGACAGACACTGCAACTGTTCCGTGTGCTAAAAACACGATCACCATCAGAGTCAAGTGGGTAAATTGAAAGCCGGTGTCTGGTGATGAGAGAATATTCGATAAAGGGTGGGTGGTGGATCATGTGCAGATGTGCTTTATTTTTCAGCAGCAGCCTCAGCATAGTACAGGGTCAACATCTGGCAGAGGCAGCAGCAGCAGGACTGGGCGGGATCTCCTCTGACGTGGAGCGGGGGGGACTGAACCAGAAGGAGGTGATGAACACATTGACTGCAGTGATCACCAGAATCAAGCCCGTCACAATGTTATTTAGCAGATGTACCCTGAAATCAAAGAGAACAGAACTTTGAAACAGGTACAAAACATAAAACAGTGCAGAGAGTCTGAACAGACACTAGACAATAGACAATAGGTGCAGGAGTAGGCCATTCGGCACTTCGAGCCAGCACCGCCATTCAATGTGATCATGGCTGATCATTCTCAATCAGTACCCGGTTCCTGCCTTCTCCCCACACCCCCTGACTCCGCTATCCTTAAGAGCTCTATCCAGCTCTCTCTTGAATGCATTCAGAGAATTGGCCTCCACTGCCTTCTGAGGCAGAGAATTCCACAGATTCACAACTCTCTGACTGTAAAAGTTTTTCCTCATCTCCGTTCTAAATGGCCTACCCCTTATTCTTAAACTGTGGCCCCTGGTTCTGGACTCCCCCAACATTGGGAACATGTTTCCTGCCTCTAACGTGTCCAACCCCTTCATAATCTTATACGTTTCGATAAGATCTCCTCTCATCCTTCTAAATTCCAGTGTATACAAGCCTAGCCGCTCCAGTCTTTCAACATATGACAGTCCCGCCATTCCGGCAATTAACCTGGTAAACCTACGCTGCACGCCCTCAGGGCCTCGACCCGAAACGTCACCCATTCCTTCTCTCCAGAGATGCTGCCTGTCCCGCCGAGTTACTCCAGGATTTTGTGTCTATCTTTGGTATAGAACAGTGCAGCACAGGAACAGGCCCCCCAGCCCCCAATGCCTGTGCCAAACATGATGCGGAGTCCAACTCTTACCTGCCTGCACATAATCCATATCCCTCCATATCCACGTGCCTATCCCAAAGTCTCTTAAATGCCACTATCGTATCGTGTTCCAGGCACCCACCACCCTCTGTGTAAAAGAACTTGCCCCGCACAGCGCCCTCAAACGTTGCCGCTCCATCACGGGCACAGGCCTCTCTCCGTCAAATGCGTCTACACCAGGCGCTGCCTCGGGAAGGCGGCATCTATCATCGAGGACCCGTACCATCTGGGCAGTGCCCTCCCCACTGCTGCCGTCAGGCAGGAGGTACAGAAGCCTGAGGTCCCACTGTATAATAATGTATGTTCCCCTACATAGTCCTATCTACAAATGACATGGCCAATTGTGAAACCCAAATCAGGATCTAACCTCCCCAATAAATAAATATATAAATACAAAAATAAGTTGTTAGATAAATAAATAAATGAATAATGCAGTACTTAATTTAATCAAGATCAACAAAAGTGGTCTTAATTGGCTAAGCACTGAGGTGCCAGAACAGTTAACAGAGTCACTGGAAATATTAATCTTCAGCATCTAATTTATGTCGACAGCTTCTCTATCAGGTTCATTTAGTAAATAATTAGATTTTCCGTACAATGCAGAGGACATCTAGTGTGTCCACTTGCAACGTTCCATGTTCGGGGCTCCATTAAGACAGCAATAGTTTTACTAACACCTTGGAGTGAGGCGGCTGCTCGACCCTGAGACTGCGGTTTATAAGGTCATAAGGAATAGGAGTAGAATTAGGCCATTTGGCCCATCAAGCCTACTCCGCCATTCAATCATGGCTGATCTATCTCTCCCTCCTAACCCCATTCTCCTGCCTTCTCCCCATAACCTCTGACACCCGTACTAATCAAGAATCTATCTACCTCTGCTTTAAAAATATCCACTGACTTGGCCTCCACAGCCTTCTGTGGCAAAGAATTCCACAGATCCACCACCCTCTTGTTGGATATACTGTAGCTCTTCGGGCTAACGGAATCAAGGGATATGGGGAGAAAGCAGGAACGGGGAACTGATTTTGGATGATCAGTCATGATCATATTGAATGGCGGTGTTGGCTCGAAGGGCCGAATGGCCTACTCCTGCACCTATTTTCTGTGTTTCTATGTTTCAACCTGTCCACACATAGTACATGTTACATCTTTGGTATGAAGTCCAACTGCTACTTATGGAACCCATTGAGTCAATGGGAGCTGCTGTGAAAGTCTTAATAGTGAAGTTAAAAGTTATTTCCTAATGTTTTTCGATGGCCTGTGTTTTAATGGATTAAAGTGAGAGGGGCAAGATTTAATAGGCAACATTTTCACACAGAGGGAAATGGGAATGAGTGTTGGAGGAGGTAGTTGAGGCGGATAGGAAATGGTTTAGAAAGATTTGCCAAAAGGTTTGCTAAACACTGGAAAATGGGACTAGCTTAGATGTGGCATCTTGGTTGTCATGAAGAGTTGGGCTGAAGGGTGTGTTCCTGTGTTGCATGACTCTTTAAGGTTCAATGTCCACAGTGGGGTGGATGGGAAGAAAAAGAGTAAATATCTGAAACAGTAACCTGACCACAAATGTTATTTTTAGTATTTAAAGGTTTTAAGCTGTTTTTCAATTGCACCACTTCCACGTGAACAAATACTTCAGTATGATAGGACTCTTCATAGAACAGAAACGGGTCTTTCAGCACACAATGTCTGTGCTGAACATGATGCCACGTTAAGCCGTCTCCTCTGCCTGCACGTGATCAACATCGCTCCATTCCCTGCATGTCCACGTGCCAATCTGCAAGGCTCTTAAACACCACCATCGTATCTGCCTCCACCACTACCCCTGGCAGTACATTCCAGGCACCCACCACGCTCCGTGTAAAAAAAAACATGCCCCGCACATCTTTAAACTTTGTCCCTCTCAGCCTAACGATGCCGCATGTAGTCCAAATGTGATGATCTAGATTTGGTGTAGGGACACAGGTGGCTGGGTTTGTCGATGAGGCCGGCATTCATTGCAATTTTGTTTTAACGTCATTGCAAAAGCTCACGGTGATTTGATTTGAGTCGGGTGTTACTAGCCCGGGATATTTTATGAATATTCACGCGATGTGGCTGCTATGGACAAGTTGCCCTCGCGGTTCATTTACCCAAAGCAACCCAAAGTGGGCATCACGGTGGCACAGCGGTAGAGTTGCTGCCTCACAGCGCCAGAGATCCGGGTTAGGTCCTAACTATGGGTGCTGTCTGTACAGAGTTTGTACGTTCTCCCCGTGATCTGCATGGGTTTTCTATGGTTTCCCTCCCACACTCAGGTTTGTAGGTTAACTGGCTTGGTATAAATGTAAATTGTCCCTAGTGTGCGGAGGATAGCGTTTTTTTTTTAAACCAAAAATATTTATTCAAATATTAAAATAATATATACAATACATTAAAACCAAACCAGAACCCACCACCAGAATACTATACAAACAAATATACCAATTGAAACTATTATACAATTATATTACAATCCCCATCCAGGATACATCCAATCCCCCCGCGGTGCCCAGCGGTCCCGGAAATCCTCCAGGGTGCCCGTGGACAGCACGTGGTCCCTCTCCAACACCACCCGGGCATGGACGTAACCCCGGAAAAGGGGTAGGATAGCGTTAGATTTATAGATTTAGAGATACAGCGCGGAAACAGGCCCTTCGGCCCACCGAGTCCGCGCCGCCCAGCGATCCCCGCACATTAACACTATCCTACACACACTAGGGACAATTTTTACGTTTAACCCAGTCAATTAACCTACATACCTGTCCGTCTTTGGAGTGTGGGAGGAGACCGAAGATCTCGGAGAAAACCCACGCAGGTCACGGGGAGAACGTACAAACTCCGTACAGACGGCGCCCGTAGTCAGGATCGAACCTGAGTCTCCGGCGCTGCATTCGCTGTAAGGCAGCAACTCTACTGCTGCGCCACCGTGCCGCTCGTTAGTGTGCCGGGATCGCAAGTCGGCGCGGACTCGGTGGGCCGAAGAGCCTGCTTCCGCACTGTATCTCTAAATTAAACTAAACTCTGTCCCCACACTCTGATTCAGCTTCGCAAGTGACCGTCACGGCCTCAGGTTAAATCTCAACACAAGAAACACAAAGTGAAAGATGAGACAAAGCTTCAGGAAACAAGCCATTTATATGCGGCAGGAACCAATATACCTGTCACTGAGCCTGCGTTCTGGATCATCGCATTCTATGTTCTTTGATCCTTTATAAATTAACAGGGCTGCGACAATCAACTGAAGTATGATGGAGATGCACTGTAAAAGAGCAAATGTTAGCATTAGACAAAACAGCGGTATACAATGCTGCAAACTGCCCATCATATTGTTGGGCAGTTTACTAACCCATCTCAATGTAAACAGACTTTTATCACCGACACGTACCCAAATTTAATGCAAGGTACTTGAAACTTTATTAAATTGTATTGTTTCAAAATGTTCCTTGCATTTCTCTCTGCTTTTCGCAAGCAGTTTAAGAGGAAATAAATTGTTTAATTCATGTCGGGATAGTTTAAAAAAAATGTTCATTCAGATATAGAACAGCCAAACTGTTCTGTACCAAACTTCTTAGTGCATGAACTCTACAGAGACTACCTGACCTTATATTAATAGGACCAAATTAAATTTTATTAAAAATCTTTCCTTGGCATGTAGGTGATTCCAACATCCACTATTTAGAATAAATTATTTTACAAGAGGGCAGCACGGTGGCACAGCGGTGGAAACGCTTATAAACGCTTGCAGCGCCGGAGACCCGGGTTCGATCCTGACTACAGGTGCTGTCTGCACGGAGTTTGTACGGTCACCTCGTGACCTGCGTGGGTTTTCTCCGGGTGCTCCGGTTTCCTCCCACACTCCAAAGACGTCTCGGTTTTGTGGGTTAATTGGCTTGGTGCAATTGTAAAAATTGTCCCTAGTGTGTGTAGGATAGTGTTAGTGTTCGGGGCCAGAGGTATTAAGGATCTCGGAGGCGGAATAGACCTGATCTCATCTAGATTTGGGACATGTTGGTAGGTGTGGGCAAGTTGGACTGAAGGGCCAATTTCCACACTGTATAGGGTAGGAAACATCCTTTCCCCAGATTTTCATAAAACACCGTGTCCTCTGAGGCCAGATTTACACTGGATCAGCGACATAGTTTGTGATTTGAATCTGTACTTTTCTATGTTGTGGTATTATATTTATTGGTCGCAGTTGCATAATCAAAACACTGCATTACGTTCTATTGTCACAGTGCCTTACAGCACGGAAACAGGCCCTTCGGCCCACCTTGTCCATGTCAACTCATTTGACATGCATTTGGCCTATATCCCTCTAAACTCTTCCTACCCATCTCTCTATCCAAATGTCTTTAAAGTCATAATTGTGTCTGTTTAGGTAGCTTCCTATCATTATATGCAATTGTTCCGAAAGAAGCCATCTTAATAGCATCATAAAATTAAAGGCAAAGATAGACACAGAGAGCTGGAGTAACTCAGCGGGTCAGGCACATCTCTGGAGAAAAGGAATAGGTGATGTTTCGGGTCAAGACCCATCTTCAGACTCTGACTTTCTTCAGACTTCAGGGTCTCGACCCGAAACATAACCTATTCCTTTTCTCCAGAGATGCTGTCTGACCCACTGAGTTACTCCAGCTTTCTACGTCCATCTTTGGTTTAAACCAGCATCTGCAGCTCTTTCCTACACGTGAGATGAAAGGCGTTTTGGGTACACACCAGCAGAACCATCAGGAAATAGTAAAACCGAATGGCTGGACCTTGTTCCATGAGATGCTTGAGTTGTGAGGCATTTGCAGTAAACAAGGCTATGTCCAGAAAGCCCTGGGCTATAGTCTTAGTCCTGGCATATGTGTTGATATTCCTGATGACCTGGAACAGAAAGCTCAATATAAACACAGTGCTCCATCTCCAAATTCGAGCCAGCCATTCAATATGATCATGGTTTAAGAATAAGGGGTAGGCCATTTAGAATGGAGATGAGGAAAAACTTTTTCAGTCAGAGAGTTGTGAATCTGTGGAATTCTCTGCCTCAGAAGGCAGTGGAGGCCAATTCTCTGAATGCATTCAAGAGAGAGCTTGATAGAGCTCTTAAGGATCAAGTCAAGTCAAGTCAAGTTAAGTTTATTTGTCACATGTACATACACGATGTGCAGTGAAATGAAAGTGGCAATGCCTGCAGATTGTGCACAAAAAAGAATTACAGTTACAGCATATAAATAAAGTTAATAAAGTTAATACAGAGAAGACAAAATTTAGTCCCTGGAGTTATAAAAGTTAACATTCCTGATGGCCTGTGGGAAGAAACTCCGTCTCTTCCTCTCCGTTTTCACAGCGTGACAGCGGAGGCGTTTGCCTGACCGTAGCATCTGGAACAGTCCGTTACTGGGGTGGCAGGGGTCCCTCATAATCTTACTTGCTCTGGATCTGCACCTCCTGATGTATAGGTCCTGCAGGGGGGCGAGTGTAGTTCCCATGGTGCGTTCTGCCGATAGCGGAGTCAGGGGGTATGGGGAGAAGGCAGGAACAGGGTACTGATTGAGAATGATCAGCCATGATCACATTGAATGGCGGTGCTGGCTCGAAGGGCCGAATGGCCTACTCCTGCACCTATTGTCTATTGTCTATTGACATTAGCTATTACAAGAGGAACACCTCAACATTTATTGTAATCAAATTACTTAAGCCATGATTTTTCATTCAAAGTTGGCTAAACTTTCCACTTTGTTTATGGTCCGCAGTAATACAGAAGCAGAAGTTTGCAGCTTTGAAATCTGTAAATTTTGGTGGACATTGTTTCATTCGGAAGCAAGATTAACCATTCATAACACACGGATTATAATTGTTAAATTTGACATTACGAATCTTCCGTGTAAATAAAGGAACGTGTAGGAATGCCGAATGTCCAGGCCATTTTACTCACAGGGCTGTGTGTGGAAAACCTCTGAATATGTTGGTACGTGACACAGACGTGGCAGTGTGAGGGGTTGAGAACTCTTTAGGCCATCACAACGTTCTCTCGTTCATGATTGCAGGTGTACATTTGGCAGGTCTGCATTTTACCCTCATTGAAGCATTGGTACTAACTATGTGAATATTCTGGGGTCAGATTAATTGACATATTTTGGTCTGTCTTGTCATTGGAGGGCAGTTTAACAATCGTTCATATACTTGGAAAGAAGACTCGGTTGAGACCAGTAATGTTCTCAGTAACGCTGTCCTTGGTATAGTTGCAACATCTTTGCGCTCAAGCCTAGCAACTCTCTGCGCCCTGGTCCCAGAAGTGGATCTGCAATCATTCATTACAATCGCTCCACTCTTTTAAACCTCTACTCCAACAGCAGCATTTCTTACTCTAACAATGCTCTTCTCAATCTTCTCATTAGAAGTTATTCCCTCTATCATGTATCTGTACACTGTGGACGGTTTGATTGTAATAATAGAGTCATAGTCTTACAGTGTGGAATCAGGCCCTTTGGCCCAACTTGCCCACACCGACCAACATGTCCCATCTACACTAGTTCCACCTGCCTGCACTTGGCCCATATCCCTCTAAACCTATCTTATGTGCCTGTCGAAACGTTTCTTAAATGTTGCGACAGTAATCGTGTATAGTCTTTACACTGACTGGATAGCTTGCAACAATAAAGCTTTTCACTGTTCCTCGGTGCACATGACAATAAACTCAACTAAACTAAATAATTGTGATAGAGTGTTCAATTTCCAATTGTTGTTAGATCTAGCTTTATGTGCTGGGAGAATTATGCTTGTAACAATAAAGGAAACATTTGGAAATGTTACAAATGGCCGATATTCAATATTCACACAGGCCAGCGGTAATGCAGAAAATAAAGCATTAAGCTAGAAAGACTGCAGAGAAGATTCAAAAGTATATTGCCCGGCTCAAGAGCTTGAGATATAAGAGAGGTTTTTATTACGTAGTGTAAGAGGCTGAGGGGGTGATCTTATCGTGGTATCATGTGGGAAATAGATAGGGTGAATGCACAAGGTCTTTACTGCAGAGTAGGTGAATCAAGAACTCGAGGACATCGGTTTAAGGTGTGAAGAGACAGATTTAATAGGAACCTGAGGGGCAACATTTTCACACAGAGGGTGGTGGGTGTATGGAACAAGCTGCCGGAGGTGGTAATTGAGGCAGAAACTGTAACACCATTTAAAAGACAGATACAAATCTACCAATCAAACCCTGCTCACTTGTATCCACCTATCACTTTGCCTGCAGCTTTCACCTCCCTACTACAGTCTGAAGGGCCCCCACCTGAAACGTCACCTATCCATGTTCTCCAGAGATGCTGCCTGACCCACTGAGGGACTCCAACACTTTGTGTCTTTTTATGTATTAACCCGCATCTGCAGTTCTTTGTGACACAGCAATATTCTTGTCAAGAGAGAGCTAGATTTAGCTCTTAGGGCTAACGGAATCAAGGGATATGGGGGGAAAAAAGCAGGAATGGGGTACTGATCATATTGAATGGCCTACTCCTACACCTATTTCCTATGTTTTTCTTCAGCTGACGTTTGCTGAGTGTACACGCATAATTCGCAAACGAACAGTTAAAGGAAAGGAAACGTACAATCTGTTTTGCCCGCATCATGTACACTGTTGTTTTGGTTTATTTCGGCTCTGCAGGATCTGCGGCGTGCTGCCAATTGCCTTGGGTCAGACCACACACAGAGGGCATCTCCAGCACCAGATTAAGTAAGTGCACCAGGCCAATGAAACATGTAAAGACCTTTCAGTTCTGATCTACGTTGCAATGTGTAAAGGTTCCTTTGTGCAGCAAGAGGATCACTAGTTACTGGAAGCAAATGTATCAGAAAATGTGCAGGACTTAACATATCACAGAGTGCACAAGCAGAGTGCATCATTACCATCACAACGTGCCTGTGTGACTGTAATGATGAACAACTGGGACAAATGCATCACTGGATTTAAACTGCGTTTCCCCCCACAACCATCAGGCTATTGAATGCTACAAACACCAACTATGCTTCAAACTCTCTCGGTCGCACGAGGGGCTTCAGCCTTTTGTTTTGCACTTAATATTGGAGGTTTTTATTCAATCAAATCTTTTTCTAACTTTGTTTATTACGTTAACAATGCAGTACTATGTTTACAGACCCGTTGCAAGTAAGAACTTTGTTGTTCAGTTTTGATACAAATGACAATTAAGCTTGACTCTTGATCCTTGAACCTGGTGCCTTCAATGTTTCAACGGCACTTTATTGGCGCATGTACCTCGGCAGAGTGACATTTCTTTTTTGCATACAGTTCAGTAAAAAACCTTACTATGCCAAGGCACAATCATACTCAAGTACAAAGAGTGTAAGAGGAGTAGATTGCACTGAGACTGTATGCAAGAGTGACCATGTTTCCAGCAACAACTTGCACCCTTCAAGTTCAGAGTTGTTAAAGATGTAGAATCTTGACTTGGTCATGAGGTTGAGGACATGGATAGATGATGTTTTGGGTAGGAACCCCTACCTACTTGGCTACTTGTAACTTTATTGCTATATTCCTTTCAAAAACTCTGTCAGAGATAGTTTTATATTTATTCATTAACCAAAAGATAAAAATCACAGGTGCTGAAATTAAAGTAGAAGTTACAATAGATACAATAGATACAATAGATACAACAGACAATAGGTGCAGGAGTAGGCCATTCGGCCCTTCAAGCCAGCACCACCATTCAATGTGATCATGGCTGATCATTCTCAATCAGTACCCCGTTCCTGCCTTCTCCCCATACCCCCTGACTCCGCTATCCTTAAGAGCTCTATCTAGTTCTTTCTAGAATGCATTCAGAGACTTGGCCTTCACTGCCTTCTGAGGCAATGAATTCCACAGATTCACAACTCTCTGACTGAAAAAGTTTTTCCTCATCTCCGTTCTAAATGGCCTACCCCTTATTCTTAAACTGTGGCCCCTGGTTCTGGACTCCCCCAACATTGGGAACATGTTTCCTGCCTCTAACGTGACCAACCCGTTAATAATCTTATACGTTTTGATAAGATCCCCTCTCATCCTTCTAAATTCCAGTGTATACAAGCCTAGCCGCTCCATTTTTTCAACATACGACAGTCCCGACATTCCTGGAATTTACCTAGTTGTTAAGTTCTGGGAGTCTTTTGGGGACAGGACAGCTCATGATCAGAGACCTGTCATTAGAGAGGGGATGTGCATGACTATTGCAGAGAAGGGGAAGGGGTGATGGTTTGATCATGGGGTGGACACCAGGAGTATTCAGATGACATTGATGGTGATGCTGTACCTGAGTGGCGAAGACATGGTAACCATTTAGAGGATGTGGAAATAGAAGACAATGAGTGAGAAGAGAAGCAAAACAAAACTTACTATGCAACCATGAGGTGCCGATCTAGGGGCGGCACAGCGGCGCAGTGGGTAGAGCTGTTGTCCTCACAGCGCCAGAGACTAGGGTTCGATCCTCACCTTAGTGCTATTTATGTGTGGATTCTGCATGTTCTCCCTGTGACCGCGTGGGTTTCCTCCTGATGCTCCGATTTCCCCCCACATCCCGTAGACGTGCGGGTTTGTAGGTTAGTTGGTCCTCTGTAAATTGCCCCGAGTGTGTTGGGAATGGATAAGAAAGTGAGATAACATAGAACTAGTGTGAACGGATGATCGATGGTCAGTGTGGACTCGGTGGGACAGAGGGCCTGTTTCCATGCTGTATCGTCCAATTAAAGCTAAGCACCTTCTGGAAATGTGAAATATAAAGAAAATGCAGGAAACACACAGCCGGCGAGGTTGTAGCGTATTTATTTGTTTGCTGGGGTATACGGATGTTATTGACTTTGCCAGTATTTATTGTTCATTCCTAATTGTCCCTGTACAGGGAAACCTCTGGACACCTCCAGATTCAGGGACAATTTCTTCCCAGCTGTTGTCAGGCAACTGAATCATCCCATCACAACCAGATAACAGTCCTGAACTACTATCTACCTCATTGGTGACCCTCGGACTATCTTTGACTGGGCTTTGCTGGCTTTACCTTGCACTAAACGTTATTCCCTTATCATGTGTCAAGCCACTGTAAGTGGCTCGATTGTCATTATATATGGTCTTTCCACGGACTGGTTAGCAACAACAATCTTTTCACTGTTCCTCGGTACACCTGACAATAAAAACTAAACTGAACTGAGGAAGCAGCTGTTAATCATGTTGCTAGGACTGGAGTTACACGTATTCTAAATCTGATCAATGGTCCAATGCACATGTAACTTGAGATCAATAAAATGCCGTGCTTATAAAACGGCATCTAAATGTAAAACTATCATTTTTAACATTGCCTAAAATTGATTTTAAAGGACAGAGAGCTTAATTGCACTGTTCCACAAACATTTGAAAAATATTTTAGCATCGGGACTGGCCTATAAGATTTTGCATGGGGCAGTGATAAATGTAAACAAAATGATCAGAATTAAAGGGCGCTCTTTTAGAAAGGTGGTGAGGATTTTAGATTTAGAGATACAGCGCAGAAACAGGCCCTTCGGCCCACCGGGTCCGCGCCGCCCAGCGATCCCCGCACACTAACACTATCCTACACCCACTAGGGACAATTTTTACATTTGCCCAGCCAATTAACCTACAAACCTGTACGTCTTTGGAGTGTGGGAGGAAACGGAAGATCTCGGAGAAAACCCACGCAGGTCACGGGGAGAACGTACAAACTCCGTACAGACGGCGCCCGTAGTCAGGATCGAACCGGAGTCTCCGGCGCTGCATTCGCTGTAAGGCAGCAACTCTACCGCTGCGCCACCGTGCCGCCTAGGAACTTCTTTAGTCAGTGGGTAGGTCATCTGTGGAACTCATTGCCACAGAGTGCTGTGGAGACCAAGTCAGTGGATATTTTAAGGCAGAGATAGACAAATTCTTGATGAGAACGGGTGTCAAGCGGTCTGGGGAGAAGGCAGGAAAATGGGATTAGGATGCAGAGATCAGCCATGATCGAATGGCGGAGCGGACTCGATGGGCCAAATGGCCTAATTCTGCTCCTATAACTTGTGAACTTGTGCTAGTGAACTCGCTGGTCGGTGCGAACTCGGTGGGCCCAAAGGGCCAGTTTCCGCACTGTATCTCTCTAAATTAAACAGTTTCAGCCTCTCAATCCATTGTTAAAGTCAGTGAAGTCGTGTCACTCTGTAACCACAGACCAAGTTCTTTCTGGGTTTAAATTACATAATTAATCATAATCAAATGACAAGACTTCCAGAAAGACATTCCTATGAGCAGCTGAGTGAGCAGATATCAGTTGCACGAAACAGGATTTGACAACTAATTATTACATCTACAGTTATACACATTGTAGGATTTCCACAGAGTGGTAGAGTTTGGTTCCAGTTTGTTAAGTATGATAACTCCAATATTTCTTACACTGACAGTACTCGTCTGTCAAAGGTAAGAAGTCTATCCATCATCTTTAATAAAAACCAATTTCAAATGATACCATTCCATTTTTGTCCTTTGGCACCAAAGCTTCACTCAGGCTTTCGAGCTTTGTACAAAAAGAAAAATCATCAACACTTTCAGAAAGTTGTCAGTGATGGGAACGTGAGCTGAAA
Organism: Rhinoraja longicauda; assembly: GCF_053455715.1. NCBI lineage: Eukaryota > Metazoa > Chordata > Chondrichthyes > Rajiformes > Arhynchobatidae > Rhinoraja > Rhinoraja longicauda. The sequence goes on along the minus strand of NC_135958.1, from coordinate 10,589,779 downwards.
GATGTGGCGTTTTATTTTAAAGACAATTTCATTCCAGTTATTAATGTCAGAGCTGTGCAACACAGCAACAGTCACAACCTGCCAAGCTTATTTCATGAGATACAGATGCAAGGAACTGCAGATGCTGGAATCTTGTGCAGAAAACACAAAGTGCTGGAGCAACTCAACAGATCAGGCAGCGTCTCTGGAGAACATGGATAGGTGATGTTTCACAGAGTGCTGGAGTAACTCAGCGGGTCAGGCAGCATCTCTGGAGAACATGGATAGGTGACGTTTCTCAGAGTGCTGGAGTAACTCAGCGGGTCAGGCAGCATCTCTGGAGAACATGGATAGGTGACGTTTCGGGTTGAAACCCTTCTTCAGACATGAGATTATGAGATACAGATGTTGCTCTCAAAAGCAGCATTTAAAGTTCAACACTAAAACATTAGTAATTTGTATGCTAATAGTTTCTCCCAGATTAGTTTAGTTTAGTTTTAGTTTGGTATAGTGATACAGCATGGAAACAGGCCCTTCGGCCCACTGAGTCTGTGCCGACCAGCGATCCCCATACAGTAGGGACAATTTACAATTTTACCAAAGCCAAATTAACTTACAAAACCTGTACGTTGTGGGAGATTGGGAGAAAACCAGAGCACCCGGCGAAAACCCACATGGTCAAGGGGAGAACGTATAAACTCTGTACCCACAGCACCCGTAGTTAGGATTGAACCCGGGTCTCTGCCGCTGTAAGGGCTCGAAGGGCCGAATGGCCTCCTCCTGCACCTATTGTCTATTGTCTATTGTAACGCAGCAACTCTACTGCTGCGCCACTGTGCTGTTGATAAATCTTATGAGTTTAATCTTATGAGTTTAAAGGAAAACGGCAATTCAAAGATGTCAGACCTCCTGCTCCATGATTATGCTGCCATACTCAACACGCACTCACTCCACTCCACGCTTCTGCTTTTGTTTTCCAGATTATGTTTCCAAATCCCCTTGATTCTGAGTATCCCAAAATATGATTAAAAAAAATAAAATTCTTAATGTTGGCATCAGGTGCAAGTTCAATAAATATTTGGGCAGCAAATTGAGTTGACACTGTACCCAATCCCTGGGATAACAAGGGCCGCATTAGACAAGGCAGTCAACTCTGCCTCGTCTCAGCAGATATGGGAACCTCCTTCAGAGGGTTCAGTAATGGAAACATTGCAAAATGCCAAGCAATTGGTTACTTTTGATAAATCCTATTTGCTTCCATTGCCTGAGAGGATTTGATAATAGTTTAGTCGGAACCAAATGCCCGATAGCAATTAATAAATGTTGTCCTGTCAGGTCCAGAGTCAATATTCTCCTGGGTTTCCATTTCCAGTTATTTTGAGCATCTCACTCTTTGCAGTCAAGGCCATTCTTTTACTGTCTAATGTCTGATTAAACAGTCGCACCATCCTAAGTGTAGCATTACACTTCAGAATTCATGCTACTTTCTGTCGATGGAGACACAGACAACTACAGATGCTGGAATCTTGAGCAAGAAGCAAAGCATTTATACACAGAAGGGACAGGTTTGGAGGGATATGGGCCAAACGCAGGCAGGTGGGACTAGTGTAGGTGGGACATGTTGGCCTGCGTGGGCATGTTGGGCCGAAGGGCCTGTTTCCACACTGTATCACTCTGATTACTAAGAGCCATGACCTGTAATACCATCTGACCATTCCCTCCATCACTGCAACCTGACCCATTGAGTTTCTCCATCACCTTGTGTTTTGCCCCCATCTTATGTCAAGCTGTTTAATACGTTATCACAGCACCAGCATCTACACAACAATGTGGCCAACCCCCATAGAAGGTTGGTTCTGTCTACAGTAGGATAACTCAGTTGAGCTAATGACTGCCCAAGTAGCAATTGCTCACCAATAACCTCCCTACCAATGTGCTGTTTAGTGTTTGCAAGGGCCATTTGGACTTAAAACTTATTCCCAGGTGTCAAAGGAGAGTGACTGTCCCATTATCAACCCGCCATTAGGGCAGTGCACCATCAAATGACCGCGGTAAAACTCAAGTCAGTCATCAGCAGGAAAACACTCCAATGACTGGCAAGGTCCTTCACAAAAAGAAAGATGTGGAGAGGATGTTTCCACCAGTGGGAGAGTCCAGGGCCAGAGGGCATAGCCGCACATTAAGAGGACACATCTTTAGGAAGGAGATAAGGAGGAATTTCTTTACTCACGGGGTGGTGAGTCTGTGGAATTCACTGCCACAGACGGCTGTGGAGGCCAAGTCATTGGATATTTTTAAGACGGAGATTGACAGATTCTTGATTCGTAAGGATGTCAGGAGTTATGGGGAGAAGGCAGGAGAATGGGGTTGAAAGATAGATCAGCCATGATTGAATGGCGGAGTAGACTTGATGGGCCGATTGGCCTAATCCTTTTCACCAAGCGACACAGTGGCGCAGCGGTAGTGCTGCTGCCTCACAGCGCCAGAGACCCAGATTCCACCCTGACCATGGGTGCTGTCAATGTGCAGTTCGCACGTCTCCCTCTGACCATGTGGGTTTTCTCCAGATGCTCTGGTTTCCTCCCACACTCTAAAGATATGCAGGTTTGTAGGTTAATTAGCTTTTGCAAAGACAAAATCCCTAGTGTGTGGGATGTAAACTTGGGACAACATTAGTGTGATCGGGTGATCATTGCTCGGGACCAAGGGCCCCCCCTGACATCAGTCTGAAGAAGGGTCTCGGCCCGAAACATCACCCAATCAGAACTGCTCATTTTAATTGGTGAAGAGAAAAAAAGCACTGGACAAGCTAGAAGCAGGGGAAAAAAATGTTCCCGATGTTGGGGGAGTCCAGAACCAGGGGCCACAGTTGAAAAATAAAGGGGAGGCCATTTAAAACTGGGTGCTCTAGTTTCCTCCCACATCCCAAATATGTGCGACTATCTGAAGGCTAATTGCCCCTGGTGTTTAGGGAGTGGATGAGAAAGTGGGATAACTTGGAACCAGTGTGAATGGGTGATCGATGGTCAATGTGGACCTGGTGGGTGAAGGGCCTGTTTCCATGCTGTATCTCTAAAACCTGGAAGGGCAATCAATAAATTAACTAGCGCTTCAAACTGCACCTTTTCATTGATATCAATGTGAACTAATCCAACCTTTTGTCTCCTTCCCACCTTTAGCCTTTGTTACTTACTCCACCCATCGGCCAACCAACCCCCCCCCCCTCACCTACATCCACCTATCACCAGTCTGAAGAAGGGTCTCGCCCCAAATCGTCACCCACTTTTTCCCTCCAGAGATGCTGCCAGTCCCGCTGAGTTACTCCAGCTTTCTGTGTCTATCTTCCACCTATCACATGCCAAGCTTTGTCCCGTTCCCACCTCCCTTTCCCAGCTTCCTTCCCCCTACTACAATCAGTCTGAAGAAAGGCCTCGACCGGAAATGTCGCCTGTCCATTCCCTCCACATCTGATGCCTGACCCGTTGAGTTCCTCCAGCAGTTTGTACTGTGCGACTGAATAATCAACAATTAATACTGTAAAGGCATTATAATTAGAAACCTATCAAGAAAAAAAGTGACTCATAAATGTCCCCAGTTTCAACCAGCTGGTTGTTTGCAAGGGATGGCTGCGATTAAAATGTTAAACTTCTAAAGTCTTAAGAAAGGCACTGTCGATAGACACAAAATGCCAAAGTGACTCAGGGGACAGGCAGCATCTCTGGAGAGAAGGAATGGGTGACGTTTCGGGTTGAGACCCTTCTTCAGACGGTTGGTTGGCAAGGCATGAGACCGGCAGTACCAGGTTAGTCAGGCTAGACCCTCTCCACAAGGACACGCTGATCTTAATGTGATGGCATTATACCTGATTGCTCACCTGTAGATACGACATGATATGATACAATAGAACTGTATTTATCCCAGGAGGGAAATTGTTCTGCCAGCAGTCATAAAACACAACAAGATACATGAAACATGAAATGAAAGTGATGAGTGGAAAGTCCAGGATTGGGGATGTGCAAAGATTGGGGCGGGGAAGGGGAGTCAGTCTAACCCCACGACAGAAGGGGGAGGGGTTGTACAGTTTGATAGCCACAGGGAAGAAGGATCTCCTGTGGCGTTCTGTGCTGCATCTTGGTGGAACCAGTCTGTTGCTGAAGGTGCTCCTCAGGTTGACCAGTGTGTCATGGAGGGGGTGAACTGTATTATCCAGGATGCGCCACGGTTTGAGGAGCATCCTCCCCTCCAAGACCACCTCCCATGAATCCAACTCCACCCCCAGGACGGAGCCAGCCTTCCTGATGAGTTTGTTAAGTCTGTTGGTGTCCGCGGCTTTCGCCCTGCTACCCCAGCACATGACAGCAAAGAAGATGGCACTGGCTACCACCAATGGGATCAGGTGGACCTTGAAAGGTTTCAGCATCTCAGGTACCCAGTCAGTCAGTCAGTACCTCAATCCCATCTACCCGTCACCCTCAGCAAACAGAACTCTACCAACATCAGTCCAAAGTTTCAACTAACTCAGCATCCACAACTGTGTAGGAAGGAACTGCAGATGCTGGTTTATACCGAAGGTAGACACAAAATGCTGGAGTAACTCAGCGGGTCAGGCAGCATCTCTGGAGAAAAGGAATAGGTGACGTTTCGGGTCGGGACCCTTCTTCAGAACATCCACAACTGCTGGGAGGAAATGCTGCCTGGATTAATGGGGTATTAGCCACCAGGAGAAGTTGAACAGACTTAGATTGTTTTCTCTGAATGTGGAAAGGTTGAAGAAAGTCCTGATTTCAAAAGACCAATGGATCCCAAGGTTGGACTGGGTTTCTGCGTTGACATTGCATGTTGCCTGAAGGGTAACAACTCACGCCTTGATTTGGACAGGTATATGGATGGGAAAGGTGCCGAGGGATATGGGCCTTTGAGTTTTGCTCAAGGTTCCAGCATCAGCAGATCCCTGCATCTCCTGACTAGCTATTTTCTTGATTACTCACAGGGAGAAATATATCCTTTTTTCAAAATTAAATAACTAGTTGAATGATCATGAAAAACCTCGCAGTCATCCGTGTAATTTTATGAAAGTATAATGGTATTTTCCTGTGTTGCATGCTAATTTACTTTTTGCAAAAATAGGGCACAGATTGTAAGAGGACATCCAGAAATCCATAGCTCAAGCACTTATGGCATTAAAATATAGATTACATTCCCTGTGTGCGTGGAGGTGCATCCAATTGTTTTGTTTGCTTTGCTGCTTGGAGCTGGAGGAATGAGAGGCAGCTTCCCCCCCTGAGCCACACTCCTGATCCTGACCTCATCTGCACACAGTGTGACCAATTCCCCCAAACACGCACAGCAGCCGCTCAGAAACAAGTTCAGCATTGAATTCTGAGGTTCCATTTACAATCTGCACCAGATTTTGACACAGAACCACACACACACTCACACACTCACACACTCACACACTCACACACACACACACACCACACACTCACACACACACACACACCACACACACACACACACACCACACACCACACACACCACACACCACACACACACACTCACAAACTCTCACACACACACACACACACACACACTCACAAACTCACACACACACACACACACACACACACACACACACACTCACACACTCACACACACACACACCACACACACCACACACACACCACACACACACACTCACACACTCACCACACACCCACACACACCACACACACACTCACAAACTCTCACACACACACACACACACACTCACAAACTCACACACACACACACACACACTCACAAACTCACACACACACACACACACACACACACACCACACACACACACTCACAAACACACACTCACACACACACACACACACACACACACACACACACCACACACACACCACACACCACACACACTAACACACACTCACTCACTCACTCACTCTGTGGGCATCAGAAGCTCATAGACATTGAAGCAAAAGACAGAATTAGAAATATAGAAAAATAGGTGCAGGGGTCGACCATTCGGCCCTTCGAGCCAGCACCGACATTCAATTTAATCATGGCTGATCATCCAAAATCAGTACCCCGTTCCTGCTTTCTCCCCGTATCCCTTGATTCCCTTAGCCCTGAGAGCTAAATCTATCTCTCTCTTGAAAACATCCTGTGAATCGGCCTCCACTGCCTTCTGTGGCAGAGAATTCCACAGATTCACAACTCTCTGGGTGAAAAGGTTTTTTTCTCACCTCAGTCCTAAATGGCCTACCCTTTATTCTTAAACTATGACCCCTGGTTCTGGACTCCCCCAACATTGGGAACATTTTTCCTGCATGAAACAAATTCCATAAAACAAATGAACGGATCAGAACAAGTTAACTTCCCGCTCTGCTTAAATTCCGATAAGCCTCGTGCTTATGGTGCTGAGTCTGAATTTGTCCATAAGCAGCTTCCCCTTCTATTAGGAGAGGATTCAGATCAGAGATTTGCCTCTGGTGCTTTGAGTGGCAGGGTTCAATGTCTGTGATAACCCATCTGTATTTACTTGCACATTTTCATGCAGAACCGACACCAATTTCTACCTCCATTTCATAAACATCCATCTCAATATCACGCATTTGGATATGTCACACTCTGAAAATGCAACTTTGGGTCTCTGTTCTATTTTGTAACCTATTAAAGGTGTGCCATGCTCCACAGAAGCAGCTCGGAATACTGTTTCTCCAACCCAGTTACGACATTTACTCACATTGATGCTTCCTACTTCATTGGGGTTGGCCTGCAGGAGCGGCTCCTCATCAGTTGATACATCACTCTCATCCTGCGCGGAATTATGATACATGTTTCTCCAAATCAGAGTACTCATCCTGTTCTTATGAATAAAATTCCCATCAGAAAGCCATAAGGAAGCGTGAGGTTTAATGAATGCTCAATCAGTTTCCAGTATCGCTGGCTGTTTCATAACCGGTTGGTAACAGCAGGGATAACATTGCTTTCTGACGTATCCATTCCAGGATATGTTAACCCACACTTGCTGGGCATTGTACCAGGTGTCAATGCCCTGTCATTCTCGTACCCTCTGTATCCACCACATTGTCCACTTTCTCTTTCACGCCGCGCCTGAATAACAGCTCCAGGCTGCTGATTCATGCAAGTCATTCAAAGCTTTTAGCTGCCTCTTCCATTTTTACTTTTGTTCATTGCTTTACCCTGAACATTACTGGGCGGTATTTTACATATTTAGTAGTCATAAAATGTAGAACAGCACAGCACAGGAACGGGCCCTTCAGCCCACAATGACTGTGCCGAACATGATGCCAGGTTAAGCACAAAATGCTGGAGTAACTCAGCGGGTCAGGCAGCATCTGTGGAGAACTTGGATAGGTGGCGTTTCACAGGGTGCTGGAGTAACTCAGCTGGTCAGGCAGCATCTCTGGAGAACATGGATCGGTGATGTTTCACAGAGTGCTGGAGTAACTCAGCGGGTCAGGCAGCATCTCTGGAGAACATGGATAGGTGATGTTTCGGGTCAGGACCATTCTTCAGACCTGGTGACATTTTGGCTCCCGACCTGAAACGTCACCCGTCCTTTTTCTCCAGAGCGTAGGATAGTGCTCGTGTACGGGGATTGCTGGTCGGTGCAGACTTAGTGGACCGCTGGGGTTACCTCCATGCCAGAAACATCATGTTCTCCAGAGATGCTGCCTGACCCGCTGAGTTACTCCAGTACTTTGTGCCAATATTTGCCAATAAACCAGCATCTGCAGTTCCTTGCTTCTACATGATGCCAGATTTTTACTTGGTATCCTGAAGGTCTCATCTGCCTGTACATGACCCATATCCCTCTGTTCCCTACACGTATGTGTGCCTATCTAAAAGCCTCTTAAACACCCACTATTGCATCTGCCTCCACCACCACCCCTGGCAGCGCATTCCAGGCCCCCACCACCCTCTGTGTAAAATAACTTGCATATAAGGTCCATTAAACTTTCCCCCCTCTCACCTTGTAGCTACGCTCTCTAGTATTTGACGTTTCCACCCTGGGATGTGGTGATGAATCCACCGATCATGATCAGTTGTGCGAGTTAGAAACATTGAAAGTAGGTGCAGGAGGAGGCCATTCGGCCCTTTGAGCCAGTACCGCCATTCATTGTGATCATGGCTGATCATCCTTGTGTTATTATCCTTGTGTGTGGCAACATCTATGAGCCTGGGGCTGACCCTTGGCATTACCTCAGTACGCATCCCCTTCCTCTGCCGTATTAGTTGCTGCTTGAAGGATCTTGTAGCTTCTAGTTTCAGTCTGAAGAAGGGTCTCGACCCGAAACGTCACCCGTTCCTTCTCTCCAGAGATGCCGCCTGTCCCGCTGAGTTACTCCGGCACTTTGGATCTTTCTTCTAGTTTTAAGCCTTCCCTTCACTTTTGTTCCAAGGCCTTGAGAGCAATGATTGGAAGCAGTGAAACCTGCTGTGCCACAAGTCTTCCACCATATTGTAATCATTTTCAGAGCGGCCCAGTGGCACAGCGGGTAGAGCAGTTTAACATGTACAATATCCCTCTGCCCTGTTTTTCTATTGATACGCCCTGAAACCTATTCCAAGACGGTGACGCAGCGGGTGGAGCCGCTGCCTCACAGTGCCAGAGACCAGGGTTCGATCCTGACCTCGGCTGCTGTCTGTGTGGAGTTTGCACGTTCTCTCTGTGTGTTCGTGTGAGTGTCCTCCGTGTGCCCTGGTTTCCCCCCACATCCCAAAGACGTGCCGGTTTGTAGGTTAATCGGCCCTCAGTAAATTGCCCACTGGTGTGTCAGGAGTGAAACATAGAAACATAGATAGAAACATAGAAAATAGGTGCAGGAGTAGGCCATTCGGCCCTTCGAGCCTGCACCGCCATTCAATATGATCATGGCTGATCATCCAGCTCAGTAACCTGTACCTGCCTTCTCTCCATACCCCCTGATCCCTTTAGCCACAAGGGCCACATCTAACTCCCTCTTAAATATAGCCAATGAACTGGCCTCAACTACCTTCTGCGGCAGAGAATTCCACAGACTCACCACTCTCAGCTGCCTCACGATACCGGAGTCCCAGGTTCCATCCTGACCTCGGGTGCTGTCTCTGTGTGGAGTTTCCATGTCCCCCCTGTGACCGCGTGAGTTTTCTCCGGGTGCACTAATTTCCTCCCACATCCCAAAGACGTGCAGGTATGCAGGTTAATTGCCCCTAGTGGGCTGGCAGTGAATGCGAAAATGGGATAATATAAATATTGAAACATAGAAAATAGGTGCACGAGTAGGCCATTCGGCCCTTCGAGCCAGCCATTCAATATGATCATGGCTTAAGAATAAGGGGTAGGCCATTTAGAACTGAGATGAGGAAAACTTTTTCAGTCAGAGAGTTGTGAATCTGTGGAATTCTCTGCCTCAGAAGGCAGTAGAGGCCAATTCTCTGAATGCATTCAAGAGAGAGCTAGATAGAGCTCTTAAGGATAGCGGAGTCAGGGGGTATGGGGAGAAGGCAGGAATGGGGTACTGATTGAGAATGATCAGCCATGATCACATTGAATGGCGGTGCTGGCTCGAAGGGCCGAATGGCCTCCTCCTGCACCTATTGTCTATTGTCTATTGATCACCCAAAATCAGTACCCTGTTTCTGCTTTCTCCCCATATCTCTTGATTTTGTTAGCCCTAAGAGCTAAATCTAACTCTCTCTTGAATACATCCAGTGAATTGGCCTCTACTGCCTTCTGTGGCAGAGAATTCCACAGATTCACAACTGTCTGGGTGAAAAGGTTTTTTCCTCATCTCAGTCCTAAATGGCCTCCCCCTTATTCTTAAACTATGACCCCTAGTTCTAGACTCTCCCAACACTGGGACCATTTTTTCCTGCATCTCGCCTGTCCAATCCCTTAAGAATTTTATACGTTTCTATAAGGTATCCCCTCTCATCCTTCTAAATTCCAGTGACTATAAGCCCAGTCGATCCATTCTTATGGAACTCGTGTGAACGGGTGATTGATGGTCGGCATGGACTTGGTGGGCCGAAGGGCCTGTCTCCATGTTGTATTTTTCAATTAATCAATCTGTTACTACCACAGTACTTTACACTTCAATAAACACAGGTTCGCTGTAATCAATGGAGGTGAAATTGGATTGTTGAAAGCCATATTAGTTCCTTTACTGAAACACAAAGATAAGCACCAGTGTAGTTATCTCTGGATCTAACACCTCGATAAGGAGCAGGCAGCATGAATGTGGGACTTTGTCTGCATCAGTAAATGGGCACAAGTTGCACAAATCGCTGTGCCTGTTTCTGACACAAGGCAATAGAATCACCCCACTCTCCTGAAAAGGTTCGGACTATCATTGTCGTAAACAGTGTGTAGGAAGGAACTGCAGATGCTGTTTTAAACCACAGATAGACACGAAATGCTGGAGTAACTCAGCAGGGTCAGGCAGCATCTCTGGAGAGAAGGACTCGACCCGAAATGTAAGGTCATAAGGGATAGGAGTAGAATTAGGCCATTCGGCACATCAAGTCTACTCCGACATTCAATCATGGCTGATCCATCTCTCCCTCCTAACCCCATTCTCCTGCCTTCTACCCATAACCTCTGACACCTGTACTAATCAAGAATCTACCTATCTCTGCCTTAAAAATATCCACTGACTTGGTCTCTAAAAGCCTTCTGTGGCAAAGAATCCCACAGATTCACCACCCTCTGACTAAAGAAATCTCTCATCCCCTTCCCAAAATAACGCCCTTTAATTCCGAGGCTGTGACCTCCAGTCCTAGAATCTCCCACTAGTGGAAATGTCCTCTTCACATCCAACATCACCTATTCCTTTTCCTATCAAAACGTCACCTATTCCTTTTCTCCGGAGATGCTGCCTGACCCGCTGAGATACTCCAGCTTTTTGTGTCCATCCTGTCATCATAAGTAGCTTTGCTATAGATGTTTTACCGTGGCGTCTCTGGGTGGAGGTTTCGTAAAATTATTTCACTCCATTGATGCTACTTGTGCCGTTGCTGGGTTTTATTCCAGTTTTTATTGGCACATTTCTCAATTCACTTAAAATACTTTCTGACAGCAGGGAATATATAACTGTCATCTTATCATCTAGTTACAGAATACATCGTACGACGTTAAATTATTTTAGGTTCGCACATAATTCTTATTTTATGTTCTTGCGTAGATTGTCCGCCTACCTTGGTGATAAATCAATCTCTGCCACTCACTGTTTAAAGAGGAGTGTGTTCATTCGCTCCTTGCCTTGGTGGTGTGGATCATTGCAGCTCAGGGGATCGAGCATCACCTCCCTCTGGTTCCACCAAACAGCCAACAATCTGATATATCAATAGTGAAAGGCTTGGATAGAGTGGATGTGGACAGGATGTTTCCACTAGTGGGAGAGTCTAGGACCAGAGGTCACAGCCTCAGAATTAAAGGACGTTCCTTTAAGAGGGTGGTGAATCTGTGGGATTCTTTGCCACAGAAGGCTGTGGAGGCCAAGTCATTGGATATTTTTAAGGCAGAGATAGACAGATTCTTGATGAGTACGGGTGTCAGGGGTTATGGGGAGAAGGCAGGAGAATGGGGTTAGGAGGGAGAGATAAATCAGCCATTATTGAATGGCGTAGACTTGATGGGCCGAATGGCCTAATTCTGCTCCAATCACTTATGACTTATGACCTTATGACATGTTTATATACTGAATATGGACAGAGCTTCTGCAAATCTAAAGCTAACTGCAAATTTAAGAGCTGGAATAATTTTAACTGCTGTGCGGAACACTATTTGGTATCAATGGAATCAAATTATTTTGTTTAAGGTTTGGAAGTCTTAAGAAGTGTCTCGACCCGAAAAATCACCCATTCCTTCTCTCCAGAGATGATGTCTGTCCCGCTGAGTTACTCCAGCGTTTTGTGTCTATCTTTTTGTTTAACATGTACAATATCCCTCTGCCCTGTTTTTCTATTGATACGCCCTGAAACCTATTCCAAGACGGTGACGCAGCGGGAGGAGCCGCTGCCTCACAGCGCCAGAGACCAGGGTTCGATCCTGACCTCGGCTGCTGTCTGTGTGGAGTTTGCACGTTCTCTCCGTGGTCGTGTGAGTGTCCTCCGTGTGCCCTGGTTTCCCCCCACATCCCAAAGACATGCCGGTCTGTAGGTTAATCGGCCCTCAGTAAATTGCCCACTGGTGTGTCGGGAGTGAAACATAGAAACATAGAGAGAAACATAGAAAATAGGTGCAGGAGTAGGCCATTCGGCCCTTCGAGCCTGCACCGCCATTCAATATGATCATGGCTGATCATCCAGCTCAGTAACCTGTACCTGCCTTCTCTCCATATCCCCTGATCCCTTTAGCCACCACAAGGGCCACATCTAACTCCCTCTTAAATATAGCCAATGAACTGGCCTCAACTACCTTCTGCGGCAGAGAATTCCACAGACTCACCACTCTCTGTGTGAAGAAATGTTTTCTCATCTCGGTCCTAAAAGACTTCCCCCTTATCCTTAAGCTGTGACCCCTGGTTCTGGACTTCCCCAACATCGGGAACAATCTTCCCGCATCTAGCCTCTCCAACCCCTTAAGAATGTTATATGTTTCAATAAGATCCCCCCTCAGTCTTCTAAATTCCAGCGAGTATAAGCCCAGTCTATCCAGTCTTTCTTCATATGAAAGTCCTGCCATCCCAGGGAGTGGATGAGAAAGTGGAGACAATGTAGAACTGGTGTGAATGGGTGACTGACTGTTGGTCGGCGTGGATTTGATGGGCAGGAGGGTCTCTAATCAACATGAGCACCCAGGGAAACTCCAGGGAGAACTCTACACAGACAGCGTCCGTATTCAGGATCGAACCTGGGTCTCTGGTGCTGTAAGGCAGCAACTCTACCTCTGCACCACCGTGCCGTCCTGTTCTGTTCTCAGCATTAACAGGGGAAGGAGGAGGTGTGCATGTTATTTGTGGCACTTTTCCATCAATTGAAACATTGCCTGACCTTGAGAAATGTTAACCTTTCTTGTCACCATGACCCTTGATTCACTGGAGGCAGCGGTTTAAAAGGTTTCTCACCAAAGATACAATCAAAGCGTAGAACATGAAATATTTTCATTCATTGGAATATAATACTTTCCTGTATTTCATTGGAACTAAAACCTTTTTTTAATCACTAGGATGTGGACAAAATACCTATTCAAGAGAGGGAGAAAGGTGGTACTGGTTACTTTGACAGGATTTGTGCATTATGTCTTTACAATTGACTGCCGTCATCTCAAGACTTCCTTTGTGGTCTGGTTGAACGCAGCTCCTGTTTGCAACATCTTCAACCCAGAGATCGGGAGACAATAGACAATAGACAATAGGTGCAGAAGGAGGCCATTCGGCCCTTCGAGCCAGCACCGCCATTCAATGTGATCATGGCTGGTCATTCTCAATCAGTACCCCGTTCCTGCCTTCTCCCCATAGAGGATTGGAGTTATACCCTGACCCGATTAATGATGGGTACTCCCAGTGCAGGTTCCTCCTCTGGCAGCTCGTTCCAAACACCCACCACCCTTTGTGCGAAAAAGTCATCCCTCAGGTTCGTATGAAATCTTTTCCCCCCTCACCTTAAACCCATGTCTGCTGGTTCTTGATTCCCCTACTCTAGGTAAGACAGTCTGTGTTTTCACCCGATCTATTCCTCCCATGCTTTTATGCAATTCTATAAGATCACAATCACAATAATAATCACAATAAACTTTATTAGCCAAGTATGTTTTGCAACATACGAGGAACTTCATTTGCCATACAGTCATAACAATAAAGAGCAACAGGACACACAAAATACATTTTAACATGAACATCCACCACAAGTCAAGTCAAGTCAAGTCTATTTGTCACATACATATACAAGATGTGTAGTGAAATGAAAGTAGCAACGCCTGCGGATTGTGCTAAAACTACAAAACAGAATAGGAAAAAAAATGTTAACACAAAAAATAAATTAATACAGTAAATTAAATTAGTCCCTGGTGATATGAGAGTTAACAGTCCTGATGGCCTGTGGGAAGAAACTCCGTCTCATCCTCTCTGTTTTCACAGCGTGACAGCGGAGGTGTAGCTGGAACAGTCCCTTGCTGGGGTGGTAGGGGTCCCCCATAATGTTGCTGGCTCTGGATCTGCACCTCCTGATGTATAGGTCCTGCAGGAGTGCGAGTGTAGTTCCCATAGTGCATTCAGCAGAGCCTTCCTGTCCTGGGCAGAGCTGTTCCTCCAGTGTTTCCTCCACATTCCTCACTGTGATGGAAGGCGAAAAAGAGTTAAATCTGACCCGCTGAGTTACTCCAGCACTCAGTGAAACGTCGCCTATCCATGTTCTCCAGAGATGCTGCCTGACCCACTGAGTTACTCCAGCACTCTGTGAAACGTCACCTATCCATGTTCTCCAGAGATGCTGCCTGACCCGCTGAGTTACTCCAGCATTCTGTGAAACGTCGCCTATCCATGTTCTCCAGAGATGCTGCCTGACCCGCAGAGTTACTCCATGTAACCACTTTTAGAAAGGTGAGGAGGAACTTCTTTAGTCCAAGGGTAGTTAATCTGTGGAACACATTGCCACAGAGGGCTGTGGAGGCCAAATCAGTGGATATTTTGAAGGAAGAGATGCAGATTCTTGATTAGAACGGGTGTCAGGGGTTCTGGGGATTTGGCAGGAAAATGGGATTAGGAGGCAGAGATCAGCCATGATTGAATGGCGGAGTGGACTCAATGGGCCGAATGGCCTAATTCTATTCCTATAACTTGTGAGCTTGTTTCCGCTGCATCTTAATTCTGAAATCAATGTGACAGACCATTTATTTTTACCCCTCTTGAAAACACTCTCTATTGATGTAATAATGTTTGTTCCTTCTATGCAAACGTCTAATTCTCGATAATTACACCGTAAAATATTAATTACTTTGCTTGTCTCCAAGACGGATTTGCATTATTTGCTCTGGTATCAAATATTTACTTGGTTTATTTATTTATCCATTCTGCTTCCTCAAATCTTCTGCCCTTTTATTTATTCATGGCATTCTAAAGCAGAACCTCTTCACCCCACCCTCTCAGTGGGTTTGCAGTTACTCCTGCAGTGTTGAAGGAGTTGATGCCACAATGCCATGAAGTATTCTCCCCACCATTAACATCTCAGTCACAGACTCATAGAGTGATACAGTGTGGAAAGAGGCCCTTCGGCCCAACTTCCCTACTCCGGCCAACATGTCCCAGCTACACTAGTCCCATTTCCCTGCATTTGGTTCATATCCCTCCAAACTTGTCTTATTCATAGAAACATAGAAAATAGGTGCAGGAGTAGGCCATTCGGCCCTTCGAGCCTGCACCGCCATTCAATATGATCATGGCTGATCATCCAACTCAGTATCCCGTACCTGCCTTCTCTCCATACCCCCTGATCCCTTTAGCCACAAGGGCCACATCTAACTCCCTCTTAAATATAGGCAATGAACTGGCCTCAACTGTACCTGTCTAACTGCTTTTTAAACGTTGTGATAGTCCCAGCCTCAACTACCTCCTCTGGCAGATTGTTCCATGCACCCACCACCCTTTGTGTGAAAAAGTTACCCTTCAGATTCCCATTAAACCTTTTACCCTTCACCTTAAACCTACAGTAGGTCCTCTGGTACTCGATTCCTCTACTCTGAGCAGGAGACTCTGTGCATCTACCCGATCTATTCCTCTCATGATTTTATACGCAGTCATCATTATCTGATTGGGAAACTAGTTCTTACACCAAAGCTAGACTCAAAATGCTGGAGCAATGCAGAGGGCAAGCAGCATAATGTGTCGGAAGGAACTGGAGTTGCTGGTTTAAACCGAAGAGAGACACAAAAAGCTGGAGGAACTCAGCGGGACAGGTAGCATCTCTGGAGAGACGGGTCTTGACCTGAAAACGTCACCCATTCCTTCTCTTTAGAGATGCTGTCTGCCACGCTGAGTTACTCCAGCATTTTGTGTCTATCTTCGGTTATAAACCAGTATCTGCACTTCCTTCCTACACATAGTTCTTACACCACATGGATATCAGCATGACTGATTCCAAACACAATTCCACAGAGTAGTATCGAACATCCTCTTCTTGTCCTGAATTCACCTCCAGGACACCTTCTTGGCTTGAATCCAAAACACACAGATTGTATTTAGAGCGGCAGGTGGCGCAGCGGTAGAGTTGCTGCCTCACAGCACCAGAGACCCGGGTTCAATCCTAACTACAGGTGCTGTCTGTACGGAGTTTATACGTTCTCCCTATGACCGCTTGGGTTTTCTCCGGGTGCTCCGGTCTCATCCCACACTCCAAAGACGTGCAGGTGTGTAGGTTAATTGGCCTCTGTAAACAAAAATTGTAAATTGGCCCTCGTGTGTAGGATAGTGCTAGTGTACGGGGTGATCGCTGGTCGACG
The DNA here is from genome assembly GCF_053455715.1 of Rhinoraja longicauda. Classification (NCBI taxonomy): domain Eukaryota; kingdom Metazoa; phylum Chordata; class Chondrichthyes; order Rajiformes; family Arhynchobatidae; genus Rhinoraja; species Rhinoraja longicauda. The sequence continues at coordinate 10,573,348 of NC_135958.1, read as the reverse complement.
CGGACTCGGTGGGCCGAAGAGCTTATCTCCATGCCAGAAACATCGCGTTCTGCAGAGATGCTGCCTGACCCGCTGAGTTACTCCAGCACGTTGTGTCTATCTTTCACATGCTTGGAGATGATGACGTATTCAAGCATCAGATTTTAATGGGGAAGCCGAGATGAATGTTGGAGAGACAGATTTGACATGAAATGAAGTCTGCCTAATTCCAATGCCTTCTCTTTCCCTCAGTGGTGTTTGCTCTATCAATAGTACAAGTACCGCAAGTTCAAAACTCCTTCACATTTAATTTTTTTTTTCTTCCCCGTGTGATTACGTTTCAAGTCTACTTTATCACCTCTGGACACACAGCAGGTCTAACGTAAATGGCAGCTTTGAAGTTATTAACTCCGGGTTGAGGAACTTTTATTGTTGACTGACTTTCACAAGAATTATGTTAACATTTACATAACAATAGCAATTAATGTGAGATATTAGTTGGCGCTCTCTTGTCCCTGAATATCAAATAATAGGTAAAAACGCAATCAGGCTGACACGCGAATTAAATATGTAAGAAGGAACTGCAGATACTGGTTTACACCGAAGATAGACATAAAATGCTGGAGTAACTCAGCGGTCAGGCAGCATCTCTGGAGGTAACATTTTGGGCTGAGACCCTTCTTCAGACAGAGAGTCAGGGGCGAGGGAAAAATATTCCGGTTGTCTGTCCTCCACAGCCTCCAACCTCATCGATCCCCAGCCCCGCACGGCCCGGATTTATCTTGCCACAAAATCCATCAACAGAGCTATCCTGGAAGACCTATTGTTGCTCTTGTCCCACTGAAATAATTTCCACATACCTTGACTCCATCCTATCCCCCCTGGCCCAATCCCTCCCAACCTATGCCCAAGATTTGTTTTCTATGCAAACTAAATATCTGAGCTTTAAATTACTTTTCTCCCACATATTTGTGCACAATATCAATAGGCAGGTTTAAGTTGGCTGAAGAGATGAAACAAGGAACTGCAGATGCTGGAATCATGAGCAAAACACAAAGTGCAGGGGTAACTCAGTGGGTCAGGCAGTATCTGTGGAGGGAAGGAACAGACGATGTTTTGGGCTCAGACTCAAGTCCGTTCCCTCCACAGATGCTGCCTGACCCGCTGAGTTCCCCCAGCACTTTGTGCTGTGCTGAAGAGGTTGTTGATTTTCTTTATCAGTACCCATGTTTCTCCTTGTCTATTGGCCATTGACGTAATCCCTGCGCCGAGCTTTAAGTTCCCTTGAGTCCCAGACCTTCCCGATAGCAGAGGATTCTGTAAGTGGGTGTTCACAGTGTATACACTGGAATTTAGAAGGATGAGAGGGGATCTTATCGAAATGTATAAGATTATTAAGGGGTTGGACACGTTAGAGGCAGGAAACATGTTCCCAATGTTGGGGGAGTCCAGAACAAGGGGCCACAGTTTAAGAATAAGGGGTAGGCCATTTTGAACTGAGAAGAGGAAAAACTTTTTCAGTCAGAGAGTTGTGAATCTGTGCAAATCTCTGCCTCAGAAGGCAGTGGAGGCCAATTCTCTGAATGCATTCAAGAGAGAGCTAGAGAGAGCTCTTAAGGATAGCGGAGTCAGGGGGTATGGGGAGAAGGCAGGAACGGGGTGCTGATTGAGAATGATCAGCCATGATCACATTGAATGGTGGTGCTGGCTCGAAGGGCCGAATGGCCTCCTCCTGCACCTATTGTCTATTGTCTATTGTTCAGGGACATGGATGAGAGACAGAGGAGAGCAAGGCTGGAGGCAGGTGGTGCACATCTCAATCTGGTTGATCAGTTACCTGTGAACGGAGCTGCCTGCGATCCTCAGAGGTGCAATAGGTGGATCCTGATGGATATAGGTGTAATTCATTAGATCATAAGTGACAGGAGCAGAATTAGACCATTCGGCCCATCAAGTCTACTGCACCGTTCAATCACGGCTGATGGGGTCGAGAAAACTTTTGGTTCGGTCCGAAATGTCACCCATTCCTTCTCTCCGGAGATGTTACCTGTCCCGCTGAGTTACTCCAGCGCTTTGTGTCTATCTTTGGTGTAAACCGGTATCTGCGGTTCCTTCCTCCACAAATTGCTGAGAACACTTGACAGATGGGTGATGTAAATAAACTACGTCAACTTACCATTTTTTTTAAATAGGATTGGCCTGCCCTTTAAAAAAAAGCCCTAAATTTATGACCTTTTCTCTACCGAATTAAATCAGGCAACGTAATGCTTATTTGATAGATACCATGTTGAGGTTTGTGAAGCCTTTCACTGTGATGAATGCGTCAATGGCAGAAATGTCACACATTCGCTCCATATACGCAGCCGTACACTAACAGCGCACACCATCCCTCTGTGTATTTTGATGAATAGCCGAAAATATTTAAAAACGCCTGAAAGATTAATGGTGGAAAGCATATTTTAATCAGAATATCTTTCAGAGGGCACTCTGTGCGCTGTTAGTATAACAGATTGAGGCTTGGCAAATTTGATGGGAAGTTCAACGATGAAAAATACTGTTCATTTACTGCACATATTCACGTATAAAGCCCTAAATGGACACTCCCCCCCCTACATCAAAAATCTTCTAACCCCCCTCTCTAACTCCAGGTCCCTCAGATCGGCCGACTTGGGGCTATTCACTATCCCACGGTCTAGGCTTAAACTCAGGGGTGACCGCGCTTTTGCGGTTGCAGCTCCTAGACTGTGGAACAGCATCCCTCTCCCGATCAGAACTGCCCCCTCCATCGACTCCTTTAAGTCCAGGCTCAAAACATATTTCTACTCCCTAGCGTTTGAGGCTCATTGAGGAGGCGCTGTGAACTGTTTGCGTGCTACTGTATGTTTTCATTTTTTTTTTTTCTATTGGAACCTAATCAAATGTACAGCACTTTGGTCAACGTGGGTTGTTTTTAAATGTGCTATACAAATAAAATTGACTTGACTTGACTTGACATAATTTGTCATTTAACTTTACCTCAGAAGAGAACACTTGCATTTTATCTTTAGAAGTTGTTTTCGTACAAGGTGAACTCCAGCATGAAAACCAATTGCATCGGAAATTAATTCTCCAGCATCTTTACAATGGGACTGACGTGTAATATACACACAGAAGGAAAAATAGATGCAGTTGCTTTGAACCATGTGTTAGTTTATCTTCAATAATTAGCTGCAGGGCAACTAGCAGCTGGCAATAAAGAAATTTTGCCCCACAGTCAGACCACATGCCGCATTGCTTTGTTTTACATGTGCACGCATCTGTAGTTTTCAAGAGAGAGAGTCCCAGAGTGTTTTATTGTCATATGTCCCAGGCAGAACAATGACATCCTTACTAGCAGCAGCACAAGATGTAAACATTGCAACCGAACCATCCTACTAACACTAGAGAGCAGCGCTGAACTACTATCTACCTCATTGGTGACCCTCGGACTATCCTTGATCGGACTTTGCTGGCTTTATCTTGCACTAAACTTTAACGAGACACTGTAAATGGCTCGATTGTAATCGTGCGTTGTCTTTCAGCTGTCTGGTTAGCACGCTACAAAAGCTTCTCACTGTACCTCGGTACACGTGACAAGAAACTAAACTGTACTAAAACCAAACTAAGCTAAACTAATTAATATGGTAATACATTTCTTTTGTACAATTTAAAGCCATACTTGCAAAAAAAATGTAATCTTACAATAACACTTTTTAAGGGCACGTAGCCAGCATTAAATGTACGCACGTTGAATCCAAGATGGCGCCCAAGCCAGGCGACTCTTTGTGTGATGGTCACAGAGGTGGATCTGCAATCGTGCATTACAATCGCTCAACTCTTTTAAACCTCTACTCTGACAGCAACATTTCTATATCATGATATTCCTTTAGGAAGGAGATGAGGAGGAATTTCTTTAGTCAGAGGGTGGTGAATCTGTGGAACCCATTGTGGAGGCCAAGTCAGTGCATATTTTTAAGGCAGAGATAGACAAATTCTTGATTAGAATGGGTGTCAAGGGTTATGGTGAGAAGGCAGGGATATGGGATTAGGAGGCAGAGATCAGCCATGATCGAATGGCAGAGTAGACTCGATGGGCTGAATGGCCTAATTCTACTCCTATAACTCGGTTTTCTTCTCAATAAGGAAAATGTTCTGTTATGTGCTGTTCTTTGCCACCGAAGGCTGTGGAGGCCAAGTCAGTGGATACTATTTAAGGCAGGGATAGATAGATTCTTGATTAGTACGGGTGTCAGGGGTTATGAGGAGAAGGCAGGACAATGGGGTTAGGAGGGAGAGATAGACCAGCCATGATTGAATGGTGGAGTGGACCTGATGGGCCGAATAGCCTACTTCTTCTCCTATCACTCATGACCTTATGACCTTATGATATTCCCTTTATCCTGTATCTGCACGCTGTGGACGGCTCGATTGTAATCATGTATGGTCTTTCCACAGAATGGATAGCACGCAACAAAAAGCTTTTCACTGTCCCTCGGTACACGTGACAATAGACTGAACTAAGCTCATTCCTCGCGCACACCATTTTATCTTAAGTTAATCACGGGCAGTTTGTTTTTTATGTCTGTTAGTCAGTCTGATCACACACAGATGTTTAGTGCAGAATGGTGTGCAGGGTGCATTAAACCAAACTTCCTTTCCCGTTGGTAAATATGAAATGCAAAGTCTTTCACAACTTTCACAGACTAATGGCTAGCAACAACATTACATGAGATTTATGGCGACTTTAACGTCTAGTAACAGTCACCATAGGAACTGATCATGGAGTAAGCAGCTCATCGAATCATTGTGTTGGGAGGCTGGAATATTATTTTTTGGTTATAAGGTGTTTCAATTACCTTTTAACGACTTAAATCATCTAATGAGTGTGTGGTTATTAGAGTAAGCTTTCAGTATATTAAGGACGTGGTGGATTTTGAAGCACTAACACTGGGAACGTTTACATTTCCAGAATTCTCATTTGCCGGAAACTCAAAGTGCTTTGTGTGATGGAGCATGAGGCTGCGGGCACCTGGCAGGCCCAGGAACGGGCAAGGTAGAGAGAAACTGCGAACTTATTTCATCCATTTTACCGTAAAAGCAAAGCCCCACAATTCTGTGTTCGTATCCCCTCATTATCACCGCCAACAGTGGACCATTGTGGAGGAAGGAACTGCAGATGCTGGTTTACACCGAAGACAGACACAAAAAGCTGCAGTAACTCAGCGGGTCAGGCAGCATCTCAGGAGATGTGGAAAAGGTGACGTTTCGGGACGAGACGATAGACAATAGACAATAGGTGCAGGAGTAGGCCATTTGGCCCTTCGAGCCAGCACCGCCTTTCACCGTGATCATGGCTGATCATGCACAATCAGCACCCCTTTCCTGCCTCTCCCCATATCCCTTAACTCCGCTATCATTGAGCTCTATCTAACTCTCCCTTGAAAGCATCCAGGGAATTGGCCTCCACTGCCTTCTGAGGCGGAGAGTTCCACAGCTTCACAACTCTCTGAATGAAAATGTTTCTCCGTTCTAAATGGCGTACCCCTTATTCTTAAACTGTGGCCCCAGGTTCGAGACCAGGTTAGCCATCGGTGCCGGCTCAGATTTGTTCTGTACCTTTTTTTACCTCTAGTTTCCCTCTTCCCTGACTCTCAGTCTGAAGAAGGGTCTCGATCTGAAACATCACCCATTCCTTCTCTCCAGAGATGCTGCCTGTCCCGCTGAGTTACTCCAGCATTTTGTGTCGATCCCCACATTATTCTGCCAGTTTATTTCATCCTTATTCACATTCAACTGCTTTTAATTCTCCTGGCGCTGAAATCTTTTCCAGGCGTTCCTGTCATCATTCTGAATGCATTCTATGTCCTGCGGCATAGCTCTGCAGAAACAAAAATTCTGCCATGATTCTTCCGCTGGTAATCTTTAACTGAGCTACTTAAACATTGTCAACCATTGACAAATCGGTTTCCTAGCTTTCCTTGTCAACTTTGTCCATAATTTTAAATTGTTCTCAGAGATAATGCTGAGGCTCTATAAGGCATTGGTCAGGCTGCATTTGGAGTACTTACTGTGAGCAAATCTGGACCCCTTACAGTATCTGAGGAAGGATGTGCTGGCTCTGGAAAGGGTGCAGAGGAGGTTTACATGAATGATTCCAGGAATGATATGATGAGCGTTTGACAGCACTGGGCCTCGACTCGCTGGAGTTTAGAAGGTTGAGGGGGGGACCTCATTGAGACTTACAGAATAATGAAGGCATAGATAGAGTGGATGTGGAGAGGATGTTTGCACTGGTGGGAGAGTCTAGGACCGGAGGTCACAGCCTCAGAATTAAAGGGCTCTCCTTTAGAAAGGAGGTGAGGAGGAACTTCTTTAATAAGAGGGTAGTTATTCTGTGGAACCCATTGTCACAGAGGGCTGTGTAGGCCGTCAGTGGATATTGTTAAGGCAGAGATAGACAAATTCTTGATTAGAACGTGTGTCAAGGGTTATGGTGAGAAAGCAGGAATATGGGATTAGGAGGCAGAGATCAGCCATGATTGAATGGCAGAGTAGACTCGATGGGCTGAATGGCCTAATTCTACTCCTATAACTTGTGAACTTGTGAAATTTTGGTTTTCTTCTTGATAAGGAAAATGTGCCGTTATATTGCTCCCAAAGACAGACTCAAGTCATATTCCAGTCAGTCACCTCCACGTTCCCTCTGTGGCCTTAAATATTTGCAAAAGCAACATTTTCAAAGCTGAGCATAATATTCTATTTGTAACTCATGTTGTATAGATTAGACACTGTAATCTAAACATTCAATTGCACCGATGTTTCAGCAGAGACGCAAGCCAATTTGTCCCATTCCTTTAGTGTGCACGTTTCTTTCAAATGCTCACGAGATGATTAAAGTGCTGAGGAGCTATTAGTTGTGTTGGTTCCACATTGGTGCACATGAAGCAGGAATGTTGTCCATCAGCTGTTAAATAGCTCTGCTCATTCACATCCAGCCCCACCTTCCAGTCAGGAGGGGGGCCTGCAGTGTAACTCTGATGGGAATGGCAATGGGAATGGGAATGGCAATGGGAATGGGATTGACAATGGGAATGGGATTGGCAATGGGAATGGGAATGACAATGGGAATGGGAATGACAATGGGAATGGGAATGGGATTGGCAATGGGAATGGGATTGGCAATGGGAATGACAATAGGAATGGGAATGGGAATGGCAATGACAATGGGAATGGGAATGGCAATGACAATGGGAATGGGAATGGGGATGGGAATGGGAATGGAATGGGATTGGGAATGGGAATGGCAATGGCAATGACAATGGGAATGGCAATGGCAATGGGAATGAGAATGGGAATGGGTATGGGAAAAGGTATGGGAATGGAAGAAGCCTTTGATTTCAACCACCAAAGTACATTTGGGTGGCATGGAGTGGAATATTCCATTAAAATAAAGCTTCTTCTCCAAATCAAAATTTCAGGGAGTGGATGAGTTTAGTAATAAAGGAAAATGGATGATGTACCTGTAAAAGGTTGTAGACCGCAATGCAATTTAAATGTTTCTAGTCCTTCATGATTGCAGATCAAAACCCACAATCTCTCTATCCATTAGAACACAGAACAGGACAGCACAGGAACAGGCCCTTCGATCCACAATATCCGTGCTGAACATGATGCCTCTGCCTGCACGTGATCCATATCCCCCCATTCCCTGCATATCCACGTGCCTCTCTAAACGGCTCTTAACCACCACTATCGTATCTGCCTCCACCACCATCCCTGGCAGCGCGTTCCAGGCACCCACCACCCTCTGTGTAAAAAAAAACTTGCCCCGCACATCTTTAAACTTTGTCCAAATGTGATGATCTAGATGTGGTGTAGAGACACAGGTGGCTGGGTTTGTGGATGAGGCCGGCATTCATTGCAATTTTGTTTTAACGTCATTGCAAAAGCTCACGGTGATTTGATTTGATTTGAGTCGGGTGTTACTAGCCCGGGATATTCTATGAATATTCATGCGATGTGGCTGCTTTGGACAAGTTGCCCTCGTGGTTCCTTTCACCAAAGCAACCCAAAGTGGGCGTCACGGTGGCGCAGCGGTAGAGTTGCTGCCTCACAGCGCCAGAGACCCGGGTTTGGTCCTAACTACGGGTGCTGTCTGTACGGAGTTTGTACATTCTCCCCGTGGCCAGGTGGGTTTTCTCCAGGTGGTCCGGATTCCTCCCACACTCCACTGAAGTACAGGTTTGTTGGTTAATTGGTTTCTGTAAATTGTCCCTGGTGTGTAGGATGGTGCTAGTGTACGGGGTGATCGCTGGTCTGCGTGGACTTGTTGGGCTGACGGGCCTGTTTCCCCGCCGCATCATAAGGTGATCAGGACTAGGAGCAGAATTAGGCCATTCAATAGACAATAGACAATAGACAATAGGTGCAGCAGGAGGCCATTCAATGTGATCATGGCTGATCATTCTCAATCAGTACCCCGTTCCTGCCTTCTCCCCATACCCCCTGACGCCGCTATCCTTAAGAGCTCTAGCCAGCTCTCTCTTGAATGCACTCAGAGAACTGGCCTCCACTGCCTTCCGAGGCAGAGAATTCCACAGACTCACAACTCTCTGACTGAAAAAGTTCTTCCTCATCTCAGTTCTAAATGGCCTACCCCTTATTCTTAAACCGTGCCCCCTTGTTCTTGACTCCCTCAACATTGGGAACATGTTTCCTGCCTCTAACGTGTCCAACCCCTTAATAATCTTATACGTTTCGATAAGATCACCTCTCATCCTTCTAAATTCAGATCCATCAAGTCTACTCCGCCATTCAATCATGGCTAATCTATCTCTCCCTCCTAACCCTATTCTCCTGCCTTCTCCCCATAACCCTTGACACCCGTACTAATCAAGAATCTATCTATCTCTGCCTTAAAAATATCCACTGATTTAGCCTCCACAGCTTTCTGCGGCAAAGAATTCCACAAATTCACCACCCTGTGACCAAAGAAATGAGTATCTCTGAACTAAACTGAACTGAAACCTGTCCCCACCCTCTGATTCAGCTTTGCACGTGTCGCAAGAACCCCTCACTACCTCATGTTAAATCTGAATGGTGGCACCTCTTCCAAGGCAAGTCATGATGGTGATAAGCACTGACGAAACATGCTGCTAATCAATAAAACTAATTGTAATAAATCTAAATTCTAGATTCTTGATTACTACGGGTGTCAGGGGTTATGGGGAGAAGGCAGGAGAGTGGGATAAGGAGGGAGAGATAGATCAGCCATGATTGAATGGCGTAGACTTGATGGGCCGAATGGCCTAATTCTACTCCTATCCCTTATGATGGTATGATCTAAATCTGGGAAACTGGCCGTAGTAACCTGCAGACTTTCATATCTAACTTTCAGGAACAATTTTAATCCTGGGTCTGGGACAGCTTTAGCACAGAAATAACATTTCATTGCAGGGATTACAGGGATGAAAAGTGATGTCACTGGATTATTTTGCTGTGCGGTGAAATCTTTAGATGGTAGAAAGTAGGACCGAGATTAGGCCCAAGATAGACACAAAATGCTGGAGTGACTCAGCGGGCAGGCAGCATCTCTGGAGAGAAGGAATGGGTGACGTTCTGGGTCAAGACCTTGTGTCTACCTTTGATTTAAACCAGCATCTGCAGTTCTTTCCTACTCAAGATTAGGCCCTACAGTCTCCCAAGCCCAGCGATCCAGCCAATAAGAATATGTACCTCCAAAGACGTACAGGTATGTAGGTTAATTGGCTGGGCAAATGTAAAAATTGTCCCTAGTGTGTGTAGGATAGTGTTAATGTACGGGGATCGCTGGGCGGCACGGACTTGGTGGGCCGAAAAGGCCTGTTTCCGGCTGTATGTGTATGTATGTATGTATGTATGACTGACAACCCACCACTATTAGTGTGCGGCAGTGGCACAGCGGTAGAGTTGCTGCCTCACAGCGCCAGAGACCCGTGTTCGATCCCGACTACGGGTGCTGTCTGTATGGGGTTTGTACGTTCTCCCCGTGACTGCGTGGGTTTTCTCTGAGATCTTCAGTTTCCTTCCACAGTCCAAAGACGTGCAGGTTTGTAGGTTAATTGGCTTGGTATGAATGTTGAACTGTCCCTAGTGCGTGTAGGATAGTGTTTATGTGCGGGGATCACAGGTCGGCACGGACTTGGTGGGCTGAAGGGCCTGTTTCTGTGCTGTATCTCGAAGAAAAACCATCCAACCACACCTCATTTACATTGACGTCTTGTTCAACTCTTATTTGAATGCCTAATTTGTCATCGGGAAATGTTCTGGATGACATTTTCCTGGATTGCATCTGAATGTTTTGTGGAGGGGAGCAAAATCATCTAGCAATATGGACAGAAATGATAGATGGTTTCCAAATGTCACGTTTAATATTCACATTGCACCTTCCTCACATATTTAGTTTAGTTTAGTTTTGTTTAGTTTAGAGATACAGCGCGGAAACAGGCCCTTCGGCCCAGCCAGTATGCACTGACCAGCAAACCCCGCACCCTAACACTATCCCACACACACTAGGGATCATTTGTATATTTACACCCAGCCAGTTAACCTACAAACCTGTACGTCTTTGGAGTGTGGGAGGAAACCGGAGATCTCTGAGAAAACCCATGTGGGTCACGGGAAAAACGTACAAACTCCATGCAGACTGCACCTGTAGTCAGGATCGAACCCGGGACTCTGGCGCTGTGGGGCAGCAACTCTATCGCTGCGCTACTGTGCCTCCCAGCCGATATTTTATCGTTCAAACATTAATGAAAAATGCACTGAATTACAATTTTAATGTTAGCATGCTGTGAATACATAGATACATAGACAATAGGTGCAGCAGTAGGCCATTTGGCTCTTCGAGACGGCACCGCCATTCAATGTGATCATGGCTGATCATCCATGATCAGTACCCCATTCCTGCCTTCTCCCCACATCCCTTGATTCCACCAGCCCTAAGAGCTCTATCTAACTCTCTTTTGAATGCATCCAAAGAATTGACCTCCACTGCCTTCTGAGGCAGAGAATTCCACAAATTCACAACTCTCTGTATATTCAGTTTCCTTTATGATGTACCAAAGTCCATTGAATTTACATATTAAAAAGTGTAAACTGTGCGTAACTTTTCCCCAGCAGTGATGGAACATAGAAAATCGGTGCAGGAGGAGGCCATTTGGCCCTTCGAGCCAGCACCGCCATTCATTGTGATCATGGCTGATGAATGTTGTACCTTGGCTATGTTTGAGAATCTCACTGATTAACTTTAACAAAATAAATGCCTGATCTCCAGGTTTAGTCTCCAGAGCGTTACATCTATCTGGTTTATTTCTCTGAGTTTGAAGAGTACAATAATTTTTTGCAGCTTAATTTGATATTTATGCCACTATTGGAAAATGAATAGTTAAACATCTATTAAGGAATAAATAAATCATACTCCTGCGTTGCAGTTTGTACCTCTACATTCTGCCGTCTGTGCTCTGATACTTCTATTCCTGCTTGTTTTCAAAACAAATTTCTTATTAACATCATGTGTATGAAGGAACTGCAGACGCTGGTTTAAACCGAAGTTAGGCACAAAATGATGGTGTAACTCAGCGGGACAGGCAGCATCTCTGGAGAGAAGGTTTTTTGTCAGTTGATAGTCTGTCTCCTGTGATGGTGAGATCACGAAAGGGTAGGGAGATTTTGTAGATGGTCCAAGTGAATTTGAGTGCGTGATAGAAATGAGTAGTAATTCCATTTCTTCTCTCCAGAGATGTTGCTTGGCCCGTTGAGTTACTCCAGCATTTTGTGTCTATCTTAATAACACCACTCCTCTTACGGTTCCTATACCAATACATCCAAACCTAAATTATATCTTTCCTCTGGAAAAAAAATAGTTTCTTACAAACTTCCACAGAAGCACTGTGGAAAGCACACTGTTGGGTTGCATCACAGCTTGGTTTGGAAACAGCTCTGTCCAAGACCGCAAGAAATTGCAGAGAGTTGTAGATGTAGCCCAGTCCACCGTACAGACCAGATTCCCCACCATCGACACCATCTACATTGCACGCTGCCTCAGAAAAGCAGCCAACATAATCAAAGACTTGTCCCACCCCGGTCATTCCTTCTTCTCCCCGCTCCCATCCGTCAGAAGGTACAGAAGCTTGAAAGCGCGCACCACCAGACTCAGGGACAGCTTCTTCCCCTCTGTTATCAGGCTTCTGGACGGTCCTTCCATAAGCTAGGGTTCTGTCCGATTCACCTCTACCCCATTGCGGACATTGGACTTTGTCTTGGATCTGACGTGCCACAATGCTGGCAACTTAGATCATTTTTTTGTAGTTCAACCTGAAATGGAGGAGATGGTTTTAACCAGAGTGTTAGACTGCACTTTAATGAGTCCGGACACACAACTTCCAGAAAGGAACAGAAACATTTTAAAGTGTTGTAATTTTTGCAAAGCTAATGTAAATTGAGTGAAATATGAGAACTCAACTAGATCTTCCATCTTATGTTGCTGAAGTGAGTTGATTTATAGTTTTCAACCTTCACCGGGTAGTTTGTAGTTCTGGTGCTTGCCATAATTCACATCAATCCAAGCACTATTCCACATACATTTTGCACCATATTTCAACAGAGACAAGATGATTTGTTTTCTCTGTAGTTTGTGTTTCCATTTCTATTGTTAAAGAACAGAACCCTGACTATGAAAGCAGATTCAGGAACTGACCATAAGATCATAAGATGTAGGAGAAGTATCAGGCCATTCGGCCCATTGAGTCTACTCTGCCATTCAATCATGGCTGATCTACCTTTCCTTCTCAACCCCATTCTCCTGCCTTCTCCCCATAACCTTTGACATCTATATACTAAAACTCTCGTTTGTTATCTTGTTTGTGACTGAACTTCAGCCAAAACGGTACACGATAGCGCGGCAATTTTAGGTCCACCTTACTCACCATTGTCACTTTAGTGATAATGCAAGTAGTTTCATTGAAATCAGTCTTATATTTTTAAAGTTATTCACATTTTTAAGTTTAAAAGGAGGGGAGGGGGAGGGAGGGGGGAATGGGGGAGTGGGGGAGAAGGGAGAGGGGAGAGGGGGATTGAAGAGAGAGGGGAGGGGGGGAGGACAGGGTGCTGCACCAATGCAGGAGAGGTTTGGGCCCAACAGGTCCACTTGATCTAGTCCTTACTAATCAAGAACCTATCAATCTGCACTTTTAAAATACCCGGTGTTTTGGCCTCCCCGCCGTCTGTGGCAATGAATTCCACAGATTCACCGCCCTCTGACTACAACAATTCCTCCTCATCTCCAGACTCACTGGCTGAATGAAGTGTAATAGCGGGGAACTGGCATCCCTCTCCCACCCGCCCGACCGCCGCTGTGCTCCTCTGGGGGGGGGGGGGGATGGGGGGGGGATGGGGGGTGCCTCCTGCAGCCGACCCTACAGACACTGGAGACCACACCGCGCTTCCTCTCCCACCGGCCCACTCCTCGCGTCCGTCCTCGCCAGTTGCCCCCTCCTCCTTTGCCCTCCGGTCCTCGGGGGACGAGCTCCTCCCCCCCCCCCACCCCCCCCCCACCCCGCAGGCCCTTCTCAATGATTCCATGATAGTTTATTGTCACAGGTACCGGCGCACTGTGAAATTCTTTGTCCTTGCCTACAGTCCGCTAAGATGGTACAGCAGAAGCCAACATGGCAGTGCACAAAGAGTCGCAACGTTTCTGAGGCCGACAAAGTTTCAAAGCTTCTGAGTACAGTCTTACCTTCTCGCAGCGACGAAACAGTGTCCACAGGTAGCTTCCCCCAAGGATTCCTCGTTGCTCTTGGCCCCCCTCCCTCCTGCCTGACCCCTCTGCTCTCGGCGGCCCACTGGGTCTACCTTCATGCTGGCCCCTCCAGGTCCCTCTTCATTCTCAGTCGTCCCCCCCCCCCCCCCCACGCCTGGCCCCTCTTTGCTCTTGGCGGCCCGCCGGCTCTATCTTCATGCTGGCCCCTCCAGGTCCCTCTTCATTCGGCCCCATGGTGCATGGTGGGAGCTTAGCCACCACTTGTGTCATCCTTCATTGAAAGCTTTATGAAAAGCCATACAGATAGCTCTCAAGTTGCTCTCCCTTCATCTACAATTCTAATTACATCTTCAGAAACCTTTATCAGATTTGTTAAGCAGAACTTTCCTTTAATGAAATCATACCGACTGCGCCTAATTGTATTGTGATTTGCTAAGCAGCTGGTTACAACATAATAGATTCCAGCGAAGGAGCTGAGGTCTCCTCTTTCAGTCGCTTTGATTTTCCTCGCACTGCCTTACACAGCGCTGGCACATTTTCCATCTTCCAGTCTACTGTGGTGTTTTGGAAAAAATATGGAATCCGGGAAGACAAACGTCACCGATCCATGTTCTCCAGCTTTGCTGCCTGACCCGCTGAGTTACTCCAACACTTTGTGAAACGTCACCTATCCATGTTCTCCAGAGATGCTGCCTGACCCGCTGAGTTACTCCAGCACTCTGTGAAACGTCACCTATCCATGTTCTCCAGAGATGCTGCCTGACCCGCTGAGTTACTTCAGTACTCTGTGGCCTGTTTCCATGCTGTATCTCTAAACTCAACTAAATTGGTATTGGTTTATTAATGTCACATGTACTGAGTTACAGTGAAAAGCTTTTATTTACCTGCTCTCCAATTAAATCGAACAATACTGTACATGAACACATTCAAACCAAACTCATGTACAACTGGTAGAGCAAAGAGAAAAATACCAGAGTGTGGATGATGGTTTGCAGCATTGTAGCATTACAGTTCCAGAGAAAAAAAGTCCAATATCTGCAGTGAGGTAGGTTAGGAGATTGGGAGAGAGTTAGATTTAGCTCTTAGGGATATGGGGAAAAGGAGGAACTGATTTTAGATGATCAGCTGTGATCATATTGAATGGCGGTGCTGGCTCGACAGGCCGAATGGCCTACTCCTGCACATATTTTTCTTCTATGTTTCTATCATATTAAGACGAGATTTGATTAAAATATCAAAAAGATTAACTTCAGTAAGTTCATGTCATGAGGTCACAAGGTTATAAGTGATAGGAGTGGAATTTGGCCATTCGGCCCATCAAGTCTACTCTGCCATTCAATCATGGCTGATCTATTTATCCCTCCCAACCCTACACTCCTGCCTTCTCCCCATAACCTCTGTCACCTGTACCAATCAAGAATCTATCTATCACTGGCCTGAAAATATCCACTGTCTTGGCCTCCACAGCCTTCTGTTGCAAAGAATCCCACAGATTCACCACCCTCTGACTAAAAAAAAATTCTCCTCATCTCCTTCCTGAAAGAACGCCCTTTAATTCTGAGGCTATGACCTCTGGTCCTAGACTCCCCCACTCGTGGAAACATCATCTCCACACCCACTCTATCCAAGCCTTTCACTATTCTGTATGTTTCAATGAGGTCCCCCCTCATCCTTCTAAACTCCAGCGAGTACAAGCCCAGTGCCGACAAACGCTCATCATAGGTTAACCTACTCATTCCTGGGATCATTCTGGTGTTGCATAAGGAATAAGCGTTTTCGCAGGTTTGTCATGTTCATCGTGGGCTGAATGTCCCGCTCCTGTGCTGTTCTGTGCTTTGTGTGAACATCAACAAGCAGAGGTACACATGTACGATTCTTTGTTCAAGACTGAAAGGAGAGATCAGAAGGTTTTGGAGCTGAAGGTTACGTGAAGCCCACTGGAGTAACAAGAGGAATCTGAACACTGAACTGCTTTACAAAAAGAAAGTGGATAAATAATTGAAAAATAAATTAATTCCAAAAATAGTGAGGGAAACGCAGAATGAATCATCAAAACCAGAATGGCAAATATCAAAGTAATGGTGAATTCCTTCAGCATAGGAACATTAGAAACAGAGGCCAGGGATGGCTATTATGTCCCTTTAATCTCAAGGCCATGTTCAAAGGCCATGTCCCTGGATTCCTCTACATCTGAAAATGTATGAATATTAGCATTGAATATATTCCCCGCTGAGTTCCTACAGTCATTTTGACTTAAGAATTGCAAACTTCGCTACTCTTTGGATTAAGAAGTTCTTCTCAACTCAATTCTTGGCAGCCCGTGCCTTTACTTTTGAACCTGTGATCCTTGGATTCAGCCAGAGGAACCATTACCACTGCCGTTACCCCATCAAACCTCATCAAAAACATTGCCGGCTTCACCGAGATCATCTCCCACTCTTCTAGACTCATGGGAATAATGATCCAGCCTGTGTAATGTCTCCTCATAGAGTCAGTGAGACCGCATCCTCCTTTGACCTGTTGTGACGGTAGGCAATCTGTAGTAGGTCGAGGTTCTTGTTGAGGTAGGAGTTGATGTGCATCGTAACCAACCTCTCAAAGCACTTCATCACCGCAGACGTTAGTCGATACTCATTGAGGCACGTCTCCTTACTCTTCCTGGGCACTGGTATTATTGATGCCCTCTTAAACCAGGTGGGAACCTCAGACCGCAGTAATGAGAGGTTGAAAATGTCCGCAAAAAACTCCAGCCAGTTAGTCTGCACAGGTATTGAGAACAGGACCAGGTATACCGTCAGGTCCAGATGCTTTCTGAGAGTCATACAGCGTGGAAACAGGCCCTGTGGCCCAACTTGCCCACACCGGCCAACAAGTCCCGTCTACACTAGTCTCAGCTGCCTGCGTTTGGCCCATATCCCTCTAAACCCGTCCTATCCATGTACCTGTCCAAATCATTTTTGATCGTTGTGATAGTACCTACCTCAACTACCTCCTCTGGCAGTTAGTGTAAGAAAATAACTGCAGATGCTGGTACAAATCGAAGGTATTTATTCACAAAATGCTGGAGTAACTCAGCAGGTCAGGAGAACTGTCAGGAGAACAATCAGTCTGAAGAAGGGTCTCGACCTAAAACGTCACCCATTCCTTCTCTCCATCAGTCTGAAGAAGGGTCTCGACCCGAAACGTCACCCATTCCTTCTCTTCTATCAGTCTGAAGAAGGGTCTCGACCCGAAACGTCACCCATTCCTTCTCTCCTGAGATGCTGCCTGACCTGCTGAGTTACTCCAGCATTTTGTGAATAAATTCCTTCCCCTGGCAGTTACATCTGAGCAATGTTGTGCTCATTGGAGTTGGGGAATACTGTGAACCTACCACACTTGGCTCTCCAATTTTTTTTGATACAGGAAGTGAAGTTGAGTAAAAAAACTGTTTTATGTGCATCAATTTGGTTGCTCCATTCCTTCACCCAACCCTGCACCTGTTCTTTCTGTGAGGAGTCAGCAGCTTGTTGAGAATTATTACCATCTGTGCAATGACCTTGGAATGAAGGTGAGTATGTACCAATAGTCCTCACTGGTGTGAGGGCAGAATTATCCTACTTGTTTAAATGTGGCAACATCATTAATCCACAAGGAATATTTTTATACCTTTTTACCATGGAATGGAATGAGAAAAATGATTCCTTCATTGCCTGTGATTGTGTGTGGTGATCAAGATGAGTTGCTGGTGTTGAGGGTAAGGCATTAGTTAGTAAGCAGCTGCTACATTTGTCCCAACATGAAACTTGGAAACACACACCTCATCTCAACACAACTCACATGTTTCTGACTTTTCCAATTACAATAAAGTGTCCAAATATCAAATGGCAACATTTATGACAACATTAAATGGCAACCTAGGGCGGCACGGTGGCGCAGTGGTCCTGCCTTACAGCGCTTTCAGCGCCAGAGACCTGGGTTCAATCCCGACTACGGGTGCTGTCTGTACGGAGTTTGTACGTTCTCCCCGTGACCTGCGTGGGTTTTCTCCGAGATCTATGGATTCCTCCCACACTTCAAAGACGTACAGCTTTGTAGGTTAATTGGCTTGGTGTATGTGCTAAAAAGAATTGTCCCTAGTGTGTGCAGGATAGTGTTAATGTGCAGGGATCGCTGGTCGGTGCAGACATGGTGGGTCGAAGGGCCTGTCTCCGCGCTGTATCTCAAAACTAAAAATTAAACATTATGCCAATAATGAAGACATTTTTCAGTAAACATATTGCACACATTTTATGTTTAAAGTTTCTCTCTATTGTCACATTTTTACTGCCGTAAGTTCTCAAATCCATGTTTAAAATAGACCAGGCACAAGAAACTGCAGACGTGGTTTGCAAAGAAAGGCACAATGTGCTGGAGTAACTCAGAGGGTCAGGCAGCATCTCTGGAGTCTTCCTAATAAACCTCTTTCAACGTTTGAGTCTTTGACCACATGTGAATGTTTTCTAAAATGGTTCCATCCTCCAAATGTGGTCGTTAATTAAAGCTGTTAATTAAGAGTTTAAAAATTTGAAGGACGCATTTCACATTATCAGACTTACCCATTGAGTTGTGTTCAGTATCGTTTAAGTCTTTATTCCAGAATAAATAACTTTGCCTTTTCCAAAAAAACCTGTACGTGCAATCATAATGTATTACGTGCAGATGTACAATGTTGTTGGGTGAAAGCAGATTGCAATAATCTGTGTTTTAACAAAGTAAATGATATATTTTAAAACTGGAACAGAATGTTACTGATAAAGGTACACATGGACTGATTAAACATTTTGTTACTGTGTTTATTTTGCAGTTAATACAGGATTACGTTTATTCCACAGAAAATAATCAAGTCTTTCCAACTTCTTAGAGACATAGTGTCATAGAGAGATACAGCGTGGAAACAGGCCCTTCGGCCCATCTTGCCCACACCGACCAACATGTCCCAGTCCCACCTGCCCGCGTTTGGTCCATATCCCTCCAAACGTGCCCTATCCATGTACCTGTCTTCCTGTAGCTGATGCCCTCTAATCCAGGCATCATGCTGGTAAACCTCCTCAGCACCCTCTCCAAAGCCTCCACATCCTTCCTGTAATGGGGGGTGACCAGAACTGCACGCAATACTCCAAATGTGGCCTGTCCAAAGTCCTCTAAAGCTGCATCCTGAGCATCAAAATCTCCAGTGAGCAACTTATACACTGTAGGGGATTGTTGGTCTTATAATTCAACTGGAATTACCGGAAACGCTCACCAAAGCAGCATGAATATGATTCACGTTTATAATTAATATTGGCATCTACCTTTATCATTTCATTTGCGGCACGATCGATAATATAAACAGTATATATTAAGATAGGTATCGAGCTTGGGGCAGTAGATCATAATGCATTCACTCGTAAGTTATCTTTGACCATAATTCATTGACATCGACATTATTTTTGATCATATTTCAAACAGGGTGTCATTACGTATGATTTGTCTGGGCTTTTTGTGGGTCAATTAGACTCACAAATGGGCTTAATTAGCAGTTAAGTGACTGGACCTGTAAGCAGAGATCATGTGTGGTGAACGTTAACACACAGCATTGGTGATACTGACATCTATGAGACATGCAAACCTTACACAGGCCTCCCCCAACTGCATGGGGCACTTCATTCGTTCCATTAATGTAGTGGAAGTGACACCTGGATACAACACTCTATCCTGCCTTTTATCATGGAGGTAGTCAGATTTCTCATTTCCCCACATTTTTAGTTTAGTTTAGAGATACAGCACGGTATTCAATAGACAATAGGTGCAGGAGGAGGCCATTCGGCCCTTCGAGCCAGCACCGCCATTCAATGTGATCATGGCTGATCATTCTCAATCAGTACCCCGTTCCTGCCTTCTCCCCATACCCCCATACTATCCTTAAGAGCTCTATCCAGCTCTCTCTTGAATGCACTCAGAGAATTGGCCTCCACTGCCCTCTGAGGCAGAGAATTCCACAGATTCACAACTCTCTGACTGAAAAAGTTTTTCCTCATCTCAGTTCTAAATGGCCTACCCCTTATTCTTAAACTGTGGCCCCTTATTCAAGAAATAGTTAGATTTAGCTCTTAGGGCGAATGGAATTAAGGGATATGGGGAGAAAGCAGGAACGAGGTACGTATTTTGGATGATCACCCATGATCATATTGAATGGCGGGCTGGTTCCAAGGGCCGAATGGCCTACTCCTGCACCTATTTTCCATGTTTCTATGTTTCTATAAAGCAGGCCCTTCGGCCCACTGAGTCTGCACTGACCACACGAGCACTATCCTGCACACTAGAGACAAGCGGCAAACTAAGCTAATTAGCCTACACACCAAAGATACTGGAGGAACAAGATGGACCACTCCACTGAAATCACCTATACTGTAGTGTAGTACGCAAAGGAGCCATTTTAGTAGGCAAAACCCGCCGTTCGCTATGCCTCTCGCAGTGTAATCAGTGTTTTGGGCGAACAGTATGTGTGATGATACCATTAAAATGCAGAATGTATCTCATCTATCAATTCACAGATTTTTGTCATTTTTCTTTTAAAATGTTTCTGCAAGTTTCTGCCCACTAAAATGGCGTCACGACATACGACGGTTTTTAGGGTCGAGTGGTCAATCTTGTTCCTCTAGTATCTTTGCTGCACACCTGTATATCCTTGGAATGTGGGACGAAACCAGAGCACCTGGAGAAAACTCACGTGATCTCAGGGAGAACGCGCAAACTCCACACAGACTGCGCCCGTAGTTAGGATCGAACCCGGGTCTCTGGTGCTGTGAGGCAGCAGCTCTACCACTGCGCCACTCTGCCTTACAACACAGTGGTATGACCACTGAATTCTCTAATTTTAAGTAATGTCACCTTACACCTCCCTCCCCTCTACCTCCCTCCTTGCCACGCTCCACCACCCTAGCTGTTTTACCGGTTCCACAGTTCACTGCATTCACACCTTCCCCAGATCGCACCTGCCCTAGCCAACAATGGGCACCGCCAACCGCCCTGCCTGAGGTCATTTGTTGTCGGCCCTGAAGGTCCTGGTCTTTTCTTGTCTCCAGCTCTTCACCCCCCCCATCACCCCCCCTACTGAAGAAGAGTCCCGACCCGAAACGTCACCCATCCTTTTCCTCCAGAGATGCTGCCTGGCCTGTTGAGTTACTCCAGCACTTTGTGTCTAACTTTGCAAATTCAACTTCAAGTTGCCCGTCATTTCCATGCTCCATCACAGTCCCCTACTCTCCGTCCAGTGTTTGGCCTGCTGTTGTCAGGCAACTGAAGCAACCTACTGCAACCAGAGAGCAGCCCTGAACTACTATAAACCTCATCGGGGACCCTTGGACTGTCTTTGATCGGACATTACCGGCTTTACCTTCCACTAAACGTTATCCCCTTATCATGTATCTGTACACTGTGAATGGCTCGAAATGTGTTGTCTTTCTGCTGACTGGTTAGCACGCAACAAAAGCTTTTCACTGTACCTCGGTACACGTGACAATAATCTAAACTAAACTGAACAATTCCACTGAAGCACCGTGAACAGTAAGGTCGGAGAAAAGCATTTCATCTTGCTGTTGAGGGAGTGCAGTGTTGGTTCACTGGGCTAATTCCTGGGATGGCGGGATTGACATATAATGAAAGAATGGATCGACCGGGCTTGTGTTCACCGGAATTTAGAAGGATGAGAGGGGATCTTATAGAAACATATAAAATTCTTAAGGGGTTGGACAGGCTAGATGCAGGAAAAATGCTCCCAATGTTGGGGGAGTCCAGAACCAGGGGTCACAGTTTAAGAATAAGGGGTAGGCCATTTAGGACTGAGATGAGGAAAAACCTTTACACCCAGAGAGTTGTAAAGTTTGTGGAATTCTCTGCCACAGAAGGCAGTGGAGGCCAATTCACTGGATGTTTTCAAGTGGTAGATATAGCTACTAGGGCTAACGGAATCAAGGGTTATGGGAAAAAGCAGGAACGGGGTACTGATTCTGTATGATCAGCCATGATTGTATTAAATGGCAGTGCTGGCTCGAAGGGCCGAATGGCATTCTCCTGCACCTATTTTCTTTGTTTCGATGTTTCTATCTTCCACCCTGGCATGCTTTAGCTCTTGGAACTCAACAAATGATTCTACAAGCATTAAGTCAAAAATGTGCTACCTGCAGAGAAGGCATTAAAGTACACAGGACGCAGAGCATCTCAGAACACAGACCCTGAAGGTCAGCATACTAAGTACGCAATTTGCTAACGTACCTCTGTGCTCGAAACAGACAGATTATCGGGAACAGGACATTAATTAAATGTAAAAGGAGTGTACTAATGAGGTATGTGCATTAAAACATGGAGATTAGAGGGTGTCTATTGATTATAGATGGAGAGCACTAGAGAGGCTGAAACGGCTGCAGGATCCCATCAGCGAAGCAAGCAGAATCTTTTGGAGAGCACAAGATTGGTGATGTGAAGGCCCAGATTAGAGAACTCGGTCTGTGATATAAAAAATGTGGCTGTTAATGAATAAAACATAAGATCCATTATTAAAGATTCAAAGTGAAACGAGGTAAGATAGTCAGGGGGCTCTTAGTAATGTGAGATCAAGAGGAAAAAGCGTTTAAAAAACATTGGTGGGTGAAGGTGGTGGAGTACGAGAGAGAGAGAGAGAGAGAGAGAGAGAGAGAGAGGGAGAGGGAGAGAGAGAGAGAGAGAGAGAGAGGGAGGGAGGGAGAGAGAGAGAGAGAGAGAGAGAGGGAGAGAGAGAGAGAGAGAGAGAGAGAGAGAGAGAGAGAGAGGGAGGGAGGGAGAGAGAGAGAGAGAGAGAGAGAGAGGAGAGAGAGAGAGAGAGAGAGAGAGAGAGAGAGAGAGAGAGAGAGAGAGAGAGAGAGAGAGAGAGAGATATATAGATAAAGTGGAGAGGAAGTAGAGGGGTGGCACAGTGGCACAGCGGCAGAGCTGCTGCCCCACACTGCCATTTTCAGGGGACAAAACGTCACCGGGCAATTTGCAGAGGGCCAATTAGCCAACCAACCCGTCTGTACAGAGTTTGTACGTTTTCCCCCTGACCACGCGGGTTTCCTCTGAGATCTTCGGTTTCCTCCCACACTCCAAAGGTGCAGGTTTGTCGGTTAATTGGCTTGGTGTAAGTGTAAATTGTCTCCAGTGTGTGTAGGATGGTGTTAGTGTGCGGGGATCGCTGGTCGGCGCGGACCCGGTGGGCCGAAGGGCCTGTTTCCGCGCTGTATCTCTAAACTAAACTAAACCAAACTTACACACATGCAGCAGTAGTGACCCTCTTCTGACCAGCAGGCTGTAGTTTAACGGTACAACATTTCATGAATTCATGGCGTGAACCCACGTCTTATCATTCGATGCACAGTCCACAGGTAATCCTTCGCGGTGAGTAGCATGGATCTAATTAGCCTGCACGTCTTTGGATTATGGAAGGAAACCGGAGCACCCGGAGGAAACCCACACGGTCACAGGAAGAACGTGCAAACTCCACACAGGCAGCGCCCGAGGTCAGGATCGAACCGAGTCTCTTGCACTGTGAGGCAGTGGCTCTATCAACCCTGGTGTTCACGATGTCTTGAAGATCTGCCTCACATGGGAGAGTAAAGAGGCAAAGCTGTTAGCTCACCGACGCAAACGCAAGGACTCCAACTGTTCTTTTCATTGAAATTCAGCCGCATGAAGCTGCACTAAACCGTAGGATTTCTGGGCCAACATATCTTTTAAAAAAAGAATTGTCGGCATTTTCGAGCATAAAATGTGTAATGATCTGAGACTGTTCCTACTGGAAATAGATCATGGGATTATCCCCAGCGTTTTGACAATCCATATATATCATACGTGCATGCAGAACAGACACTAAATCTTAGAAACATCTACTCGCAAACGTACTGACCTAAAAAGCAAAAGATTGATGGGAGAGAGTTGCAAGGATACTTAGTTCAGAAAGTTATTGGAAGCCCGCAGTTGTGCAGGAAGATGCAAATACATCCCATCTGAGAGTTTGCAACTTACGGTGGCACAGCGGTAGAGTTGCTGCCTTGCAGCGCCAGGGACCCGGGTTCCATCCTGACTACGGGTGCTGTCCGTACGGAGTTTGCACGTTTTTTCCGTGACCGCGTGGGTTTTCTCCGGGTGCTCCGGTTTCCTCCCACAGATTTCCAGGTTAATTGGCTTTGGTAGTTGCAGAATTGTCGCTAGTGGGCGTAGGTTAGTGTACAGAATGTTGTCCGGTCGGTACGGACCGAAGGGCCTGTTACGGCACTGCATCTCTAAAGTCTAAAGTCTAAACCTTTCCATTCATCACTAGGACCATTAACACTTCTGATTTACCGACATATTTGTAATTCCATTATATTCCACAGACACTTTTACATAACAATGTATCTCAATCACTCAGCGAAAACACACGGTCTCATTCACGAGTGTGTGGAAGATAACAAACTTTAACATCCAGTGTTACATCTGAAAATAGCAAAATCATCTGAAAGTTAAATGATGCTGGATTTCATCTCCAACCATTGTCCACCCATCTGTCAATTAAAAGCCCTGTCACATGGCAGGCT
Organism: Rhinoraja longicauda; assembly: GCF_053455715.1. Classification (NCBI taxonomy): domain Eukaryota; kingdom Metazoa; phylum Chordata; class Chondrichthyes; order Rajiformes; family Arhynchobatidae; genus Rhinoraja; species Rhinoraja longicauda. Next base: position 10,548,961 of record NC_135958.1, on the reverse strand, counting down.
TTGTCCTTCCTCACTTCTCTTCCAGCTTTCTTCCCCCGTCCCCCCCACCTCCGAGTACAATCATTCTGAAGAAGGGTCCTGATCTGAAACGTCACCTATCCAATGTTCTCCACAAATGCTGCCTGGATTTGGCAGCATTTGCCAGCACTCTGTGAAACATCACCTACCTATGTTCTCCACAGATGCTGCCTGACTCGCTGAGCTATTCCCGCACTTTGCAGCTTACTTTAGTTTACTTTAGAGATACTGTGCCAAAACAGGCCCTTCGGCCCACCGAGTTCGCACCGACCAGCGATCCCCGCACCTTAACACTACCCTACACATTAGAGACAATATACCAAACCAATTAGCCTACACACCTGCACGTCTTTGGAGTGTGGGAGGAAACCGGAGATTCTGGAGAAAGCCCACGCAGGGCACGGGGAGAACGTACAGACGCCGTAGACAGCACCCGTAGTCGGGATTGAACCCGGGTCTCCGGCGCTGTAAGGCAGCAGCTCTACCGCTGCGCCACCGTGCCGCCCTAAATTATTATGTTTGTTTTAGATTTGTACTGACTGCAATTAGATGACAAGTTGCTGCGAAAAGAATAAGAAAATTCAATGAAAATAAATTTGGATTGTACGTATGAAAATGCGCAGAGTATAGGAGTCAAGGCTAGTGAGTTGCACCTAATGGTTGACACATGGGACAATGATGAAGTAGCAATACCAGAGACCTTGGCTGGGGAACGAGAGAGTGGGGACCTTACACCCCTTGCTCAGGTTCAGTAAACAATGGGAACGATATGGAAGATCAACTCTGCAGACAGCTTACGGAAGCTACAAAATACTTTGCAGAGTTGCAAACTGGAGTAGTAACTGGAGTACCAACTGGTGTAGTAACTGGAGTAGTAACTGGAGTAGTAACTGGAGTAGTAACTAGAATAGTAACTGAAGTAGTAACTGAAGTAGTAACTAGAGTAGTAACTGGAATAGTAACTGGAATAGTAACTGTAGTAACTGGAGTAGTAACTGAAGTAGTAACTAGAGTAGTAACTGGAATAGTAACTGGAATAGTAACTGTAGTAACTGGAGTAGTAACTGTAGTAACTGGAATGGTAACTGTAGTGACTGGAGTAGTAACTGGAGTCCCAACTGGAGTAGTAACTGGAGTACCAACTGGAGTAGTAACTGGAATAATAACTGGAGTATCAACTGGAGTAACCCAATTCCACCTGTTCCTTGTGAAACGTGTGAATAATTACTGCTTTAAGACCAGTTATTGAAGAACCACTGACTTGCGAATTCCATCAGTAAAGGGTTTTCTTAACTGATCCCGTTTGGGAATGGAATCATTCATTTATAAATGGGTCAATAAAACGAATTCAAGTTCAGAACGAAGTGGTGAAAATAATAAATGGAAATTATATATTTATGTGTGACGTGCCATACATCTTTCAATACATTTAATTAACTTTAACCGAGAAATTAATTATTGACCAGATGCAAAAGAGCATGCATTTATTTTCATGAACAACATTAACAGCTAATTTAACTAAAAAAAATCAGAAGAAAAAATAATTGATCGAACTGTTCAAATGATTAATTTTCTTAAAAAGTCGTAATGTGATTTGTCTGATTTAATTGCTTCTTTTATTATTATTATTGTTATGGAATAATGTTTCCAAAGTTCAAATTGCCACAGTTTGCTCTTGTGGTTCTCTTTAATCCAAACTAATATTATAATTTAGTTGAGTTTAGAGATACAGCGCGGAAACAGCCCCTTTGGCCCACCGAGTCCGCGCCGACCAGCGATCCCCGCACACTAACACTATCCGACACACACTAGGGACAATTTTACATTTATACCGAGCCAATTAACTTACAAACCTGTACATCTTTGGAGTGAGGGAGGAAACCGGGGAACCGGGAGAAAACCCACGCCGTCACAGGGAGAACGTACAAACTCTGTACAGAGAGCACCCGTAGTCAGGATGGAACCCGGGTCTCTGGCGCTGTGAAGTCAGGTACATGGATAGGAAAGGTTTAGAGATATATGGGCCAAATGTGGGCAGGTGGGACTAGTGTAGATTGGAGATCTTGGATGGCATGGGCAGGTTGGGCTGAAGGGCCTGTTTCCATGCTGTATGACTCTACGAGTCTGTGAGCCATTTTCCCCTTTGGCCGTGGGCGTGTGACCGTGATGTGCTGTCCCTCCTTGCCTTACTTGCCCTCCCTGCAACCTCAGATGGTCATCTGGTCAAGCACATCCTGGCCCTTTGTAGGCGAATTGGCTTTGGTAAATTGTAAAATTGTCCCTAGTGCGTAGGATAGTGCTCGTGTATGGGGTGATCACCGGTCGGCACGGACTAGGTTGGCCGAAGGGCCTGTTTCCACTCTGCACCTCCAGAGTCTAAAGTAAAGTTGTACATGCGAAATATTGGGAGATTGATGGAATCTTCCCCATTTACCGCAGTGAGTGAAGTCACATCTATACTCAAGAGGTCAACATTATCACAACTATGTCGTCCACTTGCTTGATGTCCCAGCCCTCACCTGAAGCTGCACTTTCTCCAACACCACTGCGCTGTGGTGTCTTCTGCCCAATGTCTTCTCCAATGTTATTCTTGTGTTGGCCCCTTCATCCATCCCTTCATGGAAGTGGCTCCAAATACCCAGACACCCCAGAAGCCACACGCTCAATCTGCACATCCCAAACTCCATCTGAGACTGAAGATAGACACAAAATGCCGGTTTAACTCGGCGGGTCCGACAGCATCTCTATAGAAAAGGAATAGGTGATGTTTCGGGTCGAGACTCTTCTCCATCGGAGATTCAAGGCTTCCCAATGTCTTGCTCTTTGACTTGACGTTCATAGCATCCTGTTCTACTTTGTTGAAGATCTTTTTTGATATTAATGGCATCATTTAAATGCATGTTCCAAAACATCTGAAATAATTTATGTCAGAACTGTAATAATTCCTTCCAGCTATTATACGGGTGTATTTACATAATATCGATAAATTTTTAAGCATCATATTTCTCTTTATTATGCTGAGCAAGCTTATCCTTTTAACAATACACCTGTACTAAAACATCTTTGCATCTGCAACTGGAAATATTCTATTAAATTCCAGGAGTGTTTGGAGTTTTCGGTTTGAGGTCAACGATTTCTGCTCCAAGTTATATCAGGGGCACATTTTCACAAAGGGATTTCGAGCAGGGATATGAATGGAACAGATGTTATGTCCACTGCGTGCAACCATGAGGGTAGCAGAAATGAAAGTCCGAGAGGGGAAGAGAGTCAGATTCCAGGCAGAAACAGAGGCCATCTCTTCTTCTTTAATGTAAAGAAAGAGAAATCCAGTCCGTTCAGTAAAGAGCATGTCCCCAGTGTGGATGCAACAACAAAGATCTTGGAAGGATCCACACAGATGTTGGAGGGTTGTGTTTCAGCTAGGATAAAACAGTGACGCTTTTAGACTTTAGGAACATAGAAAATAGGTGCAGGAGGGGGCCATTTGGCCGTTCGAGCTAGCACCGCCATTCAATGTGATCATGGCTGATCATCTACAATCAGTACCTGCATTTTCCCCATATCCAATCGTTCCTGCTTTTTCCCCATATCCCTTGATTCCTTAAGCCCTAAGAGCTAAATCTAACTCTCTCTTGAAAGCATCCAGTGAATTGGCCTCCACTGCCTTCTGTGGCAGAGAATTCCACAGATTCACAACTGTCCAGGTGAAAAGGTTTTTCCTCATCTCAGTCCTAAATGGCCTACCCCTTATTCTTAAACTGTGACCTCTGTTTTCTGGACTCCCCCAACTTCGGGAACATTTTTCCTGCATCTAGCCTGTCCAATCCCTTACGAATTTGAAATGTTTCTCTCAGATCCCCTCTCACCCTGGCCACAAACTCTTTGAAGCACTTCCCTCTGGAAGGCGACTCCGGACTGTCAAAGCAGCCACAACCAGACATAAAAACAGCGTTTTTTCCGCGCGTAATAGCTCTACTCAATAACCAAAAGTCTGTAGCCTCCTTTTGCTCTGGTGTTTTATTTCATTCACATGTTTAAACTATAATGTTTTATTCTTAATGTTTTAATGTTTTATGCGTTATCTTAATTGTTTACTGTGTGTTCGTGTTGTTACTTGCGAGCGGAGCACCAAGACACATTCCTTGTATGTGTACATATTTGGCCAATAAACTTATTCAATTCAATTCAATTCAATGCAATTCAATTCAATTCAATATATGCCCAATCGATCCATTCTTTCATCATATGTCAGTCCCGCTATCCTGGGAATTAACCTGGTGAACTTTAGAGACACAATGCAGAAACAGACCCTTTGGCCCACCGAGTCCTCGCCGACCAGCGATCACCCTGTACACTCGCACTATCCTACACACTAGGACTATTTTACAATTTTATAGAAGCCAATTAACCTAGAAACCCGCACGGCCTTCAAGTGTGGGAGGAAACCCATGTGGTCACAGGTACAAACTCCATACAGACAACACCCGTAGTCAGGATTGAACCTGCGTCTCTGGTGCTGTGAGGCAGCAACTCTACCGCTGCGCTAACGTGCAGCCCTCACAGTGAACCTCTTGAGGTGAAAAGGTTCATTGTCTGCATTTTCTGGAGAGCAGACCTGCCCTCCCATCTACCTCAATGGAGATCCCCGGACTATCTTTAATCAGGCTTCACTGGACTTTATGTTGCACTAAACGTTATACCCTTTATCCAGTATTTGTGCACTGTGGACGGCTTGATTGTAATCATGTTTAGTCTTGTCGCTGACTGGATAGCATGCAACAAAAAGCTTTTCACTGTACCTCGGTACAAGTGACAATAATAAAACTAAAGTTAAATTTATATAATATAAAGGCATAATTGGACATATAATATTCAACTTGATTTATTCACAAAATGCTGGAGTAACTCAGCAGCTCAGGCAGCATCTCGGGAGAGAAGGAATGGGTGACGTTTCGGGTCGAGACCCTTCTTCAGACTTCTTCAGAGGAAGGGTCTCGACCCGAAACGTCACCCATTCCTTCTCTCCCGAGATGCTGCCCGACCTGCTGAGTTACTCCAGCATTTTGTGAATAAATCGATTTGTACCAGCATCTGCAGTTATTTTCTTATAATATTCAACTTCATTGGATAACATAGAACTAGTGTGAATGGGTAGTGTAAGAAAATAACTGCAGATGCTGGTACAAATCGAAGGTATTTACTCACAAAATGCTGGAGTAAGTCAGCAGGTCAGGCAGCATCTCAGAGACCCTTCGGGTCGAGACCCTTCTTCAGACTGATGTCTGGGGGGCGGGTCAAAGGAAGGATATAGGTGGAGACAGGAAGATAGAGGAAGAACTGGGAAGGGGGGGGGGGGGGAAAGAGAGGGACAGAGGAACTATCTAAAGTTGGAGAAGTCAATGTTCATACCGCTGGGCTGCAAGCTGCCCAGGAGAAATATGAGGTGCTGTTCCTCCAATTTCCAGATGATCAGTGTGGACCCGGTGGGCCGAAAGGCCTGTTACAAAGCTGTATCTCTGAACTAAATATTTTGTGTTGCCTAAAGAAAGTGTGTGACCAGAAATGAATTATGATGTGGTCAAATATAATAAAAGTAATAATTATAATAAATATAATATAATCAATAGATGACTCCCACAAAATATTTCTGATGAGACGTAGAAAGAGCTGACAATTATTTTTTAGTGAGAAAAGAAATCTGCAAGAGGATACTTCTTGGAGAAATGAGTGTTGTGCAGAAGGAATGTGTTGTTGGTGGGGAGATGGAATGCAGGAGGATTCAGGGCTGGAAGTGGGTTAGTGAATGGATTGAAGCTGGCCGTGGAAGGGCATTGCTTCAGGATCCCAGCACACTGAGGTAGTTTGTCTTGTGGCAGAAACACTGCTGACAAGTTGCGCAAGTTCTGATCTGCAAGGATTTGGCATCAGTGGAAGAAGGTCACAAACTCAATCTGCGTGGCACAGCCATCAGTCTGAAGAAGGGTCTCGACCCGAAACGTCACCCATTCCTTCTCTCCCGAAATGCTGCCTGACCCGCTGAGTTACTCCAGCATTTTGTGTCTACCTTTGGCACGACCATAATGTCAGTATCTACCAGTCTACGTGGATTTAATTACCAGTTACAACCAGAATTTGCAATTCCTCCCTCGCTAGATATTTTAAACACACTCAATAGGGCGGCACGGTGGCGCAGCGGTAGAGTTGCTGCCTCACAGCGTCAGAGACCCGGGTTTGATCCTGACTACGGGTGCTCTCTGTACAGAGTTTGTACGTTCTCCCTGTAACCTGTGTGGGTTTTCTCCGGGTGCTCCGGTTTCCCCCCACACTCCAAAGACGTACAGGTTTGTAGGCTAATTAGCTTGGTATAATTGTTTAGGTTGGTTTAGTTTAGTTTATTGCCATGTGCACCGAGGTACAATGAAAAGCTTTTGTTGCATACTATTGTAAATTGTCTCTAGTGTGTGTAGAATAGTGTTAGTGTGTGGAGATCGAGGGTCGGCACGGACTCGGTGGGCCGAAGGGCCTGTTTCCGAGCTGTACCTCTAAATTAAACTAAACCCATATGCACGAGTACACACAGTACCACCAGAGTATCAATATTTAAAATCTTAATAAGTAGTAAAAATACTTACCAAAGCTTTTCTCTTTTCCCCTTGTCAGCATTTTGTCCAGTTATTTTCTCGGTATCCTAATGTTCTATACTTATACTGTATAGCAAAATGAAATATTGCGCAGAGATGCAACGTCAGAATCATATGTTCAGTACGAACAGCTTAATTGCAGAGATACTTGAAAGAATTAACGGACATGAAACCATGTTTCTGGTAATGGGACAGTCCAGGACCAGAGGGCACTGTCTCAGAATAAAAGGACGTACCTTCAGACTGGAGATGAGGAGGAATTTCTTTAGTCAGAGGGTGGTGAATCTGTGGAATTCATTGCCACAGAATGTTGTTGATACCAAGACAATGAGTATTTTAAAGGCAGAGATTGATAGGTTGTTGGTTAGTACGGATGTCAAAGGTTGGGGGGAATTCTTTGCCACTGAAGACTGTGGAGGCCACGTTAGTGGATATATTTAAGGCACCCTCTGACTAAAGAAATTCCTCCTCATCTCCTTCCTAAAGGAACGTCCTTTAATTCTGAAACTATGACCTCTGGTCCTAGACTCTCCCACTAGTGGAAACATCCTCTCCACATCCACTCTATCCAGGCCTATCCGGTTCTTGAAATAAAAAGCACAGTCTATCTAATCTCTCCTCATCTAAGAAACCCTGCTGTGTCCAGACTCTGTCCGTTGTAACTTTGCTCCCTCCATCACAAGTACTGTATATCCTTCCTTAAGTAGGGAGACCCTAAACACAATATTCCACAAGCAATCTCACCAGGACCCAAGATCATTGAAGTGAGAAGCCTTTGCATGGATATGCATCCGAGACTGCTCTTGTTCCCCGTTTCACTTTAAATAATCAATTTTGAAGTTATCCAGAAGAACGTGATTGAAATTTCAATGATCTAATTTAATCCAAAATTGACAGCTTTAAAGGGATATTCGCCCTTCCTTTGGTGTGAGCAATATTGGACTGAATTTATCACTTTGATTTGCCAAAATTCCCGCTGGAGTCTCAGGGTTTCCTGCGGTACTCATTGAAGATGAATAGCTCCTGTCACTTGTTGTAGACAAGTTAACTTAAAGTTTCAGAAAAAACGTCGAACAATGGTAAAAAGTAAAATTTTTGAGAGAGAGGACAGAGTGCTGGTACAGCTCAGTGGGTCAGGCAGCGTCTCTGGAGAATTTAAACACAGTGCTGGAGTAACTCAGTGGGTCAGGCAGCGTCTCTGGAGAATTTAAACACAGTGCTGGAGTAACTCAGTGGGTCAGGCAGCGTCTCTGGAGAATTTAAACACAGTGCTGGAGTAACTCAGTGGATCAGGCAGCGTCTCTGGAGAACATGTCTCTTGTCTCCAGAACTAAGAAGAACAGGAGGATCTGATCTGGGAATGACGCTGGTTTGAAGTGGTGGAGTTTTATGAACTCAAGGTCTCTTCTCCCCAGACCCGAAACGTCACCTATCCATGTTCTTCAGAGATGCTGCCTGACCCGCTGAGTTACTCCAGCACACTGAAACGTCACCTATCCATGTTCTCCAGAGATGCTGCCTGACCTGCTGAGTTACTCCAGCACTCTGTGAAACGTCACCTTTCCATGTTCTTCAGAGATGCTGCCTGACCCGTTGAGTTACTCCAGTACACTGTGAAACGTCACCTATCCATGTTCTCCAGAGATGCTGCCTGACCCGCTGCGTTACTCCAGAACTTTGTGTCTTTTTTTTGTAAACCGGCATCTGCAGTTCCTTGTTTCTAAGAGTTTTGAAGGCCGTTTGTAAATATGGCCAAATTCTGAGGGAAATAGTCAATAGACAATAGACAATAGGTGCAGGAGTAGGCCATTCAGCCCTTCGAGCCAGCACCGCCATTCAATGCGATCATGGCTGATCACTCTCAATCAGTACCCCGTTCCTGCCTTCTCCCCATACCCCCTTACTCCGCTATCCTTAAGAGTTCTATCCAGCTCTCTCTTGAAAGCATCCAACGAACTGGCCTCCACTGCCTTCTGAGGCAGAGAATTCCACACCTTCACCACCCTCTGACTGAAAAAGTTCTTCCTCATCTCCGTTCTAAATGGCCTACCCCTTATTCTCAAACTGTGGCCCCTTGTTCTGGACTCCCCCAACATTGGGAACATGTTATCTGCCTCTAATGTGTCCAATCCCCTAATTATCTTATATGTTTCAATAAGATCCCCCCTCATCCTTCTAAATTCCAGTGTATACAAGCCCAATCGCTCCAGCCTTTCAACATACGACAGTCCCGCCATTCCGCCAGTCCCGCCACTACTTTATTCAAGATAGTTACAAAACCCTTAAACGTTAAGCCAATGTGATATTTTAAGGATGTCTTATTCATGACACCTTCAAGCTGTTCAACGCATCTTTACAAGTGCAGCGTATCGGTGAGATGTGGTGTGCAAAATGATTGAGAGGTTCTGACAATACAAACAGAAGCATTTACGTACAAATAACATTTCATTTAATTAGGTAGATACAGAATGCTGGAGTAATTCAGCGGGACAGGCAGCATCTCTGAAGAGAAGGAATGGGTGACCTTTCACGTCGAGACCCTTCTTCAGACTGAGAGTCAGGAGAGAGGGAGAGACAGAGATATGGAAGGGCAAGGTGTGAAAACGACAGGTAATCATTGAGGGGGAGCGGGGAGAGAGGGTGTTGCAGAACTCTCGTCGGAGAGAGGAGAAATTCTTCCAAGTATACATACCTTGAGGAGGTTTCTCAGTGGAGCAGAGAAAATGTGAAGGAATTAGAATGGTATTACATTCAGTGGATGCTAAATTTATGATACCAAAACACCCTAGACTTTAGATAATTAGGGCGGCACGGTGGCGCAGCGGTAGAGTTGATGCCTCACATCGCCAGAGACCCGGGTTCAATCCCGACTACGGGTGCTGTCTGTACGGAGTTTGTACGTTCTCCCCGTGACCTGCGGGGGTTTTCTCCGGGTGCTCTGGTTTCCTCCCACACTCCAAAGACGTACAAGCTTGCAGGTTAATTAGCTTCTATAAATTGTAAGTTGTCCCCAGTGTGTAGGATAGTGTGAGTGTGTGGAGGGGGATCGCTGGTCAGAACAGGCTTGGTGGGCCGAAGGGCCTGTTGCCACGCTGTATCTCTAAACTACAAATTGGTCAGTCAGTGCTGATTAGTCAGCATGGGTTTACTGAGCATTGAATCTAGCAACATTTACTGACCGATTTCCTGCTCACTCACATACAGACTGGGATCCAGCAGGATCTCTCAGCCCCGCACCTCATTCTAGCCTTGATTCACACGTGGACCAGGGAGATGAATTGCAGACAGTACATCAGAGTGTCAGCACTCAGAATCAATGTAGCAGTTGGCCAAGTATCTGCAAGGTGTCTTGTAAGTTTAAATGTTGAAGGGAGTCAAGGGAAAATGACAGCTACGTGGCTAGGAAAGGTTTAGAGGGAAAGAGGCCAAAAGCAGGCAAATGGGACTGGCTTAGATGGAGCATCTTGGTTGGCATGGATGGGTTGGGCCGAAGGGCCTTTTTCCGTGCTGTGTGACTCGATAAATCTCTACGGACTGAGCTGTGAGCAGCACAAAGGAAGATGTTGTATTTGTATAGAGCATGGGCCGAATGGCCTCATTCTGCTCAGCGTCTTATGAAGATTTGCTGTCGGCCTCTAATTGCAAACCTGAGATATTATGAGGAGAGGAATATGGGCCAAACACAGGCAGGTGGGACTAGTGAGCAGGGGCATCTTGGTCAGCATAGACAAGTTGGGCCGAAGGGCCTGTTACTGTATTATATGATACTATGACTCTATGACTCGAACAAAAGCTTTTCACTGTACCTCGGTACACATGACAAGAAACTAAACTAAACTGAGTGGAACTCACTCAGATAGACATCTTGGTCAGTATGGACAAGTTAGGCCGAAAGGCCTGTTTCTGTGCTCCATAAATCCATGAAGCATTTCATGGAGTAAGCAATAAGCTAGTTACATCTTAGTATCTCTATAACAGTATTGATATTAAATATTGTAATTTTTTCAAGTCAGCACATAGATAGTGTCTGATTTTAATATCTATAATCAAATTTGTAATGTTGTCAATACTTCTACAGGACTCTGAATTGAAAATGAAATATTTAATTTATTATTCAAACATAATTAAATAGGAGGATCACCAATGATAATGATTATCTCCATAAAACTTAATAAAATGTAGGAAGTGGATTGCCTCGATATGTTTAAAGAAGCAAAAACAGAGGCAAGCTCCCTGGAGCTGGGTGTGAATGGTACCAATGGGCATCACTGTGGGTTTGGATCAATTACCTGAGCATCTTGCCAGACTTGAGGAAGAACTGAGTCTGTGCCTGAAGAAGACCCCGACCCCAAACATCACCCATCCTTTTTCTCCAGAGGTGCTGCCTGGCCCACTGAGTTACTCCAGCACCTTGTCATAGAGATATACAGCGTGGAAACAGGCCCTTCAGCCGAAGTTGCCCACACCGACCTACATGTCCCATCTACGCTAGTCCCACCTGCCTGCATTTGGCACGAATCACTCTAAATCTGTCCTATCCATGTACCTGTCTAAATGTTTCTTAAACGTCGTGATTGGACCTGCCTCAACTACCACCTTTGGCAGCTGGAGTTAAAGGGAGTCAAGGGGAAAATGACAGGTACATGGAAGGAAAGGTTTAGAGGGGTATGAGCCAGTGGTCTGTACGCTTTCCCCGTGACTGCGTGGGGTTTACCCGGGGGCTCCGGCAGGATTTGACAGAACAACAGGAAACTTTGAACATTTTCTAAGTCGATTCCTGTGAAATTTATTATTAACTATTTTGCAGATGAGATCAGCTTGGGACGGAGAAAAACCTTCGCCTTAAATGTTATGATTTGGCAAAATCTAACGTTACTCCTACTGGGGGGAAAACATCAGGGACAAGTCACTGAAAGGCGAAGGTGAACTGACTCCGAACAATTTCCAATTCCCTCTCCTCAAGCTGTGACGAGTCAAGATTTATTAATAGAAATGACCCAACAATAGGTGTGAAATTTGTATCTGTCACAGAGCTGTGTGAAAGCGGCAATCAATATCCCCTGATGAAGCAGCACAATGATCGCTGTGTACGACTACACTGCACCTGTTGCTTCTGATGAGACTGGACACAACATCATGCTGTCTGTAATTGGCACATCGGCAGCACATGGCCACTGTTAACCGTTCCGTTGAATGGACCCACGCCGCCGTGAGATCCACTATTGTCGAGGCTGCCATTTAAATGTCAGGCTGCACAGAACAGCACGGTGGCACAACGGTAGAGTTGCTGCCTCACAGCGCCAGAGACCCGGCTTCGATCCTGACCTCGGGTGCCGTCTGCACGGAGTTTGCACGTTCTCCCCGTGACCTGCGTGGGTTTTCTCCGGGTGCTCCGGTTTCCTCCCACACTCCAAAGACGTACAGGTCTGTACGTTAATTGGCTTGGTTGAAATGTAAACTGTCCCTGGTGTGTGTAGGACAGTGTTAGCGTGCTGGGACTCTGTGGGCCGAAGGGCCTGTTTCCATGCTGTATCTCTACACAAAACAAACACAAAATAAGGATTGTAAAGTGGAGTTGTGCTGTGAGTAGTCTCAGATACTGGGTCTCCCTGGGATGGGAGACATTAACAAATGGTTGAGGGAGAACGTGCCGCCAAAATATTTCAATCACAAGCTGATGCCTGCCCTTGTTGCAAGAGGCCAGAGGAGGGGAGCTGACTCTAGTGCAGGAGCAGGGAGACCTCGATACACACGCAGAGAAAAAAGTGCTGGAGGAACTCAGCGGGTCAGGCAGCATCTGTGGAGGGAATGGACACACGATGTTTCGGGGCGGGATCGACATGTTGCTTATCCATTTCCCTCCGGGTGCTCCGGTTTCTTCCCACGTCCCAAAGACATGAAGGTTTGTAGGTTAATTAGCTTCAGTAACTTGTCCCTAATGTGTAGGTGCAACTAGTATACGGGGATGATCGCGGGCCAGCACGGACTCGCTGGGCCGAAGGGACTGTTGCCACGCTGTATCTCTAAACGAAACATTCCTATCAATCTACTATCAATCAAACTCTTTCTCCTCAAGTCCTGACCACATTTTATTTCTGATTTCCATCTTTCCACAAATCTTCCTGTCTTTTCTCATTGATCTGTAACTGGTCTTTTTTTGTGATTTTGCAAGTTAAAAACTAGATTCTTGATAGAACTACATGGACAGGCGAGCATTGCTTTTTTTCCACTATTATTTTTTGTTTGTTTTATGTGTATGTGTATATATCTATATATATCTATATAAATATATATATCTATATAGATATATATATATATAAACACTGAATTTTTTCTCTTATTATATTGTTTCCAGTGCACTATGTTTACATATTGTGTTGTGCTGCTGCAAGTAAGAATGTTATTGTTCTATCTGGGGCACACGGCAATAAAACACTCTCGACTCTTGACTCTTGATAAATAACTCAGGTTATGCCAATTCGGTTAAGTAGGTAACTAATTTATTAACGCCCGTTTACAACGTTGTCTATCCATGTTCTCCAGACATGCTGCCTGACCCGCTGAGTTACTCCAGCACTCTGTGAAGTGTCACCTATCCATGTTCTCCTGAGATGCTGCCTGACCTGCTGAGTTACTCCAGCACTCTGTGAAACGTCACCTATCCGTGTTCTCCAGAGATGCTGCCTGACCCGCTGAGTTACTCCAGCACTCTGTGAAACGTCACCTATCCACGTTCTCCAGAGATGCTGCCTGACCCGCTGAGTTACTCCAGCACTTTGCAATCTACACAAGATTCCAGCATCTGCAGTTCCTTGTGTCTCAAATTTATCTACAAGTTAGATCATTGGGCTTGCCTGCACTCAGAGAGCTCTTTGATTGGTACCATTGTGGGTAAATCACTGGCCACTTCTATCTACCACCTTATCATGGTTATAAAAGGACTTTTGATTCCTGGCCTTTCTGTTGGAGTTTATATGGTTTCATGTGATTTACAAGGGATCACTGTAAATTCACGGATGGCAGTAAGGCATAAACCACTGGGCTTGAATCTTCCTGTACATTGTATGATCCGTTTATATTCATAACCAATCATTATTACCAGTGCAGTTGTGTGAGACGCAGTTTGCATTTATCCTGCTGATTGTTTTAGAATACTTGTTTATTCTGTTGTAGAATACTGAGAGCAAAGAACAGTGCAGCACTGGAATAGGCCATTCGGCCCACAATGCTCGTGCTGAACAAGATGCCAAGTTAAACTAATCTCCTCTGCCTGCACGTGATCTACATCCCTCCATATCCATGTGCCTATCTAAAAGCTTCAAATGCCACTATTGCACTTGCCTCCACCACCCCTGGCACCCAACCACCCTCTGGTTCCAGGCACCCACCACCCTCTGGTGTGAAAGAAAACTTGCCCGCCCATCACCGGAGAAATCTAGGCAGCATCTCTGGAGAACATGGATAGATGATGTTGTAACCAGGCATTAATAAATTAGATGAAACTGCAGATGCTGGTTTATATCAAAGACTGACACAAAATGCTGGAGTCACTCAGCGGGACAGGCAACGTCTCTGGAGAGAAGGAATGGGTGACGTTTCGAGACGAGACCCTTCTTTCGACCCGAAACGTCACCCATTCCTTCTCTCCAGAGGCGCTGCCTGTCCCGCTGAGTTACTCCAGCGTTTTGATTCATGCTATCTCTTTTGATGTAAAAGTTTCAGCACATTTGATCTGTAAGATGCAGCAGCAAATCTGTCATTTTAATCACTTTGACCATTCCAATCTGCGGTATAAATGACACCGAGGTAGGGGCGCCTCACAGCGCCAGAGACCCGGGGTCGATCCTGACTGCGGGTGCTGTCTGTACGGAGTTTGTACCTTGTCCCCGTGACTGCGTGGAATTTCTCCGGGTGCTCCGGTTTCCCCCCACATCCCAAAGACGTGCGGGTTTGTCGATTAATTGGCTTCAGTAAAAAAATTGTAAAACTGTCCCCAGTGCGCGGGATAGTGCCAGTGTACGGGGTGATCGCTGGTCAGCACGGACTCGGTGGACCAAAGAACCTGTTTCCGTGCTGTATCTCTAAAGTCGAAAGTCTAAATCTGTCTGAGATGGGTCCTGAGCCGAATCGTCACCTGTCCATGTCCTCCAGAGAAGCTGCCTGCCCCCGCTGAGTTACTCCAGCACTCTGTGTCTATCTTTGGCGTAAACCACCACCTGCAGGTCCTTGTTGTTACATCTAATCTATCGAGGTGGGCACCGACCTTTAGACCAGAGACGTTTATGTTGGTCTCAACATGGAAAAGTGTAGGACAGAAGCTCGCGCTGCAGTCCACTAATTACACACTTTGCGAGCCCGGGTGGTGTTGGAGAGAGACTACGCGCTGTCCACGGGCACCCTGGGGGTTTTTTTTAGATTTCTTTTTGGATTTAGAGATACAGCGCGGAAACAGGCCCTTCAGCCCACCGAGTCCGCGCCGCCCAGCGATCCCCGCACACTAACACTATCCTACACACACTAGGGACAATTTTGACATTTACCCAGTCAATTAACCTACAAACCTGTACGTCTTTGGAGTGTGGGAGGAAACCGAAGATCTCGGAGAAAACCCACGCAGGTCAAGGGGAGAACGTACAAACTCCGTACAGACGGCGCCTGTAGTCAGGATCGAACCTGAGTCTCCGGCGCTGCATTCGCTGTAAGGCAGCAACTCTACCGCTGCGCCACCGTGCCGGACTTTCCGGGACTGTTGGGCACCGGGGGGGGGGGGGGGGGGGGGGTTGGATGCATCCTGGATAGGGATTGTAACATAATTGTATAATAGTTTCATTTGGTATATTTGTTTGTATTGTATTCTGGTGGTGGTTTCCGCTTTGTTTTATTGCATTGTAAATATTATTTTTAAATGATTGAATACATTTTTTGATATAAAAGAAACAAAAAAAAAACTAATTAAACACTTGATTCTTGATGTGGTCAGACTGGAAAATCCTTTAATTAAAAATGAAACATCTGGTATCCCTCACTACAAATTTAATTTATTTTCCCCCACTGCACAGTGTGCTAGAACTGATGTCAGAACCGTGACAGAATGGAAATGATTTTGTCTTTAATCCAATAATCCCTTAATTTTATTCAGTAACTCACACACATTGTATCCTTTTCAACCGGAAAATCACGACAAAACTTTTTTTAAAAATTCATTTTTAAATAAAACATTTGCGATCATCTCAAACTAGTTCACAAAATATGAATGGAAATTTCAAAATTAGCAGTTTTTCATTTGTCAATGTGGATCATGGACACAGACTGGATATTGATTGATGCATTGGTTGATTGATTGATTGATTGATTGAAAGATACAGCATAGAAACAGACCCTTTGGCCCACCGAGTCCACGCCGGCCATCGACCACCCCGTTCACACTAGTTATCCCATGTTATCCACTCCCTACACACGACGGGCAATTTACAGAGGGCCAATGAACCTACAAACCCGTGCGTCTTTGGAATGTGGGTGGAAACCGGGGCACCCGGACGAATCCTACGCGGTCACAGGAAGAACGTGCAAACTCCGTACAGACAGCACCCGGAGTCAGGGTTTGAATGGCGCTACGAGACAGCAACTCTACCGCTGTGCCATCCACTCCATCTATCTTCTATGTACTGGCCGTCTTTCTTCTACAATCTCAGTTGTGCTGCACCCAAACTCGTTCCAATTCGTTGACCATCCCTTTGCCTCTACACATGTCCTTTGACCCGCTGAGTCCCTCCAGCAGTGTGATTAGTTTTAGCTTCAGATTGGAGCATCTGCAGTCTCCTGTGTCGCCAATGTTAAACAATTCCCCATCAGAAGCGGCACGGTGGTGCAGAGGTAGAGTTGTTGCCTCACAGCGCCA
The DNA here is from genome assembly GCF_053455715.1 of Rhinoraja longicauda. NCBI lineage: Eukaryota > Metazoa > Chordata > Chondrichthyes > Rajiformes > Arhynchobatidae > Rhinoraja > Rhinoraja longicauda. Next base: position 10,532,404 of record NC_135958.1, on the reverse strand, counting down.
GAGACCCGGGGTTCAATCCCGACTATGGCCGCTGTCTGTATGGAGTTTGTACGTTCTCCCCGTGACCTATGTGGGTTTTCACCAGGTGCTCCGGTTTCATCCCACGCTCCAAAGAAGTGCATTGTCTTGGCAATGTTGTAAATTGTCCCGTATATCATATTTTTATCCTTTTGCTAGGAAAGCACCAAGGCAAATTTATTATTAATAAATTATTATGTGTGTTGGATAGTGTTAGTGGTCAGTGCGGACTCAATGGTCCAAAGGACTTGTTTCTGTGCTGTATCTCTAAACTAAACTAAACTAAACTAAAGATGTGTCAGAAGGAACTGCAGATGCTGGTTTAAACCGAAGGTCGACACAAAAAGCTGGAGTAAGTCAGTGGGACAGGCAGCATCTTTGGAGAGAAGGAATGGGTGATGTTTCGGGTCGAGACCCTTCTTCAAACTAAAGATGTATTGTGTAGAGAGCCCAGTATTTGTCACCACAAACTTTGGAGGAGGTTCAGTGAAAGTACAATTTCTGTGTAATTATTACCCTCTGGCAGAAGTCTAATGATTTATTGATTGTGTTTCCTTTACAGGCTGATTATCTGCTAATGGTAGTGCAACGAACGTACGCATCTGATTGCAAATGTACTGCAGAGAGAGAGTTTTGTTCTCTGACTGCAATATTAAAACATTCATGCTCAAACACATTGTCAGAGCGAGGCTAAACGCAAATTGGAGGAACTGCATCTCACATTTCGCTTGGGCAGCTTACAGCCCAGTGGTATGAATATTGATTTCTCTCTCATAAGCTCATAAGTGATAGGTGAACAATTAAGCCATTCAGCCCATCGTCTACTCCACCATTCAATCATGGCTGGTCTATCTCTCCCTCCTAACCCCATTCTCTTGCCTTCTCCCCATAATCTCTGACACCCATACTAATCAAGAATCTATCTATGCCTTGAAAATATCCACTGACTTGGCCTCTACAGTCTTCTGTGGCACATATTCCACAGATTCACCACCCTCTGACTAAAGAAATTCCTCTCATCTCCTTCCTAAAAGAACGTCCTTTAATGCTGAGGCTGTGCCCTCTGGTCCTCGACTCCCCCATTGGTGGAAACATCCTCTCCACATCGTTGGTACATATGTCAATTAAACACCCTCCCCTCCAATCCATTACCCCTCCATCATCCCCCGTACCCCCAACCTCCAACTCACTCTTTAGTCCCCTATTCCCCACCTCCATTATCCTCCCTCTCCCCACCCTTCACCCCTCTGCTTCCTCCCCTCCTCTCTCTTCCCCTTCGCTTACCTCCGCACCATTCACCCACCCTTCTCCCCCCTCCATTACCTTGCCATCCCTCTTCTTTCCCCTATTGTCCTCCATTCCCCTCGTCCCCAGCCTCCCCCTCCTCTTCACCCTCCCCTCTTCTTTCCCCTCTCCTCTGCCCCTCCCCCTCCCTCACCTCTCCCTCCCGCTCCTTTCCCCTACCCTCAGTCACTCCCTCCCTCCCTCCCTCCCTCCATAACCCTTCTCTCCCCTCCCTACCCCCCTTCTCTCCCCCCTCCTCCCTCACTGCCCTCTCCTTCTATCTCCCGCTCCCTACCTCTCCCCACTCTCCTTCCTCACCTCCCCCACTGCCCTCCTCTCCTTTTATCCCCCGTCCTCCCCCGCGCTCTCCCTCACCTCCTCCCCCACTATCCCCTCTCTCCCTCCCTCTCCCTCCCTCTCCCTCCCTACACCCCTCCCCCACAATCCCCTCCCTCCCTCTCTCTCCCCACTCCCCTCCTCTCCCTCAATCCCCCCACTCTCCCTCTCACTCCAGGTAGCCCCGGCATTCCCTCTCTCTCTATCCCTCGGCACCCAAGTCGCACCAGCTTCTCGTTTCCACCCTACAAATAGCTAACAATGGCCTGTTTTCTTTATCATCGTTACTTTTTTGCACATCTTTCATTCATTGTTCTTTATCTCTCTACATTGCTGTCAATATCTCTCGTTTCCCTTATCTCAAACCTTATCTTATCTAAAGAAGGGTCTCGACCCGAAACGTCACCCATTCCTTCTCTCAGGAGATGCTGCCTGTCCCGCTGAGTTACTCCGGCTTTTTGTGTATGTCTTCGGTTTAAACCGGCATCTGCAGTTCCTTCTTACACATCTCAACAACCTTGTCTTATTTTGATTTTTAAACGATGTTAGCAAATTTTTGTGGCTGTGCTTTTATTTCTTCAGTGGAAATATTTCCTTCAGTGGCAATATTTCCTCATGCTTGATAAAGCACCATGTGAACTGTCAGCTCAAAGCGGACAGCTAAACCGCATTGTTGCAAGATTCTCCCTGGAGTTGTTCCAGAGTCCGTGCTGCAATGTTGCAGACTTTACCGAGGGTATAATTTCCTTAATCTTAATCAACATATAGGTTTTAATATGTTTAATAGACAATAGACATGATCAGAACTCTCCTGAAGTGAGGAGAACTCTCCTGCTGCTGGCCGCAGGAGAGGTTTGCACGGAGGGTTGCCAGGCCCGCAGGAGAGATTTGGACCCAACGGGTCCACGCCCGCCTCGTACCCCTCTAAAACCTTTCCACCCATGTGCCTTTCCAAGTGTCTATTAAATGCTGCTACCTCCTCCGGCAGCTCGTTCCATATATCTACCATCCTCTGTGAGAAAAGGTTGGCCCTCAGATTTCTATTAAATCTTTCCTCTCTCATCTTAAACCTATGTCCTCTGGATCTTGATTCCCCTACTCTGGGTAAGACTCCCTGTGCATTCACCCTGTCTGTCCCCTTCATGATTTTATACGCCCCGATAAGACTCTTAACTCCAGAACTACAAGAAGGAACTTGCAATTTATATTGTCCCCTAATGTCTCCATGTATCTTGCAGCCAATCAATATTTTTGAAGCACCTTCACGATTTTTAAGGCCTAAAGCCAAGAGATCCATTTTATGCACAGCAGGATACCTGACAACATTGATGAAATAAATACCAAATATTGTTTCATTAAGTGATTGGGCCTCGTATCTGAGGAAGGATGTGCTGGCTCTGGAGAGGGTCCAGAGGAGGTTTACAAGAATGATTCCAGGGATGAGTAGGCTAGCCTATGTTGAGCGTTTAGCAACACTGCGTCTCTACTCCCTGGAGTTTAGAAGGTTGAGGGGGGGGACCTCATGGAAACTTACAGAATAATGAAAGGCATTGAGCTTTGTCCCCTCTCATTCTTCACACCTTACCTTTCCATACCTCCCATTTCCCTCTCCCCTGACTCTCAGTCTGAAGAAGGGTCTCGACCCGAAACGCCACCCATTCCTTCTCTCCAGAGATGCTGCCTGACCCGCTGAGTTACTCCAACACTCTGTGTTTCAGTTGATAGATTGTCTCTTTTACAGGAAAAATGCTTATCTAAGCTCAGAATGCAGGGTCGTATTTGTGGAATACAAACATGAAGAAAAAACATCATTACTGTCTTTACAAAATATATAATTGCTGCTGGCTACAAATCTAATTAATGGCACATTCTGTCCCCTGGTACAAAATGCATGAATTATAACTTAATCACATTTAAATTCCTCAAAGTTGTGAATATTGCAATATGATTTATTGTATTTTCAATATTTGCATATTTCAATCAATTGTTCACCAAAATGCTTATTACTCTTATCAATTTTTCCCTCAACCCTATATATATTATACCTGAGGCAAAAGAATAAGCCTGTTTAAAAATTTATATTTCAGCTCGTATTTATATCTGTGTGAAAATTTGCAGCACTCCTGAAGTGATTATGCTATACTCAATATGTATTTTAACATTGCCTGTTATAAATCTGTGTGGCAATATTTGCTTTGAGTTTATGTGGTACCGCAGTAATAGATTCATTTCCTTGTCATCCCGCCTTATATTGTGGGCATGTTTTTTAATGTTGTTTCACTTTGGGGCCCAGACGGTGACAGGACTGTGATTGAAAATGAGAAATAATAAACTACCTTATCACATTCCCACCCCTCATGCTCGAACACTGTGCAAGATTAGGGCGGCACAGTGGTAGAGTTGCTGCCTTACAGTGCAGGAGACCCGCGTTCCATCCTGACTTCGGGTGCTGTGTGTACGGAGTTTGTACGTTCTCCCCATGACCACGTGGGTTTTATCCAGGTGCTCTGGTTTCCTCCAACACTCCAAAGACGTGCAGGTTTGTAAGTTAATTGGCTTCTGTAAATTGTAGACAGACAGAAAATGCTGGAGTAACTCAGCGGGACAGGCAGCATCTCTGGAAAGAAGGAATGGGTGACGTTTTGGGTCGAGACCCTTCTTCAGAAATTGTATGGTCGCTTGTGTGTGTGGGATAGTGCCAGTGTATGGAGATTGCTGTTCGGTGTGGACTCGGTGGGCTGAAGAACCTGTTTCCGCGTTGTTTCTCTAAACTAACTAAACTAAACTAAACTACAAGAGCTAAGATTCAAAAGGAAAGCAAACAGGCAGACACAGAGCATCAGTGAGCACTTTGAGCAGCACCATAAACACCTCATCTGCTTTGTTGGAGAAAGTAAATACTGTGCAATCTCAGAGGCTGCTCCCTGCTCCACCCACAATAAATATTAAAATCCATCAATAGAAGATTGTTTCAATAAACAATGTTCCCGATGTTGGGGTAGTCCAGAACCAGGGGTCACAGTTTCAGAATAAGGGGCAGGGCATTTAGGACTGAGATGAGGAAAAACTCTTTCACCCAGAGAGTTGTGAATCTGTTGAATTCTCTGCCACAGAAGGCAGTGGAGGCCAATTCACTGGAAGTATTCAAGAGAGAATTAGATTTAGCTCTTAGGGCTAACGGAATCAAGGGATACGGGGAGAAAGCAGGAACGGGGTACTGATTCAGGATGATCATCTATGTTTCCAAATGTTTCCAAATACACAGGACAAGATGTTGGAAATCCAAAGTGCCAGATGTCAACATGCTCCCGGTGGTGATGGGAGGCTTATGCACTCACCTATGCTCCTCCGATGTTGAGAAAGGCTAGGCAGGCACATCATTGGGGTTATCATGTGGGCACCTACTTTCATCGACGTTTCGCTGATTGGACCCACGACGTCTCCAATAGGCTCAGCAGTGCATTCTGGCGTCTGATTAGCGGTGCTGGCTCGAAAGGCAGAATGACCTATTCCTGCATCTATTTTCTATGTTTCTCTGTTTCTGTGTTGCTAACAAATGTTATGGAATTTTTGAAGTATAGTATTGAGTATTGCACTACTGTTGTCTATTTGTCTTGTTTTTTCTATGTATACTGAACTTTTTTGTTGTTGTGTATTATGGGTTTTACAGAGTATTGTGTTTTCATATTCTGCTGTCTTGCTGCAAGCTAGAATTTCATTGTTCCATTTCAAGACTTCTGGCAATTAAAAACACTCTTCACTCTTGGCTCTTGAATGAAACTTTTGAAATATGAAACCTTTTTATTGCATTCAGCAAAGATGCAAAATTTCTTACATTGTGTTTATTTTAACGTTTATTCACTCATAGCACGTGTGGGATAGAGTCACAGAGCCGTACAGCTGGGGTACAGGCCCTTCGGCCCATCTTTGTTTGACCATCACCTGTGCTTTTCCAAAAGGCAGCCGGCATCATCAGAGGCCCACACCACCCTGGCCATGCTCTCATCTCACTTGTACCATGGGCCAGAAGGTCTAGGAAACTGTGACCACCAGCTTCAAGAACAGCTTCTCTGCAACAGCCATCAGGCTCTTGAACACCGCAGTAGCGCAGTGGCAGAGTTGCTGGTTCGATCCTGACCATGGGCGCTGTCTGTATGGAGTTTGTATGTTCTCCCTGTGACCAGCCTGGGTTTCCTCCCACACTCCAAAGACATACAAGTTTCTAGGTTAATTGTCTTCGGTAACCTTGTAAAATTGTCCCGAGAGCACGTAGGATAGCGTTAGTGTACAGGGATCGTTGGTTGGTGTGGACTCGGTGGGCCATAGGGCCTGTTTCCGAGCTGTGTCTCTAAACTAAAGGAAAACTAAATGCACAAATACAAACTAAACTATGCACTAGGAACAGTCTTGGTTGCACAAAGAACTTTGGGCTTTTTTGCACTAATATCAGGGTTTCTAATTTATTGATTTTTTTGTTTATATGTATGAATATGGTGTTTACAAACCTGTTATGCTGCGTACAAGTAGGAGTATTTTCAGTACATATGACAATTCAACACTCTTTAATTGCTGTCTGTGCGGAGTTTGCACGTTCTCCCGTGACCTGCGTGGGTTTTCTCCAGGTGCTTCGGTTTCCCCCCACACTCCAATGGCGTGCAGGTATGTAGGTTAATTGGCTTCAGTAAAATTGTCCCCAGTGTGTAGGGTAGCGATAGTGAAAATATTTTAATATACTTAAACTGTGCTTTCATGGAATATTAATAACTGTAATGTCTGGCCAATAATGATGAACAGACAAATTTAGTTTGGTTTAGTTTAGAGTCCGCGCCGACCAGCGATCCCTGCACATTAACACTATCCTAAACACACTAGGGACAATTTTACATTTATACCCAGCCAATTAACCTACAAACCTGTACGTCTTTGGAGTGTGGGAGGAAACCGAAGATCTCGGAGAAAACCCACACAGGTCACGGTGAGAATGTACAAAATCTGTACAGACAGCACCCATAGTCAGGATGGAACCCAGGTCTCCAGTGCTGTAAGGCAGTAGCCACTGTGCTGCCACAAAAAATTGTTTCAACTGCATACAGGAAACCTTTGCAGCATTGTGAGCCCACTGTGATGTAATATTTTTCACTTCAGACTAAAGCCAATGCGAGTTTTATCCATCACAGAGCCCAGACACATGAATATGAGGGATATGGATCACATGCAGGCAGAGATGATTGGTTTCATTTAGCATCATGGCTAGCACAGACATTGTGGGCCGAAGGGCCAGTCCCTGTGCTGTTCTGTGTTCTAATGCTCACTCCAAGGCTGATATCTCAATACTCATGTCTAAAATCATGAGAGGATGTACGGGGATCACTGGGCGGCACGGACTTGGAGGGCCGAAAAAGGCCTGTTTCCGGCTGTATATATATGATATGATATGATAATAGATCAGGTAGACGCACAGAATCACTTGCCCAGAGTAGGGGAATCGAGGACAAGAGGACATAGGTTCAAAGTGAAGGGAAAAGATTTAATAGGAATCTGAGGGGTAACTTTTTCACACAAAGGGTGGTGGGTGTATGGAACGAGCTTCGCCAGAGGAGGTCGTTGAGACTGAGACTATCCCAACGTTTAAGAAACAGTTAGACAGGTTTGGGGGGGATATGGACCAAATACAGGCAGGTGGGACTAGTGTAGCTGGGACATGTTGGCCAGTGTGGGCAGGTTGGGCCGAAGGGCCTGTTTCCACACTGTATCACTCTGTGACTAGCAATGTGCAGGCTTTCACCATGAGGGCATTGTTTATACCAGCGCCCATCACACAATGGCAGTGGGAATCGTTACACTTCAAGTACCTGCATTTCTATTGATTGTGCATTAGTGTTGCATCAGGAGCAACTGCAAGTGAACAAAGGAATATCGGCACTCTCTGATTTAGCCCTAAGAGCTAAATCTAACTCTCGCTTGAAAACATCCAGTTAATTGGCCTCCATTGCCTTCTGTGGCAGAGAATTCCACAGATTCACATCTCTCTGGGTTAAAATGTTTTTCCTCATCTCAGTCCTAAATGGCCTACCCCTTATTCTTAAACTGTGACCCCTGGTTCTGGATTCCACCAACATCGGGAACATTTTTCCTGCATCTAGCCTGTCCAATCCTTTAAGAATATAAGATGTTTCTTTAAGATCCCCTCTCATCCTTCTAAATTCCAGTGAATCCAAGCCCAGTCGACCCATTAGTTCATCATATGTCAGTCCCGCCATCTTGGGAATTAACCTGGTGAACTATAGAGATACAATACAGAAACAGGCCTTTCGGCCCACCGAGTCCTTGCCGACCAGCGATCAACACATACACTAGCACTCTCCTACACACGAGGACAATTTCCCATCCTTCTAAATTCCAGTGAATACAAGTCGATCCATTCTTTCATCATCATTTGGATCCTGTGCAAGTTAAAGATAGCTTTTTACTCCATCTATTCGTCTCCTGCCCTGGAGATGAGCTTTCATTTGCCTTTTGCCGACTACGTGTCATTTCCATAATGGTAATTTTGTAAGAAATTAAGTGATGTATGATTCCAACAGAATATAGAAATATATATTCAAAGTGAAAGCATTATCGAGTAATTCTGTATTTTTCCTTTAATGTAAAAGCAATTACAGCAGCAAGTATGGCGATCATACATTTCCATTAAACTAAAACTTTTTAATATTAAATTGGTGAATATATTTTTTAAATCAAAGTGTCAATGGAATAAATGGAACACATAAATCATGCTTCATGTTTAGATTATTGTATATGAGCACCGACAAACAACACAACTGATTCAGGATCATGTTCTGACCTTTGTGAAAGACATCGTAAGTCGGTTCAAAATGTCTTTGGTGTAGACCGCCATGAAGATGGGTTATTGTCTAGATTGGATTCAGTTAGAGAGGTGTACGTTCCGCTCAATCTGAGGAAGACTAGAACATCCTTACAAAATAATTTTTGATGAGCTCTCCAGAGACAAACCTAGAGCTGGTGTCTCACAGCGCCAGAGACCCAGGTTCGATCCTGACCTCTCTCCTGTAGGAGTGTCAATGAGACCATCACCATTTTAGGTGCTGTCTGTGTGGAGTTTGCATGTTCTCCCTGTGACTGCGTGGGTTTCCTCCGGATACTCCGGTTTCCTCCCACATCCCAAAGACGTGCGGGTTTGTAAGTTAATTGGCCCTCTGCAAATTGTCCCCTAGTATGTAGGGAGTGGATGAGAAAGTGGGATAACATCGATGGTTGGTGTGGACTTGACATGCCGAGGGACCTGTTTCCATGCTGTATCTCTAATCTGATCCTAGAATGGCGATGGTCTCATTGACACTCCTTATAATAGACTTAAGGAAAACCAGTGCAGAATACGACCCACTCTACATCAATGGGGTCTGTGTGGAAAGGGTACCCGCTTTCAGGTTCCTGGGTATGCACATCGCAGAGGATCTTACCTGGTCTACCAACACCATCACCACAGTAAAGAAGGCACAGCAGAGACTCCACTTCCTGAGGATCCTCAGGAAAACCAACCTGCAGGAGAAGCTCATGATGTCCTTCTATCGCTGCTCCATCGAGAGTGTGCTGGCATACTGTATAACCACATGGTATGCCAGCTGCTCAGAAAAGGACAGGAAGGCCCTTCAGAGGGTCATCACGACGGCCCAGAAGATCATCGGCTGCTCACTGCCCTCCCTGGAGCACCTGTTCAGCCTACGCTGCCTCAGTAGAGCAGGCAAAATAATAAAAGATCCATCCCACCCCGGCCACCGTCTGTTTGTTCATCTGCCCTCTGGTCGACGTTTCAGGTCGAACAAATCCCGAACAAACAGACTTAAGAACAGTTTTTACCCCAGGGCCATACGAGAACTGAACACTACCTTCTGCACTAGGCAACACCGTTAAAACTTTGTACTTAATATAATTGTATTTATTTGTTTTTGCATTTATTGCATATATGTTTTTACGCACCGTCAGGATTGGCTATTTTTTCATTTCGTTGTACTCGTTGCAATGACAATAAATGAATATTATTATTAATATTATTACAGGAGAGGTAGTAAGCTATACCCACAAAGATAGTCTATAAAATGGAAGGATCAGGAATGGAGATGCTGGAATCTTGAGCAAAATACTGAAGAAGGCTCCTGACCTGAAACATGACCTGTCCGTTCCCTCCACAGATGCTTCTTGGCCCGTTGGGTTCCTCCAGCACTTTGTGTTCTGCTAGTTCATAAGACACTGACATTATGCAAACCAGCATTTCTTGCAGTGTTTAGTTGAGTTTAGTTTAGTTTAGTTTAGTTTGGAGATACAGCACAGAAACAGGCCCTCCGGCCCACCGAGTCCAGCGATCCCCGCACACTAACACTATCCTACACACACTGGAGACAATTTACACATAGACCAAGCCAATTAACCTACAAACCTGAACGTCTTTGTAGTGAGGGAGGAAACCGAAGATCTCGGAGAAAACCCGCGTGGTTACGGGGAGAACGTGCAAATTCCGTACAGACAGCACCCGTAGTCGGGATCGAACCCGGGTCTCCGGCGCTGCAAGTGTTGTAAGGTAGCAGCTCTACCCGCTGCACCACCGTGCCACCCTGACTTTCTTTGATAACATTGAACATGAAACATGGAACAGTACCACGCAGGAACAGGCCCTTCGGCCCACAATGTCTGCGTCGAGCATGTTGTGAAGAGCAACTCTAGAAAACAAAATTAAGAACCTTATTTATTATTCTGAAAGCGAATGACCAAACCATGTTTAGATTGGAAGTTGAGTTTTCTGAACTTTTCTTTCTTTATAATTGATTGAAAAAACCCTGCACCATGTAATTATCTTATTCAAATGATTTAAAATAGTATGCCTCTGGCATTCGTGTAAATTGGGCCAGAAACACAACAAAGCTAGAAATGGATTGATTCCGCATGACCAGTTTTAGAAAAACATTGATAGAATCACTTTTTTAGTCAAGAGTCAAGAGTCAAGAGTGTTTCATTGTCACACATCCCAAACAGAACAATGAAATTCACAACTGAATATGTAAACATAGTACACTGTAAACAATATTATAAATGAAAAAAAGTCATATATATATATATATTCATACACACACATATATATATATATATATATATACATACACACACACACACACACACACACACATATAACAAACAAACAAACAGTGCAAAAAGACAAAACTAATGCCCCTAAGTCTATGTAGTTTTGAGCTTATTTGGAGGTTGTAGTGTTGTGGTGTTTAATAGCCTGATGGCTGTAGGGAAGACGCTGTTCCTGAACCTGGACATTACAGTTTCCAGGCTCCTGTATCTTCTTCCCGATGGCAGGGGTGATAATAATAAAAAACAAAAAAAAGTTCAGTATATATTAAAAAAACAAACAAATAAATATTTTTGGTTACATTGCTGTTGCAATTTGTTAGAATTGAGTGTTGCAGTAAATTTACAATGGCAATGATCCACTTCTTCTTGCGTTTGAGGCAGCAGAAGTTATGAATCTGCTTCTGCTTCTGCTGTCTCTGTTTGTTGTCATTCGCCTGACTGAGGTCAGTTGACAGGGCTCACCACGGGGAGGTCGACAACGTGAGCCCCGCAATGATCTCATTGACATTAAGTCGTGTTGGAAAATAACTGCAGATGCTGGTACAAATCGAAGGTGTCACAAAATGCTGGAGTAACTCAGCAGGTCAGGCAGCATCCAGTAGAGAGGGAATGGGTGACGTTTTGGGTCGAGAAAAACGTCGAGACGTTTTCAGTCTGAAAAAGGGTCTTGACCCGAAATGTCACCCATTCCCTCTCTCCTAGATGCTGCCTGACCTGCTGAGTAACTCCAGCATTTTGTGATATCATTGACATTAAGAGCTGGCATGGATACAGAGAAAATTTACAAGGATGTTTGCAAGATTAGAGGGTCCAAGCTACAGGGAGGGGTTGAGTAGCTGGGACTCTATTCCTTGGAGCGCAGGAGGATGAGGGGTGATCTTATAGTGGTGTATAAGATCATGAGCGGAATAGATCTAGATCTGTTGTGCTGTTGCAATAATAAGAATGTCATTGTTCTATCTGGGATATATGACAATAAAACACTCTTGACTACTCTTGACTCTTGATCGGGTAGATGCACAGAGTCTCTTGCCCAGAGTAGGCGAATCGAGGACCAGAGGACATAGGTCTAAAGTGAAAAGGAAAAGATTTAATAGGAATCTGAGGGGTAACTTTTTTGCACAAAGGGTGGTGGGTGCATGGAATAAGCTGCCAGAGGAGGTAGTTGAGGCAGGGACTATCGCAACATACAAGAAACAGTTAGACAGGTACACGGATAAGGCAGGTTTAGAGGGATATGGACCAAATGCGGGCAGGTGCGACTGGACATGTTGGTCAGTGCGGGCAAATTGGGCCGAAGGGCCTATTTCCACACGGTATCACTCTATGACTCTAAAGGATATCAGGTCGGTCCTACCAGCAAGCAAACACAGTGCGTGAGATAGTTACACTGAGTAATTGTGTCAGGTTGGAACAGTTAACCTGACAGGAGCTGACAAAACAAATCAGAGAGCTCTGAGCAGAAAATGTTTACTTCACTCAAAGAATTCAAAGCACAAGATGGAAAACAATGCGACAGAACAAACTAGACCAGATGCTACAAATGACGTATTATAAATCGTGATTTGCAGTAAGAAATTAGATGCTTTCTTGAGCAGATGTAAGCTCATTGTTTTCTTCTAATCGTGTTAAAAAAGAAAGGAATTTAAATTCTGTAATTTTATGAAAACATATTGTAATTTGGAGAGGCGTAGACTGCCTACTAGACTGCGATATACAGGAAGGGTATGAGTGAATATAGGTTATAAAATGGAGACACAAATAACTGCAGGTGCTGGAATCTTCAGCAAATTACAAAGTGCTGGAGAATCTCAGTGGGTCAGGCGGCATCTGTGGAGGGAATGGCCAGGTGATGTTTCAGGTCAGGACCTTTCTTCAGATAGTAATTCTTCACAGTCTGAAGAAGGTTCCTGACCCAAAATGTGACCTGTCCAATCCCTCCACAGATAGGCAATGTATAACTCAGTGGGACATGGCAGCATCTCTGGAGAGACGTTTCGTGTCGAGACCCTTCTTCAGACTCCGACCCGAAACGTCATCCATTCCTTCTCTCCAGAGATGCTGCCTGTCCCGCTGAGTTACTCCAGCATTTTGTGTCTAACTCTGGTTTAATCTGCAGGTCCTTGACAAGATGTCATCTTTGGTGGCTGTAATGAATTATTTAATCCCAAATGAAATTGAGAGCTTTGTCTGCACAATTGATTCTTTATTTGTGCCTTTTCTCGTTTATTCTTCACCTTAGAATGGGTCACATGTGAAGGTATCAGTTGGACAGACCCCACTGACCACTGACATAGAAGTAAAAATTGGAAGATACATGAATTAGCTCACCATTTATCTCCAGATGTGATCGTGTGAATTGGGATTTTATCCAATCTTTAACCACTGCATTAAAAACAAATCCTAAACTTTGCTGAATGCCTTCATTTTAAAGTTTATTTAGTTTAGTTTAGTTTAGTTTAGTTTACTTTAGTTTAGTTTAGTTTAGTTTAGAGATACAGCACGGAAACAGGCCCTTCGGCCCACCAGGTCTGCGCCGACCAGCGATTCCCGCATATTAACACTATCCTGCACGCACTAGGGACAATTTACACTTATTCCAAGCCAATTAACCTACAAACCTGCACGTCTGTGGAGTGTGGGAGGAAACTGAAGATCTTGGAGAAAACCCACGCAGGTCACCGGGTGAACGTACAAACTCTGTACAGACGGCACCCATAGTCGGGATCGAACCTGGGTCTCCAGCACTGTAAGCACTGAAAGGTTGCAACTCTACCGCTACGCCACCGTGCACCCAAATGTAGATCTGCTTCTGATTGTTCTAGCCACAGAAGCAGATCTTTATATTACCATCGCTCCACACTCTCAATTCCTACAGCAACATTTCTTACTTTAACTATAATCTATACACTGTAAACGGCAATCATGATTTGTCTTTCTGTTGCCTGGTTAACATGCACAATAGCTTTTCACTGTACCTCAGTACGCATGACAATAAACTAAACAAAGACACAGAGTTAACAGTTCAGCTCGATGACTTTTCATCTAAACTTCTGAGAAAACAATTCCAATGCCAACAATTAAAAGAGTAACTTTGGAAGATCTGCCTCATTATTTCTTCTGACGTTGATTTCAAATGCTAAATTTCCATCCCCAGTGCAAGGTAATGTCACCAGACTGTGAAATGGCCTTGATTTTGAGAGAATAGACACATTTGCATTTCTATTGCAGCTTTATCTGTCTCAATGTGTAGCGAATGTTTTCACAGCCAATGAGTGGGGTACTTGTGAGTGCAGTCATAACTGCAAGGTAGGACTCTACACAGCAGGTGGGACTCACACAGCACAGGCCCTCCAGTAAGGACTCGGTGACGAGGAAATCAGTTTAAATGATTTAAAAACACTGCAAACCCAGGCAGCATCCGTGGAAAGAGAAGCACGCGGTTTCTCCCGCTCTCTGTTTGGGCAAGAGGATTAATGAGTCATAGAGTCAGAGTCATGCAGCATGGAAGATAGACACAAAATGCTGGAGTACCTCAGCAGGACAGGCAGCATCTCTGGAGAGAAGGAACGGGTGACGTTGCAGGGCGAGAAGGAGAATTAAAGTGTTTGGCAACCGGGAGATTTTAGATTTTTAGATTTAAAGATACAGTGCGGAAACAGGCCCTTCGGCCCTCCGAGTCCACGCCGCCCAGCGATCCCCGCACATTAACACTATCCTACACACACTAGGGACAATGTTTACATTTTTTACCCAGTCAATTAACCTACATACCTGTACGTCTTTGGAGTGTGGGAGGAAACCGATGAACTCGGAGAAAACCCACGCAGGTCACGGGGAGAACGTACAAACTCCGTACAGACGGCGCCCGTAGTCGGGATCGAACCTGAGTCTCAGGCGCTGCATTCGCTGTAAGGCAGCAACTCTACCGCTGCGCCGGACTGAGCGAAGGTGTTCAGCGAAACGATCGCCCACTCTACATTTGCTCTTGCCGATGTATAAGAGTCCACTAGTCTGAAGAAGGGTCTCAACCCGAAACGTCAACCATTCCTTCTATCCAGAGATGCTGTCTGGCCCACCGAGTTACTCCAGCATTTTGTGTCTTCTATCTTCAGTTTAAACCAGCATCTGCAGTTTCTCCTCCCCCATACAGCACGGAAACAGACCCTACGACAATACATCTACACCGACCAAGATGCTACGTGGTCTCATTTGCCCATTTTTGGCGCAGATCCCTCTAAACCTTTCCTATCCATGTACCTGTCCAAGTGTCTTTAAAATGCTGTATACTACGCCGGTCTTAACTACCTCCTCTGACAGCTCATTCCATATACCCTCCACTCTCTGAGTTAAAAAGACGCCTATAAAATCTTGCCCCTCTCACCTCTAAACCATTTTAACATGAGTAATAACTTTTAACTTTACTATTAAGACTTTCACAATCGCTCAATAAATAGGAGTTGGACTTTACACATAAGACGTAAGACGTACAAATGCGTTGGCAAGTTTGGCTACTCTCAGTTAAAGGCTACAATCATCTTATCCATTCCCCTCATGATTTTATTTACCTCTATGAGATCACCTTATAGTAGACGATGGGCCAAATGGCCTAATTCTACTCCTATCACATGACCCCACAGCCTCCTACATTCCAAGGAATAAAATCCCATCCTGCTCAACCTCTCCTTATAGCTCAGGCCCTCGAGTCCTGGCAACATCCTTGTCAATCTTCTCTGCACTCTTTCCAGTTTAATGATATCCTTTGCACTACAGGGTGATTAAAATTGAACATGATACTCCAAATAAGGCATCAGCAATTGCAAGACATCGAAACAAAGAACTGCAGATGTTGGTAAATACATAAAAGGAGACAAAGTGCTGGAGTACACCGGGTGGCACCACCAGCAGCGGCTGCCTCGCCAACAGTCTGTCTGTTTGTTATTTTTAGTATGTGTTAAAAAGTATGTTTTAGTGCTCCTTGGTTAATTTCTATGTGGTTGTGTGTCTTGTTGCTTTTCACTTAGTGTGGCTGTATGGTAACTCAAATTTCACTGTACCTTAATTGGTACATGTGACAATAAACTGACCTTGAAACCTTAAGCAACACAGTAGGTCAGGCAGCATCTCTGGAGAACGTGAATAGGTGACGTTTTGGATTGGGATCCTTTCTTCGGACTGCTATCTTGTCTTGTTGACGTGGAACCATAGATGCTACCTGGCCTGCTCACCATGCCCAGAATTTTCTTTACTTTTATTTAGTTTAGAGATACAGCGCAGAAACAGGCCCTTCGACCCACCGAGTCCGCACCAACCAGCGATCCCTGCATATTAACACTATCCAAGCCAATTAACCTACAAACCTGCACGTCTTTGGAGTGTGGGAGGAAACCGACGATCTCGGAGAAAACCCATGAGGTCACGGGGAGAACGTGCAAACTCTGTACAGACAGCACCCGTAGTTGGGATGGAACCCTGGTCTCCGGCGCTGCAAGTGCTGTAAGGCAGCAACTCTAACGCTGCGCCACCATGCCACCCCCTGTTTCCGTTTCATTACAGACTCCATTATTTGTATTGTTTTAGTTTAGAACTTTTCTCAATGTTTTTCATAACTTTAAGTAAAGGGAGAAATCAAGTTTGCAGTTTTGATATTCATTTGAGATGTTTAAATATCCATATGGATTTGAGAACAAATACTGTAGCTCCTGCCTTTACATAAAAACAATTTATTTGCCTGCAAAGCAAAACCCATATTGGTAGTTCAGTTGAACATCATTTGCTGTACTCTGATTCAGGGTGAAGTGCATACAAATAGGCCAAGGAATATATTCAATGATTTGATTTTGATGGGAGCTTCATCTAAATCAGCATGAGTGAATTTCAGATTGGAGGGACAACTATCCATGAAGCAGGGCACGGTGCAGGAAGGAACTGCAGATGTTGGTTTAAATCGAAGATAGACACAAAAAGCTGGAGTCATTCAGCTGGAGAAAGGAAGAGGTGATGTTTGGGGTCGGGTCAAAAGAAGGGTCTCGACCTGAAACGTCATGTAGAATAATGAAAGGCATAGATAGAGTGGATGTGGAGAGGATGTTTCCACTGGTGGGAGAGTCTAGGACCAGAGGGCAGAGTCTCAGAATTAAAGGACGTTCTTTTTCTAGAAAGGAGGAGGAGCTTTTTTAGTCAGAGGGTAGTTAATCTGTGGAACTCATTGCCCCAGAGGGCTGTGGAGGCCAAGTCAGTGGATATTTTTAAGGTAGAGATAGACAAATTCTTGATTAGAACGGGTGTCAAGGATTATGGGGAGAAGGCAGGAACAGGGGATTAGGAGGCAGAGATCAGCCATGATTGAATGGTGCATTGGACTCGATGGGCCGAATGGCCTAATTCGACTCCTATAACTTGTGAATGCTATCTGACCCGCTGAGTTGCTCCAGCTTTTTGTGTCGAAGCAGGCCAAGGTATTAGGTTAGTCACAGCAGCCTCAATTAATGGTTTCATTCCCGATTGGTCCATCAACAACCAGTCCCTGTCAAAAGCAACCAGACTTCAACCCTGTCGCTTGTGCTGAATTTACAGTGCATGTAAAATCCCAAAGCCAAGAATTGACAGAGACATCCAATATTACTGCCGTACGATGTATAAATTATCTCCCACATCCGGAACACTTCATCTTGAATGACAAAATGGTTGTGTGTTTTAATGGAACATTTCCATCATTTAACTTCATAAGCATAATGCAACAATTTTGTATATTGCTAAACGCTACCGCAAAATGAAATATGGGGATGATATATTTTGCTAATATTCTGTTAAACATTTGAATGATTATTATTGTAAAGTTTAGAATATTATACGTTGTTTTATTCACAATCTTGAATAGCTCCATCAAATTATGATTTAACACCAGTTATGATATTTCATCCCCTGCCTCCAAAAGATAATTATAATGAATGCAAGCAGGTAGATGAATTCACATGAGGAATGCTGGGCTTTATCCATAGTCTGGGGGCTATGAATCATCTACTTCTTTTCTATATAATGTTCGATTTCCTTTAAGTTGCCAATCGAGCTGGTCGCAAGTAATTATTTTCCCGTTCGTATCCTGCTCTCACGTTAATGTTGCCTGCAGCTTACGTAGTTTACCTTTGCAGAGACTGGCCTTTAATATTGCAAAATAACCTGCTATTTTTGTCCCAGTAAACGCACATCGTAAGCACAGTACGATTATCATTACCTGCAGCGAATGTTAGCTTTGCAGCCTTCCAGAAAGCAGATTTATCAACTTACCTAGTTGCTTTGCTGAAATTCACCAAAATAAAGTGTCCACAGTAATAGTAATCCTTCGAAAAATCAAATGGAAAAACCACTGCGGGCAGCAGAGTGGTGCAGCGGGTAGAGCCGCTGCATTACAGCACCAGGGGCCCGGGTTCCATCCGGACCTCGCATGCTGTCTGTGGAAAGCTTGCATGTGTTTCAATAGACACAGGAGTAGGCCATTCGTCCCTTCGAGCCAGCACCGCCATTCAATGTGATCATGGCTGATCATTCTCAGTCAGTACCCCGTTCCTGCCTTCTCCCCATTCCTCCCTGAATCCGCTATCCTTAAGAGCTCTATCTAGCTCTCTCTTGAATGCAGTAAGTTTCCTCCCACATCCCAAGGACCTGCGTGCTTGTAGGTTAATTGGCCTATGTAAGTTGTTCTTCGTGTGCAGGGAGTGGATGAGAAAGTGGGATGACATGGTCAGCGTGGACTTGGTGGGCCAAAGGGCCTCTTTCCAAGCTGCACATCTAATCTAAACCAAACTGAACCATAGTAAAGTAAATGACGAGCTAGTTCCAGGTTATCTCTTATGACCATGTTAAGTGACACGTCAGTACACAGACCCTATTATTGTAAGCAGCACATTCATAAGGTGATAAGGTCATAAGGGATAGGAGTAGAATTAGGCCATTCGACCCATCAGGTCTACGCCGCCATTCAATCATGGCTGATCTATCTCTCCATCCTAACCCCATTCTCCTGCCTTCTCCCCGTAACCTCTGATACCCGTACTAATCAAGAATCTATCTATCTCTGCCTTAATAAGGTCATACATGATAGGAGTAGAATAAGGCCATTCAGCCCATCAAGTCTACTTTGCCTAATATAAATTATGAATGAAGGGCCTCGACCTGAAACGTCACCCATTCCTTCTCTCCAAAGATGCTGCTTGTCCCGCTGAGTTACTCCAGCTTTTTGTGCCTGTCTTTGGTTTAAACCAGCATTTGCAGTTCCTTCCCACACACCTTGTCTCCAGAGATGCTGCCTGACCCGCTGAGTTACTCCAGCATTTTGTGTATAACTTCAATATAAATTAATATCCAGCAGTAATAAGTTAGATGATGTTTTCTGAAGGCGGCTGATCTTTCTCCAGGAGAAAGATCAGCCACCTACAGAAACATCATCTAACTTATCCTGGCTTGAAACAAGTTCTGAAGGCCTTGTTTGAGGCCTTTGAACGTATCACATGTAACGGTGACCTGAAATGTTAAATGTACAACAAAAATGTCCAATCAATGTCAAGCTGTCTATAAAATAACTGCAAGTATCTGATGTGAAATGTTCAAATGTGATAGAAGTCAGCCTGGACTTATGGATGGATTTTTTTTAAAGGACATTCAGACAATGAATCTTTCGGGAATTAGATTGTTAAGCCGATCTGCCTCAATTAAAAACAAAAGAGACGAGGCAGACTCAAGGCTCCAAGATGATGACAACATGATCATCTCAAATTAAATTACTACCTCCTCTGGATGTGGGCACATTTGCTTTGCATAATCGTGGCATTATCCCAGAGCATTTGTTGTGATATTGCTGGGACTACTTTGTGTATCCCAAGGCTCCCATACATTTGCAGGACCATTGGAAGGACCTGCACTCTTGGATTCTGTTGCAATTAAATATCCCCTGCAGCATACTATACACCGATCAGCCAAAACATTGTGACCTGACGAGCCAAAACATTATGACCACCAGCCTAATATGCTGTTGGTCCTCCGTGTGCAGCCCCATACACAGCAGGGTGTGATGCACTGTGTATTGTGACACATTTCTCTCGTGACCACCATCAAACTTTTCTGTGACTTGTGCCACAGTAGACTTTCTGTCGGTTCGGACCAGATGGGATAGCCTTCGTTGCCCTCGCGCATCGATGAGCCTTGGGCGCCCAACACCCTGTCGCCGGTTTGTGGTTTGTCCCTCCTCGGACCACTGTCGGTAGGTACTCACCACTGCTGACCGGGAGCACCCCACAAGCCTTGCCGTTTCAGAGATGCTCTGACCCAGTCGTCTGGCCATAACAATTTGGCGCTTGTCAAAGTCGCTCAGGTCTTTACTCCTGCCCATTTCTCCTGCATCCAACACATCAACTTCAAGAACTGACTGTTCACTTGCTGCCTAATATATCCCACCCCTTGACAGGTCCCTTTGTAACAAGATGATCAATGTTATTCACTTCGCCTGTCGGTGGTCATAATGTTTTGGCTGATCGGTGTATATATTGCTCAAAAATAAATTGGTGCTGTTTTCATGCATACGTGTAACCTGATGTTCAACAAATGCTGGTAACGTTTATCGACATTAACCTGGGCAGGGACGAAAGAGAAGTCCAGCTTTGTAGAACACTTGTTCCCGCTCACGGTACAGACCGTGGGACCCAGGTAGAGCTTGTCACCAAACTAAACACTAAACCCTCTACTAAACGGTGAACCTCCAACTAAACTGTGAACCTCTACTACACTGTGAACCTCTATCATATCATATCATATATATATATACAGCCGGAAACAGGCCTTTTCGGCCCTCCAAGTCCGTGCCGCCCAGTGATCCCCGCACATTAACACTATCCTACACCCACTAGGGACAATTTTTTTAAAACATTTACCCAGCCAATTAACCTACATACCTGTACGTCTTTGGAGTGTGGGAGGAAACCGAAGATCTCGGAGTAAACCCATGCAGGTCAAGGGGAGAACGTACAAACTCCTTACAGTGCAGCACCCGTAGTCAGGATCGAACCTGAGTCTCCGGCGCTGCATTCGCTGTAAAGCAGCAACTCTACCGCTGCGCTACCGTGCCGCCCATTACACTGTGAACCTCTACTACACTGTGAACCTCTACTACACTGTGCACCTCTACTAAACTGTGAACCTCTACTACAGTGTGAACCTCTACTACACTGTGAACCTCTACTACAGTGTGAACCTCCACTACACTGTGAACCTCTACTAGTGTGAACCTCTACTACACTGTGAACCTCTACTACAGTGTGAACCTCTACTACAGTGTGAACCTCTACTACACTGTGAACCTCTACTACACTGTGAACCTCTACTACAGTGTGACCCTCTACTACACAGTGAACATGACTATCATTGACCATGGTCCTTGTCTTTCAGATCGTTGTTTATTTTCCTTCTTTTTCACACCAAAAGTGCAGGGAGTTGCAGTGGTGCAGCTGGTTGAACTGTTGCCTCAAGTGCTGGAGACCCAGGTTCGATCCTGTACCTCAGGTGCTGTCTGATTGGAGTTTGCACGTTCTCCCTTATGACCTGCGTGGGTTTTCTCCGAGGTCTTCTGTTTCCTCCCACACTCCAAAGGTGTACAGGTTTGTAGGTTAATTGGTTTGGTATATACGCATTGGCCGTAATGTAGGATAGTGCTAATGTGCGGGGATTGCTGGTCAGTGCGGACTCGGTGGGCCGAAGGGCCTGTTTCCGCGCTGTATCTCTAAAACTAAAACTAAAAATCAAAACTAAATCTTCACGACAAAGCTATCAGGAATAAAATGGGGCGTTTAGAATTTGCCATTTCCATACCTAAACCTGCTTCCATAAGAAAGAGTTACATGGAAACATTCACATGTCCCAGACACCAAACATTATTGTCCGTAACATCCATGGAAATTACTCACTGCGATGTTATGTTATAATCGAAACAAGTTAAAATTGGGCAGCACGGTGGCACAGCGGTGGAGTTGCTGCCTTACAGCACTTACAGCGCCCGAGACCCAGGTTCGATCCCGACCACGGGTGCCGTCTGTGCGGAGTTTGTACGTTCTCTCCGTGACTGCGTAGGTTTTCTCCGAGATCTTCGGTTTCCTCCCACACTCCAAAGACGTGCAGGTTTGTAGGTTAATTGGCTTGGTGTATTTGTAAATTGCCCCTAGTAGTGGGATAGTGCTAATATGCAGGGATCGCTGGTCGGCGCATACTCGGTGGACCGATGGGCCTGTTTCCTCGCTGTATCTCCAAACGAAAACTGAACTAAAAAGCTACAACTTGATATAGTGCTGTCAAGCGGTGAATAAAGTAATGTAGAAAACCCTCCATTGCAAACAGAAATCTATTTTTCCATTATTGCAAAGTTATATTTTGTTAGGCTTGGCCACTTTTGTTGTCATCGCATTATCTCAGCGATAAAGCTTTTTTTTTTAACCTGAAGTATCTCATAAATCACAATTGTTCTCCAATCAATACAAGCCCCAGCTTGTAGCTAACTCATACTATCCATCAGCAACAGTCCTGGACCAGAAACCAGACTCTGTGTGTGTGTGTGTCAGTCGGCTAGAAATTAAAATAATTACATGACAATCTTCAATTCTTTCATAAAAGTTAAATATTCTCCTCAACATTTTATGAATCATTTCGTAAACATTTTAAATTTATAACATAATGGGACTAAGTCTCAGTACACTTATGTGTTCATTTGCAATTTCATTTCAACTCAAGTCATAAATTCAACAAAAGAAACCATGCTATATTTTGATTTTTGGTTATGATATCTAATGTGGCCGATTTTTAGACTGAAATCATTTGCAATTTCATTTCAATTCAAGTCATAAATTCAACAAAAGAAACCATGCTATATTTTGATTTTTGGTTATGATATCTAATGTGGCCGATTTTATTTGTTATTTTATGGTCACGATACAGTTGATTTAAGGTCTCCATTAGAAAACATGCGAGATTGTTGCAGTCCCAGGCATCAGAAAATATGTATTTGCCATCTTCACATAGACACATACTGTCGACAATAGGTGCAGGAGAAGACCATTCGGCCCTTTGAGCCAGCACCGCCATTAAATGTGATCATGGATGTTCATCCACAATCAGTACCCCGTTCCTGCCTTCTCCCCATATCCCTTGATTCCGTTAGCCCTCAGAGCTCTATCTAACTCTCTTTTAAATGCATCCAGTGAATCGGCCTCCACTGCCTTCTGTGGCAGAGAATTCCACAGATTCACAACTTTCTGTGTGAAACTTTTTTCCTCATCTCAGTTTTAAATGGCCTACCCCTTATTCTTAAACTGTGGCCCCTGATTCTGGACTCCCCCAAACATCGGGAACATGTTTCCTGCATCCAGCATATCCAATCCCTTAATAATTTTGTATGTTTCTATAAGATCCCCTCTCATCCTTTTAAATTCCAGTGAATACAAGCCCAGTCGATCCATTTCATTCATCGTATGTCAGTCCCGCCATCCCGGGAATTAACCTTGTGAACCTACGCTCCACTCCCTCAACAGCAAGATGGTATTCTAATAAAGGGAAATTGCATTAGGAATTAAGATACATTTAATATATATAGAACATTTTTAAATGATCGTGTTTCGAGCATCATAAAAATAAAAAATTGAAACATCTAGCATATGCCATATTATCAAAGTTTGATATAATAGTTTATCTATAGGATCTTTATGAGTACATAATATTTAGTTTAGTTTAGAGGTACAGCACGAAAACAGGCCCTTTGGCCCACTGAGTCCACACCCGCCATCGATCACCTGTTCACACTAGTTCTATGTTATCCCACTTTCTCATCCACTCCCTACACACCAGGGGCAATATGCAGATTAATCCACAAATCTGTATGTATTTGGAGTGTGGGAGGAAACCGGAGCACCCCAGAGAAAACCAACACGGTCGCAGGGAGAAGGTGCAAACTCCACACAGTCAGCAGCTGAGAGGTCAGAATCGAACATGGGTTGCTGGCGTTGTGAGACAGCAGCTCTACCCGCTGCGCCTCTGTGCCACCTACATGCATGTAGGTTATACACAAAATGCTGGAGTAACTCAGCGGGACAGGCAGCATCTCTGGAGAGAAGGAATAGGTGACGTTTCGGGTCGGAATCTGAAGAAGGGTCTCGACACGAAACGTCTCTCCAGAGATGCTGCCATGTCCCACTGAGTTATACATTGCCTATCTGTGGAGGGATTGGACAGGTCACATTTTGGGTCAGGAACCTTCTTCAGGCTGTGAAGAATTACTATCTGAAGAAAGGTCCTGACCTGAAACATCACCTGGCCATTCCCTCCACAGATGCCGCCTGACCCACTGAGATTCTCCAGCACTTTGTAATTTGCTGAAGATTCCAGCACCTGCAGTTACTTGTGTCTCCATTTTATAACCTACATTCACTCATACCCTTCCTGTATATCGCAGTCTAGTAGGCAGTCTACGCCTCTCCAAATTACAATATGTTTTCATAGAATTTAAATTCATTTCTTTTTTAACACGATTAGAAGAAAACAATGAGCTTACATCTGCTCAAGAACCGAAACGTCACCCGTTCCTTCTCTCCAGGGATGCTGCCTGTCCCGCTGAGTTAGTCCAGCATTTTGTGCCTACCTTGGATTTAACCCAGCATCTGCAGTTCTTTCCTACTGCATGCACTGTACGTTATAATTAAAGGAAAATACTACCGAAGACTTTCATTTCTGATTTCTGCTGGCTGTGCTGTGGATGTATGTGCAGGTTCAGAGCATCCATCTCCAGAGGTGATTCTGGGTTCCCCGCACTTCGGTTGTACCATCTTATTTATTGAACCAAAGCCAGACACAAAATGCTGGAGTAACTCAGCGTGTCAGGCAGCATCTCTGGAGAGGAGTGGGTGACATTTCGGGTCATCACGAAACCTATTTCCTCTCATCAGAAATGCTGCCTGTCCCGCTGAGTTACGCCAGCATTCTGTGTCTATTTAATTAAATGAAATGTTATTTGTACATAAATGCTTCTGTTTGTAGTGTTAGAGTGGGGGTGGGGGGGTGGGGGAGTGGGTGGGGGGGGGGGGGGGGGGAGTGGGGGGGGGGTGGGGGGCTGGAGTGGGGGTGGGGGTGGGGGGGGGGGGGTGGGGGGAGATACATAGACAAGGATTCTCTTTCCTCCTCTCCAGAGATGCTGCCTGAGTTAGTCCAGCACTTTGTGTCTATCTTCGGTGTAAGCCAGCATCAGCAGTTCCTCCCTACACATTATTTATTGAACTGTCAGTTGCACCATCTTATCTTGCGGCAGCTCAGCTATGAAAGCATGGTGTCCCATCAACAGCAGTGCTGTAAGATAAACGGTGCATTGATTGTATTTTACAGTAGATAGAACATGCTACAACGTAAACACTCACCGTGAACAATTATTAACTCACTCTTGAACACATAAACGTAAAACCTTACAAACAGCTGGAGTAACTCAGCGGGTCAGGCAGCATCTCTGGAGAACGTGGATGGGTGACATTTCAGGTCAGGACTGTGGATCAGTCATATTAACTGACTTGATCGTGTCTGTGTTCTATGATGTATATCCGGTTCCTGATCCAGTCTGGGTTTTTCTATATGCTAACCAGCTGTTGGTAGGGTGGGATTCAGCCACCAGGTGGTCAGAGGGACTGGGCACGGAGACGACAGCACGATGTATTGTACCCTCTGAGCAATCTCGCAATAAAGAATTTATGCTTCAGCTTGACTCATGGTGATTGAATGGGACAAGAACAAGGACCCATCTTCAGAATCCAAAACGTCACCCATCCATGTTCTCCAGAGATGTTGCCTGACCCGCTGAGTCACTCCAGCACTTTGTGTCTTTTCCTTTGTAGACCAGTAACTGCAGTTCCTTGTTTCGACAAGATGAAACGTCTCAGTTTCAAAAGATTTATTTCCCTTTCCTGTTGTATTTTAATCCCTTTTTTCCTCTGTGGTCTGCAAATTCTTACAGCTGATTTGTGTTCCATCACAGCGCCAGAGACCCAGGTTTTGAACCCTGAGGCACACCACTAGTCCCAGGTCTCCAGTCTGAGTGATTTCTAGACTGGTGCCGCAGCTCACTAACGCAATAGATGACTGGAGAAAGATATGCATTTGTTGATCCACTCTGCAGCATCTAACTTCAGACTGATCAATGCAAATTTCACAGTAAAATTAGTTTATAACCATAGAAACAAAAAAAGGGGTTATTTACCAATCGGTCACAGAAGAAAAAAAGTTTACACAATGGCGCAACTTAAATTATTACCTAAACAGTACAACCATTTTTCACTGAGAAATCAATAAATTGTCCCCTTCCTTCACCCAAAATGAGTGCTCCCAGGGCAAATTAAATGTTAAATAGTAAACTTAAAATAAGCTCCGACTGTGTAGGAGAAGAAAGAATAATGATTATTTAAGCAATGATTTATTTTGCCTTTCTATTTTATAATTACATTGTCCTTTCCATGTTACATTTATTTGTTGCTGTTACCAAGTTTGACAATAAATGTCCAGGAGGTATTAAGAGAAGGTTCTGGAGCCCAGCTGGATGCTGCATGAATTTGCACGTCTTCTTGTGTAAGATTTTCTTCAATCTAAGACATCCTAAAGGAAGGCAGACACAAAATGCTGGAGTAACTCATCGGAGGTTCAGAGTCTGAACAAGGATCTTGACCCGAAACTTCACCCATTCCTTCTCTCCAGAGAAGCTGCCTGTCCCGCTGAATTACTCCAGCATTTTGTGTCTATCCACGCATTCTGATTAGTTCTGTTAAAAGTGTATTGTTCTCTTTATCCTTTCAGAGCTGCAAATTCCCTGTCGGATTTTTTTCATCCAACTCAATTGTGCGCAATTGGCGTATGTTAAGTAAATCCCAAGTAAATTTGCAAATTCCCTGTTAATTTGTGTTTAACAAGTAAAGAATGGATTCATGCTGAATCAATGTATGAACACATCCTGGAAGCATCCTTAGGGACAATCAGAGCCGTATGGAGTAAAACCAGTGTCTACTTCTATAAAATACTATAAGCTGATGCACAAAATAGAATCATAGAGTTGGACAGCATGGAAACAGGCCCTTTGGCCCAACTCACCCATGCCAACCAATGTGCCCCTTCTCAGCTCGTTAAATTTGCCGCGTTTGGCCCATATCCCGAATGGGCTTGTCTGCACTGGAATTTAGAAGGCTGAGAGGGGACCTTTTTAGAAAGATACAAAAATTTTAAGGGATTGGACAGTCTAGATGCAGGAAAAAATGTCCCCCATGTTGGGGGAGTCCAGAACTGTTTAAGAATAAGGGGTAGTCCATTTAGGACTGAGATGAGGAAAAACGTTTTCGCCCAGAGAGTTGTGAATCTGTGGAATTCTCTGCCACGGAAGGCAGTGGAGGCCAATTCACTGGATGTATTCAAGAGAGAGTTAGATATAGCTCTTAGGGCTAAAGGAATCAAGGGATATGGGGGAGAAAGCAGGAACAGGGTACTGGTTCTGGATGATCAGCCATGATCATATTGAATGGTGGTGCTGGCTCGAAGGGCCGAATGGCCTACGCGTGCACCTACTTTCTATGTTTCTATCTTTCTAAATCTTTCCTATCGATGAACCTGTTCAAGTGCCTTTTAAATGCCGTGATTGTCCCTGCCTCAACTACCCGCTCCAGCAGATTGCTTGGCAGCCACACCCATGGGTCTGGGCTCTGGTTCATGAGTTGCTCTCTCCCCCCCAGTGTTCAGCAACTCACTAAGTGTCTCTCAAAACTCTTTAGTGGATCTCGCCCACAAATTTAAGAGGATTCACATTGTTTATGAGGCAGCGGTTGACTTGCACTATAACATTGAGCTATTATATGACAGGAGATTTAGGTGCTACAGGTGTATCGTCATTGAGACAGGTCCTCATGCTCTTCTTGAACACTCCAAACACTTATTCCATGTAGATCTTTAAACTTAAACTCATTACAAGTCACCTCTTGCATGGTTCCTTTGCAAGGTTGATTGACCATAGAACAGTACAGCACAGCAGAGAGGCCCTTTGGCCTGTCTGGTCTGCTCTAGTATGATGCCAATCTAACTAACACCACCTGCCTGCACGTGTCCATAGCCTTTATTTCCCATGTATCCATGTCTGTCTAAATGCCTCTTTAACTGTGACAGACAGCAATGTTCCCAACACCACATACACTTGCCATTGCGATTTGATATCATTAAAGTGAGCAATCCAAATTGCCCAATAATGGCTAAATTTGAGTGTAGATTAAATAAACTAAATAGATCTAATTCATGTCCTTTCACTTCATATCACATTTTATCACTGACTAAAACGTACTGGGGAAATCGAACAGTGTCACACAAACAATCCTTGAGCTGCAGAGGCAAGTTAAGCGAACACAATTCTACAGCACTATGGTCCATGGTCTATAGTCTGAAGAAGGGTCTCGACCCGAAACGTCACCCATTCCTTCTCTCCAGAGATGCTGCCTGACCCGCTGAGTTACTCCAGCATTTTGTGTCCACCTACAATTTTATAGCACGTATCCTTAACAGCAGCCCAATGTAATTTTTGAAAACCCATCCAGAATAACAACGAACATCTCCTCGACATGGATCATCAGAAATTGGGTTCTTCGTGGATGACTCCTTAATTGTTTAATAATGCTTTAAACAAATAAGCAGTTTGGTCGAATGATGCACCTGGAATTTACATTAGCTACCCACAAGAATTGATGCACTAATCGGTATTGTCAGTCTGGCTGTTAAACAGAACATTTGGATCAAATGTCCAATCTTCTACACACAATTATCTTCTATTAAAATCTAAACTACTTACGTGCATACCTTCCAAAGGATATCTCGTTCACATAAATCTCCAAGCCTACTCTAAAAGCAAATTCTAATTTGCCAATTAAAAAAAATATTTTGACTCACAGGAAACATTCTATAAAAAGATGGAATAATCTTCTGCATCTCAGGTAGCCAATAATTACATAGAACAGAAATAGACCTTTGGTCCACGATGTATTTGCTGAACATGATGCCAAGACCAACTCTTATCTGCCTGCACATGATCCATGTCCCTCCATTCCTTGCATATGCATGTGTCTTATGTAAGAGCTTCCTAAATGCCACTATCGTATCTGCCTCCACCACCACCTCTGGCAGCACGTTCCAGGCACCCACAACCCTCTGTGTAGAATAATTTGCCCTGCACATCCTTCTTTAATCTTTGTCCCCTCTCACCTTAAAGCAATGCCCTCTCGTCTTTGACATTCCCATCCTTCTGACTGTCTGCCCCATCTATGCCTCTCATAATTGCACAATCTTCAATCAGGTCTCCTCTCAACCTCCAGTGTTCCAGAGAAAACAATCCAAGTTTGCCATTGCAGGGAATAAAATATTTTGTTTCATTTTGAATGAGACAGGAAAAGGGACTTGAGGCACGAGATTAGGGTGGCACAGTGGCACAGTAGCGGGTAGAGCTGCTGCCTCACAGCACCAGAGACCCGGGTTTGATCCTGACCTTGGATGCTGTCTGTGTGGAGTTTGCACGTTCTCCCCGTGACTCTGGGTGCCTCTGGGTGCTCCGGTTCCCCCCCACATCCCAAAGACGTGCGTAGGGTGCGTGCATAGAGGTGCAAAAGATTTGGAGATTAATTGGCCCTCTCTTTAAATTGCCCCTGGTGTGTAGGAAGTGGATGAGATAGTGGGATAACATAGAACTAGTGTGAACGGGTAACTGATGAACAGTGTGGACTCGGTGGGCTGAAGGGCCTGTTTCCTTGCAGCATCTTTCAAACAATCAACCACAGCCACAATCATGCCGGATGATAGAGTAGGGTCGATGGGCTGAATGGCCTACTTCTCCTATATGTTCTCATCACCTGCTGGCATTAGATGCAAACGTTCCCATTACTGTATTAATGTGTTCCCAATCAGTTAATGCACTTGCAATATTTTATGCTGAAAATGGATTTTTAAGAATAAATTGTATTGGTGGCTGCTGGCATGGTCTCTGCTAGGGTAATCTGTAAAGTAGCTGTAAAGTCTTCCCTTGAAGTGGAGACACTATAAAGTGCAGGTTGCATTCTGAATCATTTGTACATTCGCCATGCCAGGAGGAACACTTACAATTTTTTGTTTCTATGACAATGAGACAACTTAACATTGTATAGAACCATTGAGTCAAAGAACATGGGAACAGGTCTATTAGCCCAATAATTCCATGTCGACCAAGGTGCCCCATCGAAGCTACTCCCGCCTGCCTGCATTTGGTCCATATCCCTCGAACCATAGCACCTGCCTCAACTACCTCCTCTGGCATCTCGTTCCATACACCCACCACCCTCTGAGTGAAAAGGTTACCCTCAGGTTCCTATGAAATCTTTCACCTCTCACCTTAAACCTCTCGCTGGAATTTAGAAGATTGAGGGGGGATCTTATAGAAACTTACAAAATTCTTAAGGGGTTGGACAGGCTAGATGCAGGAAGATTGTTCCCGATGTTGGGGAAGTCCAGAACAACGGGTCACAGTTTAAGGATAAGGGGAAGTATTTTAGGACCGAGATGAGAACGTTTTTTTTTCACACAGAGAATGGTGAATCTGTGGAATTCTCTGCCACAGAAGGTAGTTGAGGCCGGTTCATTGGTTATATTTAAGAGGGAGTTAGATGTGGCCCTTGTGGCTAAAGGGATCAGGAGGTATGGAGAGAAGGCAGGTACGGGATACTGAGTTGGATGATCAGCCATGATCACATTGAATGGCGGTGCAGG
Source organism: Rhinoraja longicauda (assembly GCF_053455715.1). NCBI lineage: Eukaryota > Metazoa > Chordata > Chondrichthyes > Rajiformes > Arhynchobatidae > Rhinoraja > Rhinoraja longicauda. Next base: position 10,501,789 of record NC_135958.1, on the reverse strand, counting down.
CTCGAAGGGCCGAATGGCCTACTCCTGCACCTATTTTCTATGTTTCTTATGTTAAACCCCTGTCCTCTGGTTCTTGATTCCTCTACTCTGAGTAAAACTCAGTGCATTCACCATTTCTATTTCTACACACCTCTATAAGAGCTAATCTTTAAGCAGAAGTTGTAACTGTATGTTTGTGTTGTCATTTGTGAGCGGGGCACCAAGGCACATTCCTTGTATATGCACATACTTGGCCAATAAACTTATTCATTCATTCATTCATTCAAGTTTAGTTTAATTTAGAAATACAGTGTGGACACAGGCCCTTCAGCCCACCGAGTCCACGCCGATCAGCGATCCTCGCACACTAACACTAATCTACACACACTGGGGACAATTTACAATAAGACTGAAGTTAATTAACCTACAAACCTGTACGGCTTTGGAGTGTGGGAGGAAACCGGAGCACCCGGAGAAAACCCACGCAGGTCACAGGGAGAACATACAAACTCCGTACAGACAGCACCCGTAGACAGGATCGAACCCGAGCCCCTGGCGCTGAGACAACAGCTCGACCACTGCGCCACCAGAGATTTATTCTGTGAGTAGAATGGAAAGAAACATTGATGTTTCCTTGCGTAGTCAGTCTCAATTAGTGGCCAGGAGGGGGAAAAAATGATCTGAGACAGTCCTGAAACCACTGATGAGTCTGTGTTAAGTAATGGCGGTATCAATGAGAAATTAGTTTAGAACAATTCTAGTTCTTTCACTTACTTAGACATACTGGATGGCCGGTGGTTTTATTGATGGAATCTTGTCCTATCAGAATGTACAATAAATCAATTAAATGTTTGTGCTAACAACACTTGATTAATTTGATCTCAATTGATGTCCACACCAGTGATTTAGGTGACCTGCCAATACTATGCATCAAACTGGAAATTTAATTACAGTGTAATGTAAATATTGTGAGATTTTTAATTCACTCTCAACACTGACCTCGTGCCATCTACTTCTTGAAAGTTTGTTTTGAGCTACATTTGCATGTAAACATTTATTTTTTTTTACTCATTGATTTGCAGGAATAGAGGAGATGGCATTGATTTGAGGAGCTAAAATGGAAAAAAGTAGACACAAAAAGCTGCCGTCACTCAGCTGGGTCAGGCATCATCTCCGGAGAAAAGTAATCGGTGACGTTTTGGGTCGAGACACTTGAGTCTTCAGACTCTTCTTCAGGAGTGGGGGAAGGTTTGAATCAGTAAAGAAACCTTCAATGAGAGTCCAATCCACACAAATTCTTTCTGAGCAGCAGCATTAGATTTCATTCCTGCCAGATATGAACCTTGCTGGAATTTCAGGGAGTGTGCAATGAGTTTATTCTTGGGCCATTGTCATGTCTATCCATGTGATCAGCAGCTATAAGAAAACCAACATTTCCTGCTCTGGTAAGATTTTCCTGTGAAAGTGGATCATACAGAAGACACCAGAGAGAACAGGCTTTTTGTTCATTTTTGCTGGCAACATCCCCACACCAACAATTTTCTCTTGATTCTTAAAAGCCTAATGAAAGGTCTTTAGGCTTTAGACTTTAGAGATTCAGTGTGGAAACAAGCCCATCGGCCCATCGAGTCTGCGCCGACCAGCAATCCCCGTACACTAGGTCTATCCTACACACTAGGGACAATTTACAATTGACAATTGGGGCTAGTTGGCCCCATAGCAGAAGCGTCCACATCGCGGGGCTGGAAACCGGAAGTGTCCTGGGCTAATTCTGCTACCACCATCATCTATTGTACAAGTGATGGCTCCCACTGATTGTCGCTGGAAGCTTGCGCCCTATTCAGGACGGACGATGACAGTGATGTAACATTTGAAACTTGGATGAAGGACACGAAAGAAGAAGAAGAAGCCAGTTTACCTATGAACCTGTGTGTCTTTGGAGTGAGGGAGGAAACTGGAGCACCCGGAGGAAACCCACGCAGGTCACAGGGAGAACGTACAAACTCTGTACAGACAGCACCCGTAGACAGGATCGAACCCGAGTCCCTGGCGCTGAGACAACAGCTCGACCACTGCGCCACCACAGATTAATTCTGTGAGTAGAATGGAAAGAAACATTGACGTTTCCTTGCGTAGTCAGTCTCAATTAGTGGCCAGGAGGGGGAAAAAATGATGTGAGACAGTCCTGAAACCACTGTTGAGTCTGTGTTAAGTAATGGCCGTATCAATGATAGATTAGTTTAGAACAATTCTAGTTCTTTCACTTACTTAGACATACTGGATGGCCGGTTGTTTTTATTGATGGAATCTTGTCCTTCTATCAGAATGTACAATAAATCAATTAAATGTTTGTGCTAACAACACTTGATTAATTTGATCTCAATTGATGTTCACACCAGTGATTTAGGTGACCTGCCAATACTGTGCATCAAACTGGAAATTTAATTACAGTGTAATGTAAATATTGTGAGATTTTTAATTCACTCTCAACACTGACCTCGTGCCATCTACTTCTTGAAAGTTTGTTTTGAGCTACATTTGCATGTAAACATTTTTTTTTTAACTCATTGATTTGCAGGAATAGAGGAGATGGCATTGATCTGAGGAGCTAAAATGGAAAAAAGTAGACACAAAAAGCTGCCGTCACTCAGCTGGGTCAGGCATCATCTCCGGAGAAAAGTAATCGGTGAAGTTTTGGGTCGAGACACTTGAGTCTTCAGACTCTTCTTCAGGAGTGGGGGAAGGTTTGAATCAGTAAAGAAACCTTCAATGGGAGTCCAATCCACACAAATTCTTTCTCAACAGCAGCATTAGATTTCATTCCTGCCAGATATGATCCTTGCTGGAATTTCAGGGAGTGTGCAATGAGTTTATTCTTGGACCATTGTCATGTCTATCCATGTGACCAGCAGCTATAAGAAAACCAACGTTTCCTGCTCTGGTAAGATTTTCCTGTGAAAGTGGATCATACAGAAGACACCAGAGAGAACAGGCTTCTGTTCATTTTTGTTGGCAACATTACCACACCAACAATTTTCTCGGGATTCTAAAAAGCCTGATGAAAGGTCTTTAGGCTTTAGACTTTAGAGATTCAGTGTGGAAACAAGCCTATCGGCCCATCGAGTCTGCGCCGACCAGCAATCCCCGTACACTAGGTCTATCCTACACACTAGGGACAATTTACAATTGACAATTGGGGCTAGTTGGCCCCATAGCAGAAGCGTCCACATCGCGGGGCTGGAAACCGGAAGTGTCCTGGGCTAATTCTGCTACCACCATCATCTATTGTACAAGTGATGGCTCCCACTGATTGTCGCTGGAAGCTTGCGCCCTATTCAGGACGGACGATGACAGTGATGTAACATTTGAAACTTGGATGAAGGACATGAAAGAAGAAGAAGAAGCCAGTTTACCTATGAACCTGTGCGTCTTTGGAGTGAGGGAGGAAACTGGAGCACCCAGAGGAAACCCACGCAGGTCACGGAGAGATTGTACAAACTCCGTACAGACAGCAGCCGTAGTCAGGATTGAACCCAGGTCTCTGGCGCTGTAAGGCAGCAACTCTACCGATGCGCCACAGTGCCGCCCTGTGATAACTGTGAGGAAGAGACTCCTACTTGAAGCAGTTATTGCTACATCATTGAATCGCAAGCATTGGAAAGGGGAGGATGTGAAGATACTGATGATCAAATAGCATGAACAACACTGTTCATTAGATATTATTGCAACACAGAGTTTAGCAGGAACATCATTGGATCAACATTTCAAAGGTACTAGAGGGGCTTTAAAAGACTGCTGAGAATAATTTTGGTTCAGAAAGAAATATCTCAACCACTTTATCTTGGAATAAATTAGATTAGCGTTTAAGACAATCCAAATTGTGTATTGTCAGTTGTAAAGAATTGGTTTAATGACCCATAACGTTTCATGTCTTTCCCATTTTTTCAACACAATTAAATGCAATATCTTGAAGGTTTAAAAGCTGTGATCTCTGCTTTTTAATCATCTGCTAGCTCTCCAGACTATGTTATACTGGAACATGTGAGGGAAATTGGTGTTCAGTAAAAATATATTTTAATTAGATCTTGTCTGGCTAATGTCACTTTATTTATTAATATTATCTACCGCATCAAGATGGCTGAATTAAAGTCTGTGCTGAAGGAGCTACCTATCCTAGGGGTATATTCCAACAGTTTCAATAAACTTAATTAATTTTTACTTGCATGTGCAAAACTTTAAAGCGGAGCACTTTAATATCAAAGATTAATCAGGTAGGATCTATTGGAACTCATTGAGGCAGATAGGGAGAATTAATTAATTAGCTGTTTTGCTTTTAAGGATCATGAGAGGGACACAACGGAAACATCAAGGGACTACGTGTTTCTTTGAACGTATTGCAGCTTTTCTCTAATTAATGGCCTACTAAGAGACGGATATTGCACATTTGAAAAGTAAGCATCCCCACAATTATGCCGTGAGATTACTAATTATGTGTACAACAACAGTGTTCCATACTTTGTTAAAAGTCAAAAGTGGAGATTTGATATCAGACTATAGACAAGGTACAGCACGGTGGCACAGCAGTAGAGCTACTGCCTTACAGCGCAAGAGAACCGGGTTTGATCCGGGTGCTTGTCTGTACAGAGTTTGTACGTTCTCCCTGTGACCTGCATGGACTTTCTCCGAGATCTTCAGTTTCCTCACAAACAAATTTAGCCCAAAATACAGGATGACCCGGCTAATAAGGGGCAGTTAGCAACCCTACCCACCAACCGACCAAGTGATTTACCTGATCACACTGCCTCTCAACCCCATCTCACCCATCCCCAAACTGCAATCCTCTTCTCCGTCTCCATAACACACAAAGCTGGCTGATGGAAGAGTCTCTATCCGTTATTACTAATTACGAAATCTTTCCGTTGTTATTATCAACATGAATATCTAAACCATGTGAACAAGAAGATGCAAGCAGAATAGTTGGTTGTTGTACTATTAGCCTTTTCCACTTCAAAGAAGGTTTGCCAACTAGTCAAAAATATATATTATATGCGCTGGAACATTGAGTTTTTATTTGTATGCAAAACAATAACAGTTTTTAAGCTTGATAATTACTGTTTGCTTTTTCAGGAAGTGATTTTCTGCACGGTTAAACTGGTCCCATAAGTTGCACAGTAATTATTTCCCGTTCTTCTGTGCTATTATTGCTTTCTGAAATTTTGTGCATCCATTTGCAGCATTTGCAAGGCCTTTGCCCTTGAGGTTGTTCAACATTCTAACGGTGCTTTGATGCTGGAATTGTGTGGCTTGTGTCAAAGGGCAATGCTCACCGAAGCCAAGTACACACACGGGAGCTCACCATAACATAACCTAGTGATTAGGAACACTACGAATTCACAAATCCCATCATTATCATGCTATTGCATCAAGGATAATTTGCAAACAACTAAATGGCCTGCTTGGTCACATTGGACTGATTAGTTTTTTTAGTTTAGAGATTCAGCGGAAACAGGTCCTTTGGTCACCAAGTCTGCGCCAACCAGCAGTCCCCACACACTAACACTACGAGGGGATTTGAGTATAGGAGCAGGGAGGTTCTGCTGCAGTTGTACAGGGCATTGGTGAGACCACACCTGGAGTATTGCGTACAGTTTTGGTCTCCTAATCTGAGGAAAGACATTCTTGCCATAGAGGGAGTACAGAGAAGGTTCACCAGATTGATTCCTGGGATGGCAGGACTTTCATATGAAGAAAGACTGGATAGACTCGGCTTGTACACACTGGAATTTAGAAGATTGAGGGGGGATCTTATAGAAACTTACAAAATTCTTAAGGGGTTGGACAGGCTAGATGCAGGAAGATTGTTCCCGATGTTGGGGAAGTCCAGAACAAGGGGTCACAATTTAAGGATAAGGGGGAAGTCTTTTAGGACCGAGATGAGAACGTTTTTTTTCACACAGAGAGTGGCGAATCTGTGGAATTCTCTGCCACAGAAGGTAGTTGAGGCCAGTTCATTGGCTATATTTAAGAGGGAGTTAGATGTGGCCCTTGTGGCTAAAGGGATCAGGGGGTATGGAGAGAAGGCAGGTACGGGATACTGAGTTGGATGATCAGCCATGATCATATTGAATGGCGGTGCAGGCTCGAAGGGCTGAATGGCCTACTCCTACACCTATTTTCTATGTTTCTATGTACACACACTGGGGACAATTTACAATTACACCAAGCCCATTATCCTACAAACCTGTATGTCTTTGGAGTGTGGGAGGAAACCGGAGAACCTGGAGAAAACCCACGCAGGTCACGGGGAGAACATATAAACTCCGTACAGACAGCACCCATAGTCAGGATCAAACCTGGCGCTGGCCTCTGGTCTCTGGCGCTTCAGGCAGCAACTCTACCGCTGCACCACCTTGTCACCCTTTGATTCTTGACAATGGTCCTTCATTATAAAGTCTGCAACCAGAATATTAACATTTGCTGCTGAGATTGATTCTAATGTTTAGTTTAGTTTAGTTTATTGTCACGTGCACCGAGGTACAGTGAAAAGCCTTTGTTGCGTGCTAATCAGTCTGCGGAAAGACATTACATGATTACAATCGAAGGTAGACACAAAAAGCTGGAGTAACTCAGCGGGACAGGCAGCATCTGTGGAGAGAAGGAATGGGTGACGTTTCTGGTCGAGACCCTTCTTCAGAAGACCCGAAACGTCACCCATTCCTTCTCTCCAGAGATGCTGCCTGTCCCGCTGAGTTACTCCAGCTTTCTGTGTCTATCTTCGGTTTAAACCAGCATCTGCAGTTCATTCCTACACATGATTACAATCGACCCATTCACAGTGTGCAGACACGCGATAAAGGGAATAACGTGAATAACGTTTAGTGCAAGATAAAGCCAGTAAAGTCCGATCAAAGATAGTCCGAGGGTCTCCAATGAGGTGGATTGTGGTTCAGCACTGCTCTCTGGTTGTGGTAGGATGATTCAGTTGCCTGATAACAGCTGGGAAGAAACTGTCCCTACAGTGCCAACAGAGACCTATGCTCAGACCCACACTGTCGTGGGTCAACCACATTGAAGCGACAAGCAAGAGGGCACACCAATGCCTCTACCTCATTGGGAGACTGGGAAAATTCAACACCTATCCATGTTCTCCAGAGATGCTGCCTGACCAGCATGCTGCCTGAGTTATTCCAGCATTCTGTGTCTTCCAACTGTGCTCTGAATTGGGTAATTCTGCAGTTCCTTGAGTCTCTCATTACTTGCTGGTTCCCTCCCAACTTCATCATCCTGACTTGGACACACATCACCGAACCTTCCTCATTCCTGAGACCAGATCCTGAAATTCCCTCCGCAGCAGCGCTTGGCACTGAGCAAAGCAGATCTCAAATAGCAAGGGGGAAGTAACTGCAGATGCTGATTTATACCAAAGGTAGACACAAAATGCTGGAGTAACTCAGCGGGACAGGCAGCATCTCTGGAGAAAGAAGATGGGTAACGTTTCATATGTCATCAGGTCATAAGTGATAAGGAGCAGAATTAGGCCATTCGGCCCATCAAGTCTACTCTGCCATTCAATCATGGCTTATCTATCTCCCCGTCCCAGCACTATTCTCCTGCCTTCTCCCCATAACCCCTGGTATCTGTTTCGGGTTGGAACCATTCTTCAGACTGAAAGTAGAGATTGTGTGGGGGAGGGGGGGGGGGGGGGGGGTGGGGTGGGGGGAGAGGGGGACTGGGGAAATAAACAACTGGTGAGAAATGGCCAGAACAAATCAGGGCCAGCAACAGATGATGTCAGGAAGGGTGGAGCCAACAATGGCCCATTGTTGGCTGGGGAAGGTGTGATAATAAGGATGCAAATAGTGGAACTAGTAGGACAACTAGGGTGGGGGGGGGGGGAGAGAGAAGAGGGAAGGGAACTTAGGAGTTGCTCAAAATTAGAGAAATCAACGTTCACACCACTGGGTTGTGTTGCCCAAGCGAAATATGAAGAAAGAGAAATAAAAAGCACTCTGACTCACATATAAATTATGAATATAAAAGATATTGATAAATACCCATGAATAGTCAAACAGAATTGCAAATAACTTCAAAGCAATTGAACAATCCTGCACATTTCTGGAGATCTGCTGAGATTATACAGAACACTTTGCAGGTTCCATGTCTACCTGCTACTCGAAGCTGCCAAAAGATGTAAATGTTTTTATATCTTGAATAACTAGGTGGCGGTTGATTTGCTGCAAGCGTCATTACTAAAGCATGCCGTCGAGTGACAACTAATGGCATTATATTTAAGGATGGGTTATTAAGTCTGACCATCAATCTGTTAGCTGTAGGAATGGCTAAAGCCTTACAGTTAATTATTAATTAGATTTTACAATGAATAAAATAATTGTTGGCTTTGCATTAGATCTCCATTGATCCACATTATAACAAAAGTATAGAAATGGTTAATTATGTACCACCAGTCCAGACAGTAATTTTTCTTCATGGAGCAGTAGATAATTATTGATTTCCTGTGGGTTTTCTCCGGGTGCTCCAGTTTCCTCCCACATCCCAAAGACGTGCAGGTTTGTAGATTTATTGGCCCCTCTGTAAATTGCCCCTTGTGTGTAGGGATGGATGAGAATGTGGGATAACATAGAACTAGAGTGTTTGACGCCACTGGGCCTGGACTCGCTGGAGTTGAGAAGGATGAGGGGGGACCTCATTGAAACTTACCAAATAGTAAAAGGCCTGGATAGAGAGGATGTGGAGAGGATGTTTCCACCAGTGTGTAAGTCTAGGACCAGAGAGCCCAGCCTCAGAATAAATGGATACACCTTTAGAAAGGAGGTGAAGAAGAATGGCTTTAGCCAGAGGGTGGTGAATCTGTGGGATTCATTGCCACAGTCGGCTGTGGGGGCCAAGTTATTGGATGTTTTTAAGGCAGAGATTGACAAATTCTTGATTAGTACTGTGTCTGGGGCTAGGGGAGAAGGCAGGAGAATGGGGTTGAGAGGGAAAGAAAAATCAGCCATGGTTGAATGATGGAGTAGACTTGATGGGCCGAATGGCCTAATCTGCTCCTGTGACTTATGAACTTATGAACTAGTGTGAACGGGTGATCGATGGTCAGTGTGGACTCGGTGGGCCGAAGGGCCAGTTTCCATGCTGTGTTTTTCAATCAATCAATCAATCAATCAAACTATTTATTCATTTCTGCAGTCCTTCATTCAGGATTGTGTATTTTATTCTCATAAAACTTTTGTTAATTTTGAGAATGGAAATATATCCTACAGACCCAAAGAAAATAGCCACCAGAACATCTTCAGCATGCCGTGTGATTATAACCTCTGTACGTGTTGTTAATTCAATCCTTTGTTTAAATGATTTGCAGAACTATTTTGCAAATGTTATGCCCCCGAGGTGCGTGATTTCATTAATTCTTTCTGGTGAGGTTACATCTTGTCATACCCTTTTGTTATACTCTTTGATTTGTAACGTTAAGGCTTTAATTTTGAATGTATTGTTTTTCTCCGTTATAATTTGACACAGCTCAGTGTGCGTAGATTGGAACAATTTCAATCCAAATTGTAACTATTCACTTTTTCTATCTGCAACAGGTGTCACAGATGTTAAGTTCATAAGTGATAGGAGCAGAATTAGGCCGTTCGACCCATCAAGTCTACTCCGCCATTCAATCATGGCTGATCTATCTCTCCCTCCTAACCCCGTTCTCCTGCCTTCTCCCCATAAACCCCTGACACCCGTCCTAATCAAGAATCTATCCATCTCTGCCTTAAAAATATCCATTGACTTGGCTTCCACAGCCTTCTGTGGCAAAGAATTCCACAGATTCACCACCCTCTGACTAAAGAAATTCTTCCTCATCGTCTGCCTAAGGGAACATCAGAATTAGTGCAAGCTATCTCTCTATCACCCCCTGATGCACAAGTAATTTTCTAACTAGGCCAATAATGCACTTTCAATCTCTTGGGTATGAATGGCATCTCATGGCGGCGCAGCGGTAGAGTTGCCGCCTTACAGCAAATGCAGCGCCGGAGACTCAGGTTCGATCCTGAGTACAGGCTCCGTCTGTACGGAGTTTGTACGTTCTCCCTGTGACCTGCATGGGTTTTCTCCGAGATCTTTGGTTTCCTCCCACACTCCAAAGACGTACAGGTATGTAGGTTAATTGACTGGGTAAATGTAAAAATTGTCCCTAGTGTGTGTAGGATAGTGTTAATGTGCAGGGATCGCTGGGCGGCGCGGACTCGGTGGGCCGAAGGGCCTGTTTCCGCGCTGTATCTCTAAATCAAATCAAATTCTGCAAGATGGCACTGAAGCATGGCAACTCTTTGTGGCTAGTCCTAGAAGAGGATTTACTGTCAATATTGAAAAACTATCCTCTGCACCCTGGTATTTTCTCTTTGCTCTAGCTGCTGTACTGTTGTTTGGTTTGGTTGTGTTCATGTGTAGCATTATCTGATTTGATTTTGTCAAAGGTTATGGGGAAGAGGCAGGAAATGGGATTAGGAGGCAGAGATCAGCTATGTTTGAATGGCAGAGTGGACCCGAGGGGCCGAATGGCCAAATTAGAAACATAGAAAATAGGAGGAGGCCATTTGGCCCTTCGAGCCACCTCCGCCATTCATTGTGATCAGGGGTGATCATCCACAATCAATAACCCGTGCCTGCCTTTTCCCCATACCCCTTGATTCCGCTAGCCCCTCGAGCTCTATCTAACTCTCTTTTAACTTCATCCAGTGAATTGGCCTCCACTGCCTTCTGTGGCAGAGAATTCTACAAATTCACAACTCTCTGGGTGAAAACGTTTTTTCTCACCTCAGTTTCAAATGGCCTTCTCTTTATTCTGAAACTGTGGACCCTGGTTCTGGACTCCCCCAACATTGGGAACATTTTTCCTGCATTTAACTTGTCCAGTCCTTTTATAATTTTGAACATTTCTATAAGATCCCCTCTCATCCTTTTAAATTCCAGTGAATGCAAGCCCAGTCTTTCCAATCTTTCCTCATATGACAGTCCCGCCATCCCGGGGATTAACCTCGTGAACCTACGTTGCATTGCCTCAATAGCAAGGATGTCCTTCCTCAAATTCTACTCCTATAGCTTGTGAACTTGGGTGATACGGAAACAAAAGCTTTTCACTGTACCTCGGTACACTTGACAATAATAAACTAATACTAATTTCTGATGAGGAACTACATCGAATGTCTTCAGTAAAGTGATATAAATAGCATTGCATAGAGATACACCATTACAAATGTAGTCACCTCTTCATCAAATTCATCAAGCATAACCTATTCTTCATAGATTCATTCAGTTTCTCTTTGGAAAAATGTCTATATCAGTGTGTTCTTAATTTTTTAATTTCAGGTCCACCATCGATTTTCCACCGTCCGGCACCTCCTTTAGTCCGGACAAAATTAAGAGAGCGCACTTGAAACCCCCTCGCTCCCCGGAAGTCCCCCCGAAAATATGACGCCTATGCTGGGTGAGGGGGCCGATCTCGACCTCATCGGGACTTCCGCGGCCGACCAGCGGGTCGAATCTGCCCCCCTGCGGCCGGGGCTCTGGAACCCTCAGATCCGTTCCCGAGGCCGACTTTGCGGGCCGGTATCTCGGCCCCTCGGCGGCCTAGGCGGAATGTACCGGTACCGTTGGACTCCTCTCGCAGGCTGTGACCTCTGTTGTTCCGGCAAAACGGATAATCCAGGAAGCCTCTGGAACTAAGGGTGCCGGAATATCGGTGGTGGACCTGTACTGTGATTTCCAATGAAATGGCAACCTCTTCATTGAGGAATTAGTGGGAGTCTTTATTTGGCACTTTATCTGCTCAATGAAGATGCCTGAACAGTTTTCAGGATCCAGTTGTGTCTTAGAGTGAGCTAACATTGACCTCTCTTCTTATAGACAATAGACAATAGGTGCAGGAGTAGGCCATTCGGCCCTTCGAGCCAGCACCGCCATTCAATGTGATCATGGCTGATCATTCTCAATCAGTACCCCGTTCCTGCCTTCTCCCCATACCCCCTGACTCCGCTATCCTTAAGAGCTCTATCTAGCTCTCTCTTGAATGCATTCTTGTACTGAAGACACTGCAGTGATTCAGTGGTTAAAATGATTTAGCTGTAAATATGTTGCTACAGTCAGCAAACAGTTAAGAATTCATTATGCAAACAACGTATTTAGTTTCATTTAGCTTTTGGTTATTTTCCTCTGGTAGATTTATAATATCCATAATCTGAGAGAATTGAAAAAGATTAGACTGTAACCTTACCTAAGCTTTTAATAATTTAGGATAAACAGCCTTGCAAATACAGCTAAAATTGAAATAGACCTAAACCGCAGGATGGTCTGTGGTTTGAAGCACTTGATGTTGGAAAGCTACTGTAATATGTAACACGTGAAATTAGGCCTCTAAATCCACCCGACCTAAATTAGTGACAGAGCATTTGAACTTAAAGCATAATGGCAACTATAGTTTGGAGAGCAATCAAAAATAGCGGAGAAACAAGGAACTGTAAAAATAAAATAAAGCATTGGAGTAACTCAGCGGGTCAGGCAGCAACTGTGGAGGGAATGGATTGGTGATGTTTTGGGTCGGGAGCAAAGATAATAGAGCAGAGCAAGATAGACCACTCGACCCTAAAAACCATAGTATGTCATGGCGCCATTTTAGGAGGCACAAACTTGCAGAAACATTTAAAAATAAAAAGACCAAAAATCTGTGAATTGATAGATGAGATATATTCTGCATCTTAATGGTATCATCACACATACTGTTCCCCCAAAACACTGATTACACTGCGAGAGGCAGAGTGAACGGCGAGTTTTGCTTACTAAAATGGCGGACCGTAAGCTCCTTTATGTACTACACTTGAGGTATAGGCAATTTCAATGGAGTGGTTCATCTTGCTCCTCTAGTATCTTTGGTCAGGAGCCATCTTTGGGCTTATTGTAGTAGGGGAGTAGAACGCTGTTAGATTGGCAGAATGAGTCGATTATAGGGTGTGGACGGGAATGGTTGAACGTTTAACATGTCACATGGGTGTTCAGCAGAATGATGGCACATAGAAACATAGAAAATAGGTGCAGGAGTAGGCCATTCGGCCCTTCGAGCCTGCACCGCCGTTCAATATGATCATGGCTGATCATCCAACTCAGTATCCCGTACCTGCCTTCTCTCCATACCCCCGATCCCTTTAGCCACAAGGGCCACATCTAACTCCCTCTTAAATATAGCCAATGAACTGGCCTCAACTATCTTCTGTGGCAGAGAATTCCACAGATTCACCACTCTCTGTGTGAAAAGAAACGTTCTCATCTCGGTCCTAAAAGACATCCCCCTTAAACTGTGACCCCTTGTTCTGGACTTCCCCAACATCGGGAACAATCTTCCTGCATCTAGCCTGTCCAACCCCTTAAGAATTTTGTAAGTTTCTATAAGATCTCCCCTCAATCTTCTAAATTCCAGCGAGTACAAGCCGATCATTGAACATAGAACTGAACAGCATAGGCCCTTCGCCCCACAATATCTGTGCTGAACTTGTTGCCAAGTTAAACTAATCACTGCTGCTTGCACCTGATCCATATCCCTGCATTCCCAGAATATCCATGTACCTATCTAAAAGCAATTTATACACCACCATCGTATCTGCCTACACGAGAGGGCACAGCTAGAAGGTGAGAGAGGGAAAGGTTAATGGAGATAGGCAGGGCAAGTTTTTTACACGGGATATGTTGCCGGGGTGGTGGTGGAGGCAGATACAATAGTGGTGTTTAAGAGTCTTTGAGTTATGCACATGGAAGTGCAGGGAATAGAGGGATATGGATCATGTACAGGCAGAATATGGATCATGTACCGGCGGCACGGTGGCGCAGCGGTAGAGTTGCTGACTTACAGCGAATGCAGCGCCGGAGACTCAGGTTCAATCCTGACTATTGGGTGCTGTACTGTACGGAGTTTGTACGTTCTCCCCGTGACCTGCGTGGATTTTCTCCGAGATCTTCGGTTTCCTCCCACACTCCAAAGACGTACAGGTATGTAGGTTAATTGGCTGGGCAAATGTAAAAAAAAATCGTCCGTAGTGGGTGTAGGATAGTGTTAGTGTGCGGGGATCGCTGGGGGCCGAAGGGCCTGTTTCTGCGTTGTATCTCTAAATCTAAATCTAGAAGAGAATAGTTTAAGTTGGCATTATGTTCATTAATGTGCACTGGAAATGGCTCGATTGTAATCATGTATTGTCTTTCCGCTGACTGGAAAATGTAACAAAAAGCCTTTCACTGTACCTCGGTACACGTGACAATAAATTAAACTAACTAATTTCACAACATTCTCCTGAAGGGGACACAATTTTGTTGACCCTCCTTTGAGACTGTGTAAACAGAGAAGTAGTTTCATAGTAATGTAGGCTGCACTGCCTCTGAAGGCTTGGCCCAGAAGGTCGTTCCCCCTGTAAAAACATACATGTTTCATGTCACCAACTTGTGTTCGGGAAGAATGTATGATGTAAACACCTTACGTTGGTTGTCCTTCTTTAAAGTAATCAGTTCCATGTTTATTTACGACACTGCTCAGCATGGTATGGGGGCTCAGATGCAGAGGGAACTGGTGGAGCCTGTCTAACAGGAACAAAAGGCAAATACAAAATCTATTTGTATGTTCTTTCCAGTACATGCCAGACAGAACAGCTGGAGCATGTAGGATGTAAATTTATAATGCAGCAGGCCAGCTGTATCTGACATCTATCTAAACCCATAACAATTTAGCTCCCAGATTCTGTGGGTTATCACTGAGTGACTAATTGGATTTAATTTATTTGCTCTCGCGTTCAGCAAATTCAGGAGCAGAAAATAATACAGAGCAGAACGAACCCAGTAATGACAAGACAAGTTTAAAGCCCGCTGACTGGGACAGAGTTCTTCAAAGTAAAAATTAAAGTTTGGTGTTTGTGGTTTGATTTTGACTATGGGTGCTGTCTGTACGGAGTTTGTACGTTCTCCCCGTGATCTGCATGGATTTTTTTCCGAGGTCTTCAATTTCCACCCACACTCCAAAGACCTACAGATTTGTAGGTTAATTGGCTTCTGTAAAAATTGTAAATTGTCCCTAGTGTGCAGGATAGTGATAGTGTACGGGGTGATTGCTGGTTGGCTCGGACTCGGTGGGCCGAAGGGCCTGTTTCTGTGCTGTATCTCTAAAGTCTAAAATTCCCACATTGAATTGACTACAAACCAGCCGGCTTTCATAGCACTGATAACTTAAAAGTGAACTAATTGATTGATCAACAGCAATTTCATCAACAGGCCTGGATAGAGTGGATGTGGAGAGGATGTTTCCACTAGTGGGAGAGTCTAGGACCAGGGGTCATAGCCTTAGAATTAAAGGACCTTTACTAGAAGCTAGATAGAACATGGGTAGGAGGGAGAGCTACATTGGAGGGTCTCGACCCGAAACATCACCCATTCCTTCTCTCCAGAGATGCTGCCTGACCCGCTGAGTTACTCCAGCATTTTGTGTCTACCATTGAATTGGCGGAGTAGGCTTGATGGGCTGAATGGCCTCATTTTGCTCCTATCTCTTATGAACATAAATTTCTAGGCTCCCGGTTTCACTTTCCCCGGCAATATCTCGTACACAGGCAAGCAGGTAAAGTTTCAAAGATTTTTAGCATTCCTTGACTTTGACATTCAGAAGTAATTTTTAATTTCTGTTCCAATGTTACAAATAGCATGCCAGTGGACAGTTTTGTATATTTGTTATGGAATTAGAATTCTGAAAATGTCTTGTTTACTTCAGATAAATAGGTGAGCATGCATTGTAACCTTAATCTTTAATGTGACACAATACGTATGATTTAATATTCACACTCATAAATCCTCATTGAAGTTCAGCACTAAATGCCTACCATATTTTTTCACTAGTGTGTAGCATCCTCATCCCTCACTATCACTGCCATGAGAAGATTATAACATCCACCTCTGATTAATATTTTAGACCCAGTAGAGAAACTACATACACCGAGTTGTTCCTAAACTAAAGGGAGATGGCTGTGGGTTTGATCGAAACACATAAATCAATTTAATCTGGTGTACGTTGCATCCAATATCTCTCTTGATCTATCTACCTCATTGGTGACCGTCGGACTATCCTTGATCGGACTTTGCTGGCTTTACCTTGCACTAAACGTTATTCCCTTATCATGCATCTATACACACGAGTGACGATTTACAGAGCGGAAACAGGCCCTTCAGCCCACTGAGTCTGCGCCGACCAGCGATCACACCGTACACCAGCACTATCCTACACACTAGGGACGATTTACAGCGCTAAATAACTTACAAACCTGTACGTCTTTGGAGTGTGGGAGGAAACCGGAGCATCCGGAGAAAACCCACGCAGGTCACGGGGAGAAAGTACAAACTCCGTACAGACAGCACCCGTAGTGTGGATGGAACCTGGGTCTCTGGCGCTGTGAGGCAGCAACTCTACCGCTGCGCCACCAAGCTGCATTATCGAATTTAATGAATGAATTAATAGTTCTAATGAAAGTTCATCCATCTGCCATTTTGAACCATGTAACCTCCAGCTGTCGAAGTGAGACACGGAGGGCAAAACAGAGTTTCTTCTCCCACCGAAGTGTGCAAAATATGCCACAAGACCACAGCTGTCGTCATGTCATATGGGAGCTCAATTGGGTTCCGTAAGTTGTCCCTAGTGAGTAGCATAGAACTAGTGTACGGGGTGATTGCTGGTCGGTGTGGACTCAGTTGTCTGAAGGGCCTGTTTCCACGCTCTATCTCTAAACTAAACTAAACTAATTTGAACCAGGAAAAGTTAGAAATCAAACAACATTTTGATGAGGCTGAAAAAGAAGGGGGTGTTAAAAAGAAAGGGTCTATGATAGGATGAAAGGCAGTGGAGCTCAAATGACAAAATAATGATCGTGCAAAGTGAAACAAGATGGCAATAGTACAAGCAAGAGAACATTAGTTCAGCTGAAAGGCACTACAAATGCAAGGGTTATTATCTGAAATTACTAGAAGAATGTGGAGTGAATATTCGAAACCTGAAATGAAAGTACTGTAAATGGTGTTTCTGAAATTGGTGCAAGGTGGTAATGTACATTGCCAGAGAGCGAGGCTTTGTGCTGTGAATTGACACTCATTGCTGTTGGAACAGTGAAGGAGATCAAGGTCAGAGGGGACATTTGTACAGCAAACAATATATTTTGCTTTTTTGGCTCTGATTTATCTTTGGCTTTCGGGCAGCACAGCGGTAGAGTTGCTGCCTTACAGCGCTTTCAGTACCAGAGACCCAGGTTCGATCCTGACTATGGGTGCTGTCTACTGGGTGGAGTTTGTACGTTCTCCCTGTGACCGCTGTGGGTTTTCTACAAGATCTTCGGTTTCCTCCCACACTCCCAAGACGTACAGGTTTGTAGGTTAATTGGCTTGGCGTAAATGTAAATTGTCCCTAGTGTGTGTAGGATAGTGTTAGTGTGCGGGGATCGCTGGTCGGCGTGGACTCGGTGGGCCGAAAGGCCTGTTTCCACGCTGTAACTCCAAACTAAACTAAACTTTAGCTTTACTTTATGCACATGTTCTTACTTGACACCTTAATGGGAATATATTTACGTGCTGTCTAATATTGAATATAAGATGATAAGACCATAAGACAAGGGAGCAGAATTAGGCCATTTGACCCATGACGTCTGGTCCGCCATTCAATCATGGCTGATCTATCGTTTCCTCTCAACTCCATTGTTCTGCCTTCTCCCCATAACCTTTGACACCCGTACTAATCAAGAACCTATCCATTTAAAAAATACTGAATGACTTGGCCTCCACAGCCCTCTGTGGCAATGAAATCCACAGATTCACCACCCACTGACTAAAGAAATTCCTCCTTGATATTTTCAACAGCTAATCTGTTGTCAAGTTGATCCAGTTAATTTAGTACTTGAAGGCTCTGGTTGCAGAACTAAATGTTTCTTTTAGCTTAAAACTCTTACATTTACTCTTTGTAATAATTCTTGCAATGAATCGCCACTTTCTAACTCAAGATATAAACAAAAGTGCTGGAGTAACTCAGTGGGTCAACTCTGGAGAAAAGGAATAGGTGACGTTTTAGGTGATGTTTTGGTTCGAGACCATTCTTCAGATTGCATCTGCAACCAATATCTGCAGCTCCTTCCTGGGCACTTTCTAACTGTTCTCTCAAGTTTACAGTAAATCAGCTATTTGTTCTGTTTCATTTCTGAACACTCTGATCATTACATCTGTAATGTGTTATCTACAAAACTGACTCATTCTCAAGCGGGTTCCTTACTCTGGCATTCTACACTATCTTCTTTTGTCATAATAAAATAATTAAAATCATAATGACGTTTTTACATATTTCTCCAAATCTCCTCCAGTACTTCTGATTGACTTGTATTACACTTCCTGGCTTTTCCAATTCTATTTCTTAATTCTATCCATGTGAATTTTATCTGACATTTTTATCCAGTTGTACTTTCACTTGGTATTGGTTTGTTTTTGTCACAGGTACTGCGATACAATATAAAACTTTGTCAAGATTAGTTAAGATCAAACCATGTTATATCTTACGACACAAAGCGCTGGAGTAACTCAGCAGGTCAGACAGTATCTCTTCTGAAGGAGGGTCTCAACCCAATACGTCACCTATCCATGTTCTCCAGAGATGAGAGGGGATCTTATAGAGATGTATAAAAGGACTAGACGAGCTAGATGTAGGAAAAATGTTCCCAATGTTGGGGGAGTCCAGAACCAGGGGACCCAGTCTAAGAATAATGGGGAGGTCATTTAAAACTGAGGTGAGAAGAAACTTTTTCACCCAGAGAGTTGTGAATTTGTGGAATTCTCTGCCACAGAGGGCAGTGGAGGCCAATTCACTGGATGAATTTAAAAGAGAGTTAGATAGAGCTCCAGGGGCTAGTGGATATGGGGAGAAGGCAGGCACAGGTTACTGGTTGTAGATGATCAGCTATGATCACAATGAATGGCGGTGCTGGCTCGAAGGGCCAAATGGCCTCCTCCTGCACCTATTTTCTATGTTTCTATTTTCTATGATGCCTGACCCCAGGGCCGTTTTTACAGCATTATGGGCCCCCGGGCAAAGCAGTGTACTGGGGCCCCTACCGTTACTCTCCCCCACCCCCCTTTCACTACCAGCCCCCCCCTGTCGTGCCGGCGAAAAGCATTTACCAAAAAGCACTTAGCGATGGACTTAGGGTGCTACATTGTTGCGAAAAGCACTTACAGATCGCTGTGAGAAGCACTTAGGGATGGAAAATGTTGCGAAAAAAGCACTTATTGAACCTACATTTTTAAAGTAGTATTTATTTATTGCAAGTCACTTAACATACACAGATCAGCATGGGGCCCCTATGCTCGTGGGGCCCCGGGCAAGTGCCCATCAGGCCCATGCGTTAAGACGGCCCTGCCTGACCCACTGAGTTACTCCAGCAATCTGTGAAACGTCACCTATCCATGTCCTCCACAGATGCTGCCTGACCCGCTGAGTTACTGCAGCACTCTGTTAAGATTTTGCGTAGCATTCTTATTCTAATGTTTTAGCTCTTGCCTGATGGGAGAGGGGCAGGACAATTCTTCATATTTCTGATATTTCGTGTCAACAATCTTCTTAAGACTGGAGTCTGAAAAAGGTTCCCGACTCAAAACGTCATCTATCTACATTCTCCAAAGATACTGGCTGACCCACTGAGTTATTCCAGCGCTTTGTGTCATTTCTTATCCAAGTGTTCATTAACTGAGGTCATTGGTCCTGAAATTCAGCCCTGTCCTCAAATGTGTAGGAAGGAACTGCAGATGCTGGTTTAAACTGAAGATAGACACAAAAAGCTGGAGTAACTCAGCGGGACAGCCAGTATCTTTGGAAAAACAGTCTGAAGAAGAGTCTCGACTTGAAACGTCACCTATTTCCTTTTTCCAGAGATACTGTCTGACCCACTGAGTGACTCCAGCTTTTTGTGTCTGTCTTCTGTCCTCAAATGGTATTTGTAAAAATGCACTTTTCACCAGGAATCAACAAATGGGTTTCAGAACCAGCAGCTTTGCCTGAATGTTCTGTCTATAAACTCGGAGCACAAGGCTCCATGTGTTAAACTGTTGCAATAAAATGTGCAATTCAGTACACAAAAATGAACAAAAGCTGGAGATAAAATATTATATTTTAAAAAATGTATTAAGGTTACTCTTATCTTCTCCACTCTACAAGGCTTTTGCATATGATGACTTTTTGCATTATAATGCAACAAAGAAGACCTTTCATACTTCTCTTTTTTTTTGCAAATTGCATCCAGATAACGATTTAAAATAGAGAAACTTCTGCAAGAAGTCAATTTAGAAGGACAATATTTAAATTAAATATTTAAGCAGCATTTCACATCTCTTCGGAGATGTCAGCCGTGGTGCAGTGAGTGACGTTTTTAAGACAGAAGCTTGTGAATGCAGAACTGATGCACAGTTGCAGCCCGAAGCATGCACGGTCATAAGGTCATAAGTGATAGGAGCAGAAGTAGGCCATTCGGCCCATCGTCTACTCCGCCATTCAATCATGGCTGATCTATCCCTCCATCCGAACCCCATTCTCCTGCCTTCTCCCCATAACCTCCAACACCCAGACTAATCAAGAATCTATCTATCTCTGCCTTAAAAATATCCGTTGACTTGGCCTCTACAGCCTTCTGTGGCAATGAATTCCACAGATTCACCACCCCATCTCCTTCCTAAAGGAATGTCCATTAATTCTGAGGCTATGACTCTGGTTCTAGACTCTCCCACTAGTGAAAATATCCTCTGCACATCCATTCTATCCAGGCCTTTCACTATTCGGTAAGTTTCAATGAGGTCCCCCTTCATCCTTTTAAACTCCAGTGAGTACGGACCCAGTGCCGTCAAACGGTCATCATACGGTAACCCACTCATTCCAGGGATCATTCTCGTAATCCATTGCCTCCACGGACGCAAGAGGTAGAGCCTGTGGATCGGATGTGGCTTGCAGCGGCTTGGAGTGGTGGAGCAGCGGTGGAGGACACCAACAACTCTGCTTGGCCAGGCCGACCCTGCAACGCCGCCAGGACAACAAACCTTTGTGGCCACTATATATTTACTCTATATTTATACCAATTTTAGAACAGTATCATGAAAAATGGCACCAGAGAACATGGTGACTCTTGTATCCTGTCTCAGTGTACCATTCCTATACATTTCTACTTAACTATGATTGTGCTTATGTATAGTAATACTGTGCATGAACTGCGTGCAAAAAAAGAATTTCACTATACCTCAGTGCATGTGACAATCAAGTAACATTGAACCATCGATTCCTCCTGCAGTTTGTTTTTAACCTTGGCTGACACTTCAGTTAAAACAAATTAACTTGGCCTTTAGAGACATAAAGAATTGCAAATGCTGGAATTTTGAACAAAACACAAAGTGCTGGAGTAGCTGGCAACATCTTTGGAGAGAATGGATCAGTCTGAAGAAGGGTCCTGACAAGAAACGTTACGTCTGGAGATGCTGCCTGACCCGCTGAGTTACTCTAGCACTTTATGCTTTGCTTAACTTGGACGTTGTTGGTTATTGGAGTGTGCTTTGCACCAATTGGCTGCTGTATTTCCAGTTATATATCTGTGGCTGTACTTAACAACGCTGTATTGTCAGTAAAACACTTTGGGTTGAAACGAGTCATGGAAAATGTCTCTCCAACACAGAGTTCTGACAAGTGAATGGTTACAGCACCTATTCCACTATTTAAAAGGACTCTACTGCACTTCAGTCACACACACTGCTAATAACTTGGCCACACCACGTGAGTAGCAAGGATGTTTTATGCAAAAACAGGCGCGGACACTACTGAGTATGACACCGTTCGAATGTATAAACACTAAGAATGTATGAAGGGATTGTGCACATTTTGTTTTTGCTTTGTATATATTTTTTATTATATACTTTTGAAATGTAAAAAAAACTGAGTGCAAGGCCACCCTTGAGTGAAGGCCCCTGGGTTCAATCAAGCAGGTGTATCTACAGGTGGTCCTCCGCATTGTTGTACAGGTGTCCTACAGGTGATCTTGAAGGCAGACCTACAGAAGATCAGAGGTGGACTTACCGGTATCCTACAGGTGGACATAGTTGGATCTACAGATGGACCCATGGTTTTATCCACAGGTGTTCCTACAGGTGAACCAAAGGTGTTCCTACAGGTGGACCTGCATGTGGTCCCACACGTGGATCTTCATGTGTTCCTACAGGTGATCCAACAGATGGACTTACAGGTAGTCCTATAGGTGACTTACAGGTGATCCTACAGGTGATTTACAGGTGGTCCTACAGATGGAGTTATAGGTGATCCTACAGGTGACTTACAGGTGGTCCTACAGATGGAGTTACAGGTGATCCTACAGGTGGACGTACAGGTGGACCTACAGGTGGAGTTACAGGTGATCCTACAGGTGGATGTACAGGTGGACCTACAGATGGACTTTTCGGTGGATTTACAGGTAGGTGGACCTACAGATGATCTACAGGTGATGCTACGTGTGGACTTACAAATGGACCTACAGGTGATCCAGTGGTCATACAGGTGGTCCTACAGGTGTGCTTCTTACCTGCCCCCTTCCCGGGCCACGGTGCTCGGGCTGAACTCCTCAGTGACCGGTCACTGCCCGGGCCCGGCACGCCAGCGCATTGCGCCTGCGTGGACACGGCATGCCTGCATCCCTGCATCCCAACCGCCTGACGGCATCTCGCGCCTGCGCGCTGGTGTGAGGGGCCGGCATCCCCGGCGGCGGCGGCGGCGCGTGCGCAGTGCAGCGTGCGCCGGCATCCCCCTGTCCGCTGGCCTGTTGTCCGTCTCCCGCCTCCCCCCCTCACGATGCAGTCGCTCAGCGCCCGCACCGGGGCCTTCGCCCCGCGCCTCGCCGCCACCACCCGCACCGTCGCCTCGCAGCGCCAGCGCCTGGTGCCGGGGCCCGATCCCGGGCCCGAACCCATCCTCCTCCCCCCGCCACAGCAGCGGCACTTCCTCAGCCGGGAGGCGCTGCTGGGCCTAGCCCCGCGGAGAGGGCCCGCCGCCGCCGCCTCCATCATCCGTGAGTCGGGGACCGGGGAGGGAGGGAGGGAGGGTCGGGACGACGCTCTCCTCACCACCACCGGGGGCCCCGGGACAGTCAGCGGGCAGGGCCGGTGCCGGGCTCCAGGCTCCAGGCCCCGGGGTGACCTTGTCAATGATCTACCTCAAGGTTTAAACCAGACGCTGCGATATAACTTTAATACGGTAGAGCTTTAATACGGTAGAGCTTTAATACGGTAGAGCTTTAATACGGTAGAACAGTCTGAAGAAGACTGATGTCAGAGGGGGTGGGGGGAGACACATGGACAAGGATTCTCTGTCCTTCTCTCCAGAGATGCTGCCTGACCCACTGAGTTACTCCAGCATTTCGTGTCCAACTCCCAGATGTTCCAGGGATGAGTGTAGGGCCAGGGAGTTGGCATCACCTGTGGACCGGTTGTGGTGGTAGGTGAACTGAGTTAGATATACTCAATACCCTGACTGATGAAGGGCAAAGTGTCAAAAGCCTTTTTGACCTACCTGCCGCTCCATCTTCAAGGGACTAAGTAGCTGCAGGTACCTTCTTATCAAGCCCATGGTGGTAAATCATTTGAATGAGAAGGAAATGCAGATGCTGGTTTAAACCGAAGATAGACACAAAAAGCTGGAGTAACTTAAGGGTCTCGACCTGAAATGTCACCTATCCATGTCCTCCAGAGATGCTGCCTGATTCGCTGAGTTACTCCAGCATTTTGTGTCTGCATTTAATACAGGTACTTAGTTCCTTTAAGGTGGAGTCGCAGGTAGACAGGGAGGTCAAAAAGGTCTTCGATACATTGCCCTTCATCAGTCAGAGTGCAGCTTCAGAATAAAAGGACGTTCCTTGAGGAAGGAGATGAGGAAGAATTTCTTTAGACTGATGGTGGTGATCTGTGACATTCGTTATCACAGAAGGCTGTGGAGGTCAAGTCAATAGATATTTTTAAGGCAGAGATAGATAGATTCGTACAGATGTCGGGTTAGGGGGAGAAGGCAGGAGAATGGGGTTAGGAGGGAGAAATAGATCAGCCATGATTGAATGGCGAAGTAGACTTAATAGGCCAAATAACCTAATTCTGCTCCTATTACTTATGAAGTAGGGAGGTCATGTTGTAAGACGTTGGTGAGGTCACATTTAGAGTATTGTGTTCAGTTCTGGGCACCATGTTATAGGAAAGATGTTGTGAAGCTAGAAAGGGTACAGAGAAGATTTACAAGGACGTTGCCAGGTTTCGAGGGCCTGAGCTAAAGGGAGAGGTTGAGTAGGCTGTGATGCTATTTTTTGGAGTGCAGAAGGATGAGTGGTAATCTTAGTCAGTTTAGTTTATTGTCACGTGTACCGAGGTGCAGTGAACAGCCAACCTGTCAGCAGAAAGACAAATCATGATTACAATCGAGCCATTTACAGTGTATATATACATGATAAAGGAATAACATTTAGTGCAAGGTTAAGCCAGCAAAGTCAAGGATAGTCCGAGGGTCACCAATGAGGTAGATAATAGTTCAGCATTGCTCTCTGGTTGTGGTAGGATGATTCAGTTGCCTGATAACAGCTGGGAAGAAACTGTCCCTGAACCTGGAGGTGTGCATTTTCAGACTTCTCTACCTTTTGCCTGATGGGGGAGGGGGGAAGAGGGAGTGGCCAGTGTTCGACTCGTCCTTGATGATGCTGTTGGCCTTGCCGAGGCAGCGTGAGGTATAAATGGAGTCAATAGACGGGAGGTTGGTTTGTGTGATGGTCTGTGCTGTCTCGACACCAGGATACGAGGTTCTCGATCTCCTTCCTGTACTCCGTCGCATCATTATTTGATATCTGGTGTTGTCTGCAAATTTGAAAATTGATTTAGATTTGTACAAGGCTGCAGAGTCGTGGGAGTACAAGGCGTAAAGAAGAGGGCTGAGAACACATCCTTGTGGAGCACCAATGTTGACGGTTATTGTAGAGGATGATTTGTCTGCTATCCTCACTAATTGGGGTCTAGTGGTCAGGAAGTCGAGGATCCAGTTGCGGAGATGAGTGCTGACACCAAGTCCCATGAGTTCGGTGATAAGTTTGGATGGTATAATGGTATTAGCGGTATTAAAGACAGAGCTGTAGCTATGAATAGGAGTCTGATGTAGGTGTCTCTCTTATCCAGATGTTCCAGGGATGAGTGTAGGGCCAGGGAGTTGGCATCACCTGTGGACCGGTTGTGGTGGTAGGTGAACTGCAGTGAGTCAAGGTCGCTGGGTAGACTGGATTTAATGTGTTCCAGAACTAGCCCCTCAAAATATTTCTTGATGGTGGATGTTAAGGCGTGTATAATAAGGCGTGTATAATATCACGAGAGGAATAGATCGGGTAGACATAGTCTCTCGCGCAGAGTAGGGGGAATGAATGAATTAATTAATAAGTTTATTGGCCAAGTATGTGCAAGGAAAGATTTAATAAGAACCTGAGGGGTAACTTTTTAACACAGAGGGTGGTGGGTATATGGATGAGCTGCTGGAGGAGGTAGTTGTGGCAGGTACTATCACAACGTTTAAGAATCATTTAGACTGGTACATGGATAGGACAGGTTTAGAGGGATATGGGCCGAATGCGGGCAGGTGGGACAAGTGTAGATGGTTGGTCGGTGTGGGCAAGTTGAGCCAAAGAGGGCCTGTTTTCATTTTGTAAGACTGATTCAATGATACTTTGTGGTGGCTAAATGACGGGCAGTGAGTGAACACGGCGTTCAGCACAGCACCAGGCCCTTCAGCCCACAGGGTCTGTGCTGTACATCATGCCCGAGACCAATCCTCATCTGCCTGCACATAATCCAGTCCCTCCATGTCCAAAAACAGACAAACTGCTGGAGTAACTTTGAGTCAGGCAGCATCTCCGGAGAATATTTAGGTAACATTTTGGTTCAAAACCACTTTCACCCCAACCCTCCCCCTTGTCGCGCTTTTGAATCCCCCTTCCCACCCGCCTGGCCTCCCTCGATCTGACAAAACACCCATGTTCATGTACCTGTCCAAAACGTACCCAGATGTCTTAGGGTGCAAGTCTATAGCTCACTGAAAGCGGCTGCATAAGCAGAGTGGTGAGGAACGTTGCAATTAGATGAGTGTGGTTTTGTCAAATAAAATTCATTTACGGGAAGGCCCCATTACCGGAAGGATGTGGGAAAGACGCGGAGGAGGTGTCCCAGAATAGTTCCTGGTCTAGAGGCTATTAGCTACAACAGAGGTTGGACACACTTGGATTGTTTTCTGTGGAACACTGGAGATTGAGAGGAAAGAAGACCTAATAGAAGTACATAAAATTCTGAGAGGCATAGATAGAACCTTTTTCCCAGGGTGAAAATGTTAGACTAGAGGGCATAGCTTTAGGTTGAGAGGGACAAAGTTTAAATGAGATGTGCAGGACAGGTTTTTTAGATGTAGGATGGTGGGTACTTGGAATATGCTGCTGGTGGTGGAGACAGATACGATTGTGGCATTTAAGAGGCATTTAGGTAAGCATCTGGACATGCAGAGAATGGAGGGATATGGATCATGTGCAGGCAAATGATTTCTATCTACAAAAAACACTTTCATGCATTAATCAATGATCAAAACGAATTTAAATTGCCTCTTTTTACATTTGATTGTTTTTTCACCAGTCAGGAATCCTTTTTGATTCAAAGGAAAAAAAGCTAGTAATATGGTGTGCTTTACCTCTCCAACGATAATCGTTTCTTAAAATTCATTTTTGAGATCTGTGTAACTCTGGCAAAACTAGCAATTATTGTCCTAGTTGCCTTGAGAATGTGGTGGTGAGCAGCTACTTGAGCTGCTGCAGTCCTTCAGGGGACAATAAACCCTTGATTGTCACGGGCAGATAAATTGTCATAGTTTCCATCAAATGTTCTTGACTTCTGTCCCAAGGTCGTTTGAGCACAAACTAAAACCACAAAGACTGACAACTAGAATAGCATTGCTAAAAGATTATAGTCACCCTGAATCTCTGCATGTGTAAGAAAATAACTGCAGATGCTGGTCCAAATCGAAGGTATTTATTTCACAAAATGCTGGAGTAACTCAGCAGGTCAGGCAGCATCTCAGGAGAGAAGGAATGGGTGATGTTTCGGGTCGAGACCCTTCTTCAAACTGATGTCAGGTGGGCGGGACAAAGCAAGGATATAGGTGGAGACAGGAAGATAGAGGGAGAACTGGGAAGGGGGAGGGGAAGAGAGGGACAGAGGAACTATCTAAAGTTGGAGAAGTCAATGAAATATGAGGTGCTGTTCCTCCAATTTCCGGTGGGCCTCATTATGGCACTGGAGGAGGCCCATGACAGAAAGGTCAGACTGGGAGGGGGAGTTGAAGTGCTCAGCCACCGGGAGACCAGGTTGGTTGAGGCGGACTGAGCGAAGGTGTTGAGCGAAACGATCGCCGAGCCTGGGTTTGGTTTCGCCGATGTAAATAAGTTGACATCTAGAGCAGCGGATACAATAGATGATGTTGAAGGAGGTGCAGGTGAACCTCTGTCTCACCTGGAAAGACTGTTTGGGTCCTTGGATGGAGTTGATGGGGGAGGTAAAGGGACAGGTGTTGCATCTCCTGCGGTTGCTGGGGAAAGTGCCCGGGGATGGGGTGGTTTGGGTAAGAAGGGACGAGTGGACCAGGGAGTTACGGAGGGAACGGTCTCTGCGGAACGCAGAAAGGGGAGGGGATGGGAAGATGTGGCTAGTAATGGGGTCCCGTTGGAGGTGACGGAAATGTTGGAGGATGATTTGTTGGATGCGCTGGCTGGTGGGGTGGAAGGTGAGAACGAGGGGGATTCTGTCCTTGTTACGAATGGGGGGAGGGGGAGCAAGAGCGGAGCTGCGGGATATAGAAGAGGCCCTAGTGAGAGCCTCATCTATAATAGGAGAGGGGAAGCCCTGTTTTCTGAAGAATGAGGACATCTCTGATGCCCAAGTGTGAAACACCTCATCCCGGGAGCAGATGCGGCGTAGACAAGGAATTGGGAGTAGGAGATAGACTTTTTGCAGGAGACAGGGTGGGAGGAAGTGTAGTCCAGATAGCTGTGTGTGTCAGTGGGTTTATAGTAGATATCAGACACTAGTCTGTCTCCGGTGATGGAGATGGTGAGGTCCAGAAACGGTAGGGAGATGTCGGAGATAATCCAAGTATATTTAAGAACAGGACCACGCAATCTCTGCATGATCAGCCCCTGGAGCAGGTCAATGAGATGATGCTGTGTAGAACACCCTTGGGGCAGGATGCCCAATGACCTTGCCTGCATTATTAATTGGGAATGAATGGCAATGATTGGACCACATTAAATGAGTGTTAAATTCTAATTCAAATTCCTTGG
This sequence comes from Rhinoraja longicauda, assembly GCF_053455715.1. NCBI lineage: Eukaryota > Metazoa > Chordata > Chondrichthyes > Rajiformes > Arhynchobatidae > Rhinoraja > Rhinoraja longicauda. The sequence goes on along the minus strand of NC_135958.1, from coordinate 10,473,338 downwards.
TTAAGGAACCTACGTAATGTTCAGCAGTATCCAGCCGATGGTGGTAAATGTCAAGAAACATAGATTATGCGAGTGGCAGAGAATCCGTCTTCCATCAAGTGAATGTGGGACTGTTACCCATGACATGAAATGGCACAGACACAAAAAGCTGGATTAACTCAGCGGGTCAGGCAGCATCTCTGGAGAGAAGGAATAGGTGACGTTTCGGGTCGAGACCCCTCTCGACCCGAAACGTCACCTAATCCTTTTCTCCAGAGATGCTGTCTGACCCGCTGAGTTACTCCAGCTTTTTGTGTCTATCTTCGGTTTAAAACAGCATCTGCAGTTCCTTCCTACACATGAAATAGCATTGCCATTACTGAATCTCCCATCATGGACAACTGGGCTCACCACTGATCAGGAACTGGAAAGCACTTTTAAATGGGTAATGACTGAAGTCACTTGTCCCTTAAATTGTTTCACTGCAAGTTGCTCTTTGTGAACGTTATTCTTAGTTTTATTTCACCTTGGTCGATAGTAGGACAAAGATGTGTACCAATTCACCTCACGTAGCTGAAATAAACTTTTTTTTGTTTATGGTTTAAAGAGTTAAATTTTGAAGTATGAAGATGTCTCCTCACAATGACATAGCATCAGTTTTTTTAATCACCTTGAGTTCTCATTAAATTCTCTCTTGTGTAAAATCATGAAGATTGCACTCCTCTGCCATTTATGTCGAATGGAATAAATAGAGGCTGCCCAGAGATGCTTTTATGCAAAAAAAATCCTTGCAGCGTAATATACCTTAAATTATCTACAGAATAAAAAAGATTACAGAAAATGTAATTCATAAGAAATTTTTCACTTCTCAAAAATACTCCAAAACTCTCTACTCCAAATGAATTATTAGGCCCTGAATTATTCATACTGACTCCAGCTGCATGCTAAATCTGGAATTAATTTACGCATTTGACTTTTTTTTACCAATCTCCTCTCTCCCACAACCAGCACTGTTTCTAGACACTGCATTTTTAGCTATATTTTTGAGCTGTCATATTTAGCTAAATGGAACATTACTTACTATTATCATTGATCCTCAGAATCTTTTACACCATGTATGTGATTGGGTAGTTGCAAAACAAACTGCAACTGAGTAGTATGGAAGTCATCTAACTTTAACAAGGACGTTTTTTTTTGTAGATTCCCATGTTATTAACAGTGACTACCCTTTACAACGATATCACATGTCCAAACTCCTTCTCATCTCGGTCAATTAAATTGTCTCCAGAGTTATTTCTTACCCACTGTTCTTTATTGAATCGTTTAATAATTTCCTCATCTATTGCACTATCTAATAGGCTGTAAGCAAATAATGATATTGAGAAAGATTGTAACAAAACCGCTCAGTTCCATCTCAACCTTTTCAACATTGCAGAGTTTTGGGTGCAGTTGACCGTACCAACTTCCATGCATCCACTTCCCTTGAGCTGGATGGGACACCCTTTAAACCGTAGAAGGCACAAGAGACAGCAGATGCTGGAATCTGGAACAAAATACCAGAGTTGCTGAGGGAACCCAGTGGGTCAGGCAGCATCTGTGTCGGGAAATGGACAGTCAACGTTTCGGATCGAGAACCTTCATCGGGACTCCCGATTAAGGGTTTTGACCTGAGAAATCAACAGTCCATTTCATCCCATAGAGATGCCGCCTGACCACTGAGTACTTCCAGCAATGCTCTTTAAAACATAGTACATTGACCAAATTGTTGATCATCTGACCTAATCTTCACACATCTCATGGTTGTTCCCTGAATACTTCTGTTGAATGGCTTGGGACACTATTATTTAAAAATGTTACACAAATAAAAGTTATTGCCCTATATGTTTTTTCACCTCTCATCAGTGGAAAGGAAAATAGAACACGGTGCAAAATAGTCCGTTGATTTATTTGTCTGTGCTACTGTCTGAAATAGATTTATACCCTTTTAATGGCAGTGAGTATGAATAATGTGTTACTGGATGCATTCTTGCAACTACAGCACCTTATTAATGGTTCATGAACATTACCAGCCAGGGTTGAAAAAGCCATGAGGATAGATGACTAAAACTTTGGTCCAAGGTAGACTTAAGGATTGACTTTACAGAGGGACCACAGTTTAAGAATAAGGGGTCGGCCATTTAGAACGGAGATGAGGAAAAACCTTTTCAGTCAGAGTTGTGAATCTGTGGAATTCTCTGCCTCAGAAGGCAGTGGAGGCCAATTCTCTGAATACATTCAAGAGAGAGCTACATAGAGCTCTTAAGGATAGTGGAGTCAGGGGGTATGGGGAGAAGGCAGGAACGGGGTACTGATTGAGAATGATCAGCCATGATCACATTGAATGGCGGTGCTGGCTCGAAGGACTGAATGGCCTCCTCCTGCACCTATTGTCTATTGAGAGGGGGAAGAGCTCAGCGAGATTGAGGGTTAAATTCCAGAAATGTGGCCTTGGCCAATGATGACGATGTGATTACATTTGGGGAAAGGGTGAGGCCAACATTACAGGGGAGTGGATGTGTCGACCCAAAATGGTGCTGCAGTTGATAATCGAATGGGGTAAGGACATGTGGGAACTTGGAAAAAATACAACCAATGCATGCTTTAAACCTGAAGCTAATGTAGGTCAAGATGCACAGAGATGGATAATGGGTGAATAGAACTTGTGAGTTGGGATAAAGGCAGCCGAGTTTACAGTAGAATGAGAATGAGTGACCAGAGTGTTGCAGTAGACAGATGATGAGATAAGAGGCATAAATTAGAGCAGAATTAATCATTTGTATTAAAACATTCTTATTTAATGTTATTTTTAAAAAGCTAGAAAATAATTGTTTGCTTACAGTTGGACCCTTTTGCCTGCATCGGTGGCAATGGAAGGAAATGGATATTTTGCATTTGAGCACTAACTTGTTATGAAGATGATGTCAGTGATGGTGCAAAAGAAGCCAATTGATATTGGGTTCTCAATGCTCAATCTCAGTCAAACTGTTCAAGCTGGTTGTAGGGATTACGGGGCGAAGGCAGGAGAATGGGGTTGTGAGGGAAAGGAAGATCAGCCATGATTGTATGACAGTGGATTTGATGGGCCGAATGGCCTAATCTTGATCCTAGAACTTATGAACTATGAAATCTAGATAAATTTTCTAAATGTACCAGTTTGAGGGATTTTTTTGTTCTTTGATTTTTCCGCAGTTTCATCAAGAGTGCGATATGCACACAGTGATATACGTGTTCCCGACTTCTCCGAATATAGACGGCAAGATGTTCAAGATTCCAAGAAGTCCTCGCAGAGCAGCAGTGATACCAGGAAAGGCTTCTCCTACTTGCTCACCGGGACCACGGCAGTTATGGGCGCCTACGCTGCAAAGAGCGTCGTCACCCAGTTCATCACGAGTATGAGTGCCTCTGCTGACGTGCTAGCGCTGTCCCAGATCGAAGTGAAGCTGGGAGATATTCCAGAAGGCAAGAACATGACCTTCAAGTGGAGAGGCAAGCCCCTCTTCATCCGCCACCGTTCACCCAAGGAGGTTGAGAGTGAGCAGGCGGTGAATCTTGCCGATCTGCGAGACCCACAGTTAGATTCCGATAGAGTCAAGGATCCACAGTGGATGATTCTCATTGGCGTCTGCACTCACCTGGGCTGTGTACCAATCGCCAATGCAGGTGACTATGGAGGCTACTACTGCCCCTGTCACGGATCTCACTACGATGCGTCTGGGAGAATCAGGAAGGGCCCAGCTCCTCTGAATATGGAAGTTCCACCGTACGAGTTTGTCAGCGAGGATCTCGTTATCGTCGGCTAAACCTATCACCTTTAAATTGAGCGACTCTCAATGTTACTGCTCTTTCTCCATACTACGACAAACTGAACATTTACAGCATCAATCGATTATGATAATCCTTGTGATTCTTCTTTTGGGGTGTAACATGGTGTAAACCAGGCTTGTCTTCAATAAACCCACTGTTCCTTGGCCAGTAATTGTGGCTCTATTATTGCAAAATGTTTCTTTGATTTTCATTTACTGTCCAAACCAGAAAAATCCAGATTGAATAGGGTGGTACAGAGGTAGAGTTACTGCCTTACAGCGCCAGAGACCCGGGTTAGATCCTGACTACTGGTGCTGTCAGTATGGAGTTTGTATGTTTTTCCTGTTACCGCGGGTGTTTTCTCCAGGTGCTCTGGTTTCCTTCCAAACTCCAAAGACAAACAGGTTTGTAGGTTAATTGGTTTCTGTAAACTGTAAAATGTTCCTAGTCTGTAGGGTAATGTTAGTGCACGGGGTGATTTCTGGTCGGCGCGGACTCGGTGGGCCGAAGGCCCTGTATCCGCGCTGTATCTCTAAGGTCTAAAATTTAGTTTAGGTTAATTTAGAGATACACTATGGAAACAGACCCTTTGGCGCTCCGAGTCCACAACGACCAGCGATCCCCGCACATTAACACTATCCTACACACACAAGGGACAATTTACAATTATACCAAGCCAATTAACCTACAAACCTGTACGTCTTTGGAGTGTGGGAGGAAACCGTAGATTTCGGAGAAAACCCACATGGTCACGGGGAGAACGTACAAACCCCGAACAAACAGCACCCACAGTCAGGATCGAACCCGGGTCTCTGGCGCTGAAAGTCTAGAGCCTAATAAACTTATTCCAGAAGAATAATTGGAATTCATTCACTGTGTTATTTCAGCACCCATACAACATTAAAATTTCCCGTCTATAAAATAAAGTGAGCCATATAATTCTATCAGATAATTTGTCCTTTGCATGACGATGGGCTTCTTGCTACTAAATTTATGTATTATAGATGTGCCAACAGATTTTTTAAAAGATGCATCTTGCAGACAAATGGTAAATTGACTGCTTCTAAATGAGAAAATGTTGATGAGGACGGATACTAATTATGATATGCTCTGACTTCAATGAAGATGGGTTTGTGGATCCTCGGCCTTCCTCTTCTAATGTCGACAATCAGCTCCTTGATTTTACTGATGTTGAGAGCAAGGTTGTTGTTCTGGCACCATTTGGTCAGTCGATTGATTTCCCTCCTAGGCTCTGACTCATCATTCCCTGTATTTCATCCAACAACGGCAAATTTGAAGATGGAATTGGAACTGTCTCCGGCTGCACAGTCATGGATATCGTAAGTACAGCAGGGGCACTGAGCACAAAGACTTGCACTAATGGTTATTGTGGAGGAACTATTGCCAATCCATACAGATAGTGTGCTGTTGTGGAGGACAGATCCGGGTTTCCAACCTCACAGAACTGGGTCTCTGTCCGGTTGCAAAGGGATGCACAGAGACCCAGTTCTGTGAGATTGGAAACCGGTTTGGAGGGGATGATGGTGTTGTATGCCGAGCTGTAGTCGATGAACAACAGCCTGACTTATATGCTTTTATGGTCCAAGTGGTCTCAGTTCCAATGAAAAATCCAAGTGCTAAAAACATATCAGGATGCTGAATCATTAACTCTTCGCTGCAGATGCCTGCAAAGCTGCTGAGTATATACTAAAACTCTCATTTGTTTGTTCCTGAACTACAGCCAAAACGGTATACGATAACACGACAATTTTAGGCCCACTTACTCACTTTGGTGCTAATGGAAGAAGTTTCATTGAAATCTGCATTGGTGTGAATATTGGTGTGTAAAAATTTGAATAACTTTTAATATATAATATATTAAAAGTTATTCACATTTTTAAGTTTAAATCTATCTCCGAGGGAGGGGGAGGAGGGAGGATAAGGGGGGTGGAGTGGGGGAGGGGGAGGGGAGTGGTGGGAGGGTGGAGGGGGGTTTGAGTGAGGGGAGGGGGAGGGGGGAGGAGGGAGGGGGAGGAGAGCATGGTGGAGAGGATGGGGAGGGGGAGGAGGATTAGGAGGGTGGAGGGGGTGGTGGGAGGGTGGAGGGGGGTTTGAGGGAGGGAGGGTGGAGGGGGGTTTGAGGGAGGGAGTGGGGAGGAGGGAGGGGGAGGGGAATATGGTGGAGGGGGAGCGGGGGAGGAGAGGGTGCTGCACCAATGCAAGAGAGGTTTGGGCCAACGGGTCTACTTGGTCTAACTTCCAATAACGAGCTCTTGTTTTTTTGTGGAGGAGGAGTGGCTGCTCATTTTGTAGCATTAGATTTCATTGCCTCTATAATTGGAACAATTCATTCTAGAATTTATACATTTGATTGCCCAAACAGTTTATACATTCTATTGCCCAAAATACGACTGGTGATAGCTACTGCCATAGGGTCACAGAATGGAAAGAGGCCTGTCCCTTCCCATCACAGATGCTGTCTGACAACCTGCGTTTCTCCAGCACTTTTTGCTTGGGAAAAATAACCAACCGGTCAAGCTGAACGTGCCTTCATATCCAATAAAAAAGATAAATGGGTGGGGGGGGGGATATAACAATCTGAGCTATTATCGCAGAAGAATAATTGATACAGACCTAGAGGTCATTATTTACTTTAGAGATACAGTGCCGCCACAGGCATTTCAGCCCACCGAGTCCGTGCCAACCAGCGATCATCGTCTACACTTCCTTACACTATAGGGACCATTTACAATTTTACTGAAGCCAATCAACCTTAACCTGTACATTTCTGGAGTGTGGGATGAAACCGGAGCACCCAGAGAAAACCCACGCAGTCACAGGGAGAAAGCAGGTCCCCTCCTCTCTCCAGCTTTACCAAACTTATTTTCTCAACTTCCCAGTTCTGAAAAAGTGCTTTGATTTGAAATATGACCTCTGTCTCTCTTCCCTCAGAGTCAGGCCGAACTGCTGAGTGTTTGCAGCATTTTAGACTTCTGCAGTTTATTTTTATGTCCATTTGTAATCACCTTTCAACTGTGAGTGTGTGCCATCATGTGGTTGAGCCAATAATGTTTCGATAAAACCTGCTTGGATTGCAGACCTAGAGATACAAGTCAAGTCAAATTTATTTGTCACATACACATACTCGATGTGCAGTGAAATGAAAGTGGCAATGCCTGCGGGTTGTGCACAAAAAGAATTACAGTTACAGCATATAAATAAAGTTAATAAGTTACTAAACATAGCACAAAAAGTGTCGACAAAAATTTAGTCTCTGGGGTTATAAAAGTTGACAGTCCTGATGGCCTGTGGGAAGAAGCTCCGTCTCATCCTCTCCGTTTTCACAGCGTGACAGCGGAGGCATTTGCCTGATCGTAGCATCTGGAACAGTCCGTTACTGGGGTGGCAGGGGTCCCTCATGATCTTGCTTGCTCTGGATCTGCACCTCCTGATGTATAGGTCCTGCAGGGGGACGAGTGTAGTTCCCATGGTGCGTTCTGCCGAACGCACTACTCTCTGCAGGGCCATCCTGTCCTGGGCAGAGCTGTTCCCAAACCAGACTGTAATGTTGCCGGACAGGATGCTCTCTACAGCCCCAGAGTAGAAGCAATGAAGGATCCTCAGCGACACTCTGAATTTCCTCAGTTGTCTAAGGTGGTAAAGGCGCTGCTTAGCCTTACCCACCAGTGCGGCAATGTGCGTTGCCCACGTCAGATCCTCTGCGATGCGGACTCCCAAGTATTTGAAACTGCTCACCCTATCCACAATAGACCCATTTATCTCGAGTGGCGTGTACGTCCTTGGACTTTAAATGGTTTAAGTAATACGTTAAGTAATTAAATTCAAATTAATCAGTATGATTACAGTGTATTTAAAATAATTCCTGCCTTTTATGTCGTGCCACATTTTGTTTCATGACTGACTTTTTATTCCCCCCACCCCTTTCCCCTACTCTGTCCCCTTCCATCCACACCTATGGCTTTACATTTGACTCCTCTCCTTATCTGACACCCTTTCATCTCCTTTTCATCTCTAGCCTTTGTCACTTCACCCATATCCAGCTTTATCTCACGTTTGTGTGTGCTTCATCCTGCCCACACCTCTCCCAGCTTTCTCCAGCCTACTACAATCATTGTGAAGAAAGGTCGTTCTGACCCAAAATGTCGTCTGTCCATTCCCTCCACAGACGTTGCCCTACCCGCTGAGTACCTCCACCACTTGAGTTTTGCTCAAAAGCCTGGACTGGAGAGATCCCTGCGGGTTTCCAGGGAGAAAGAACCAAGATGACCTTCATTATCACACCGGTTTCATCAGGTGATAGAGTTAAAATAGCCGTCCTATTTATACTACTACTGGTAAACCATTAAAGAACTGGGATGTCTAACCGTGCAGGAAGGAACTGCAGATGCTGGTTTAAACCAAAGATAGACACAAAAAGCATGGAGACTGAAGAAGGGTCCCAACCCGAAACGTCACCTATTCCTTTACTCCGGAGATGCTGTCTGACCCGCTGAGTTACTCCAGCTTTTTGGGTCTATCTTTGGGCTGAATAATCGTCTATTGAGTTAAAATGTTCACTGAACAAATGACACTGAAAACCTTTCCAAAAGGGTGTTCAAGTTTTGAAAGGTTGTCACAATGGTCTATATTTCCACCTTGCCCATTGATTTCAGTCTGAATTATTGTTGCTTGTCTGGCTGAAAGGATTCCAAAGACGACAAATCCATGGTTTTTATTCACAAAATGCTGGAGTAACTCAGCAGTAACAACAAATCCATACTGCTCAGACATGGTGTTTCTAGGAATCTGAATCCAGTATCTTTGATGTTGAGCAAAACACAAAATGAGGAACTCAGTGGGTCAGGCAGCATCTTACAATGCAATACAATATCTTTATTGTCATTGTACAACGTGATTAAGAATGCCACTTCCATATCGATGCTATAAAATAAATAAATAAAGCACGGCGAAGACGAAAACAACAAAAGAGGGGGGGGGAAGGAAGGAAACAAGGTAAAGTGCAAAAAAGGTTCATGCAGGGATCAGTTGTGCCAGATGACCCTGGGGGCAGAGACAGATCATGGCGGGCTCTCAGCAGGTCCGATTCAGAGCAGCCAAAGCTCTAGGAATAAAACTGTTTCTTAATCTGGCGGTGCGGGCATAGAAGGCCTTGTAACGTCTGCCAGATGGAAGTAGTTCAAACAGACAATTGCATGGGTGTGTGGAGTCCTTGTAGATGCTGGTGGCTTTCCTGAGACAGTGTGCGTTGTAGATGTCCTCCAGGGCTGCTAGCTGTATCCCAATGATCCTCTGTGCTCTGCATATGACTTTGGAGGGAATGGAAAGCTAACGTTTCGGGTCGGGATCTTCCTTCGGACTGATTGTAGTGGGAGCATCTGCAGTGCCTTGTGTCATTCCTGCTGATATTGAAGTTTCAAGTGAAAATGTGGCCCGCTGCAGTCATTCTGAGAACCTACCATCAGCAAATGTTGGCTTTCAAACATGACGCATTGGGCGCCATGGTGGCGTAGAGGTAGAGCTGTAAGCATTACAGCGCTAGAGACCAGGGTTCGATCCCAACTTCGGGTGCTTATCTGTACGGAGGTTGTACATTCTCATGACCTGCGTTTTCTCTGAGATCTTCGGTTTCCTCCCGCACTTTAAAGTTGTAATGGTTTGTAGGTTAATTGGCTTGGTAAAATTGTCCCTAGTGTGTGTAGGGCAGTGTTAATGTGCGGGGATTGCTGGCTGGTGCGGACTTGGTGGGCCGAAGGGCCTGTTTCCTTGCTGCATCGCTAAACTAAACTAAAAAAACTTCTGAATTGCTACAAAAATCAAAGGAACAAAAACAGTTAGAAACACACCAAACATATAAAATTCTTAAGGGATTGGACAGGCTAGAGGCAGGAAAAATATTCCTGATGTTGGGGGAGTTCAGAACCAGGGGTCACAGTTTAAGAATAAGGGGTAGGCCATTTAGGACTGAGATGAGTAAAAACGTTCACGCAGAGAGTTGTGAATCTGGAATTCTCTGCGACAGAAGGCAGTGGAGGCCAATTCACTGGATATATTTAAGAGAGAGTTAGATTTAGCTCTTAGGGCTAACGGAATCAAGGGATATGGGGAGAAAGCAGGAACGGGGTTCTAATTTTGGATGATCAGCCATGATCATATTGAATGGCGGTGCTGGCTCGAAGGGCCGAGTGGCCTACTACTGCAGCAATTTTCTATGTTTCTAGCACAAAGTGCTAGAGTGACTTCGAAGGTCAGGCAGTATTCGTCTGAAGAAGTGATCGGAAACGTCTCCTGCCCATTCCCTCCAGAGATGCTGGCTGACCCGCTGAGTTACACCATCACTTTGTGTTTTGCTCAAGATTCCAGCATCTACAGTCTCTCGTGTCTCCTAAAAACATAACAATTTTGAAATGGCTGAATGCATTTAGTGAAGTTGGCATAATCAAAACATCACTGGAGAATATTCAACCAGTCAGCTGAAAATAATATTCTCTTTTATCTAGTGGCATCAAGGGAGACAAGGGTGAGTGTAATTTCTATTTATTCATTTGCATACCTTGTAAAGCCTGTTGTCTTTTGGGAAAAGAAGCTTTCTCTCGGGACATTACAAAACCACAAAAGTTTTCTGGGTTGAAAAGCTAATCCAATTCATTTTACCCAACTCCAACTTTTGTAAGGAAAAGTATTGCCTTTCAGTTTTGATTATTGATTTTAGTTCTGGCTGATTTCAAAGAAGAACCATGTTTAATGCCGACATTTTGTAGACTGGCACATTTCTTTCTCTTGTTTTTAACCAGCTTACTGTAGTTGCCTAATTCTATCATGTGACACATTCAGCACGAGGGATATATTACACCACCATTAACTTCCATTGCATTATAGATCTTTTATTATTTCATTGAGGCGGCACAGTGGCGCAGTGGTAGAGTTGCTGCCTTCCAGTGCTTGCAGCGCCAGAGACCTGGGTTCGATCCTGAGTATGGGTGCTATCTGCAGCGAGTTTGGACCTTCTCCCCGTGACCCGTGGGTTTTCTCTGATATCTTCGGTTTCCTCTTGCACTCCAAAGACGTAGAGGTTTGTAGGTTAATTGGCTTGGTATAAATGTAAAATTGTCCCAAGTGTGTGTAGGATAGTGTTGATGTGTGGGGATTGCTGGTCGGCGCGGACTCAATGGGCTGAAGTGCCTTTTTCCGCTCTGTATCTAAACTAAATTGAAGAGTATGATTTGTTTCGGATTGCCAATTTGGGTGTAGAACATATCTGTATCTATACTGATATACCTATAACTCTGGATATAGATCACAATACAGGAACAGGTGCTTTGGCCCACAATCTCTGTCAATGTCCAAACAGGGTTAAATAACCAAACAAAAAACTAGTAGTATATTAACAAAGAGCTGCAGATGCTGGTTTACAAAGTGCTGGAGTAACTCAGCGGGACAGGTAGCATCTCTGGAGACGTTGGCTAGACACTGTTTCAGGACGGGACCCTTCAGACTCACCAATCCATGTTCTCCACAGATGCTGCCTGGCCTGTTGAGGTCATGGCTGAACTGGTTGTAACCTCAAGTCTGCCTTCCCTTCCAACAAAGGAATCGGGTCACAAAAGGTCAAGTGGCCTGGCCCTGCTTCTAGTTTCCAGTTTCTACAAAGTGCTGGAGTAACTCAGCGGGTCAGGCAGCATCTCTGGAGAACATGGATAGGTGATGTTTCACAGAGTGCTGGAGTAACTCAGCGGGTCAGGCAGCATCTCTGGAGAACATGGATAGGTGATGTTTCACAGAGTGCTGGAGTAACTCAGCGGGTCAGGCAGCATCTCTGGAGAACATGGATAGGTGACTTTTTAGGTCGGGAACCTTCTTCAGACATAGTTGGGGGGGGGGGTGGAATTGAAAGCTGGGAGAGAGGGGCAGGACAAAGTGGCAGGTAATCAGTGAGCAAAGGTGAAGGTGGAGGGGGGGGGAGTTAGGCAGATTCTAGTTGTATTGGAAAGAACTGCAGATGCTGGTTTAAATCGAAGGTAGACAAAAAATGCTGGAGTAACTCAGCGGGATAGGCAACGTCTCTGGAGAGAAGGAATGGGTGACGTTTCGGATCGAGACCCTTCTTCAGACTGGGGATCGGCAGATTCTAGTTTCCGTTTTCTAAAGCCTGCACACTAGGACAACAAATGTTCATTTTCTCTGTAAACTTTAGATTAGTGGTAAAAACAGACTGAGCATCTACAGACTTTAGAAATAACTCTATATGATAACTGAGACACTGCGAGTGTCCCCAGCTGTAATGGGTTGATAAAATGTATGTAGGAAGGAACTGCAGATGCTGGTTTTCACAGATGGTAGACACAAAATGCTGGAGTAACTCAGCTGGTCAGGTAGCATCTATGGGGAGAAGGATGAACGTCACCCATTCTTTTTCTCCAGAGATGCTACATGACCCGTTGCGTTACTCCAGCACTTTGTGTTTATCCTGATAAAATGAGTGATTGTGTGGGCTATTTATCTTGGGCACTTTAATGACTAAGTCTCAGGGTTACAAAGCAGAGGTGGTGGGGTGAGGTGAGGTGAGGTACTCTAATCTCAGTGTAAGGCTCTCCTCCGCTAAAGAACCTGAAGCAGTTACTAAGAATATCCTGAAGATGTTTAAACCTCTAATGAGCAATTAAAGTGGCTCTTAGTGCTCATTAGAGAGAGTTCCTGCATTTTCATGTCTAGCACTCAAATTAATGACCAGCTGAACAGAATTAATGAAGTTGCTGGTGAGGGCTGTGCGGTCGGTGCTGGAATTGTTCATTTGTATTGTGCCCTTCGTGAGGAATGGGTTCAGCTGATCATCTTCAGTCACAGAAGATAGGATAGTGGAAAACAGTGTTCAATAATCTAGTGCTAGAGAGCACTTTACTATCATAGTCGACAAATTGAAGAGTGTTTGACCAAAGTGCCGCTCTCCTTGCCTTCAACAGTGTAACCTGCTGGCAGTAACAACTGAGGAACAAAGGGGATTATAGAGTGGTGAACACAGCCCCGGTCCATCACGGGTACTGGCCTCCCCATCATCGAAGGGATCTACAGGAGACTCTGACTCAAAAAGGCAGCCAGCATCACCAGAGACCCACATCAACCTGGCCACACTAGCTCTCGTTTCATTCTTAATGTGAGTGAAGACAGCGTAGGACTCTAAAAGCTGTGATAGAAACATAGAAAATAGGTGCAGGAGTAGGCCATTCAGCCCTTCGAGCCTGCACCGCCATTCAATATGATCATGGCCGATCATCCAACTCAGTATCCCGTACCTGCCCTCTCTCCATGCCGCCTGATCCCCTTAGCCACAAGGGCCACATCTAACTCCCTCTTAAATATAGCCAATGAACTGGCCTCCACTACCTTCTGTGGCAGAGAATTCCACAGATTTACCACTCTGTGTGAAAAAAAACGTTCTCATCTCGGTCCTAAAAGACTTCCCCCTTATCCTTAAACTGTGACCCCTTGTTCTGGACTTCCCCAACATCGGGAACAATCTTCCTGCATCTAGCCTATCCAACCCCTTAAGAATTTTGTAAGTTTCTATAAGATCCCCCCTCAATCTTCTAAATTCCAGCGAGTACAAGCCGAGTCTATCCAGTCTTTCTTCATATGAAAGTCCTGCCATCCCAGGAATCAATCTGGTGAACCTTCTCTGTACTCCCTCTATGGCAAGAATGTCTTTCCTCAGATTAGGAGACCAAAACTGTACGCAATACTACAGGTGTGGTCTCACCAATGGTGATGGTGATGGTGCTGAACATAATACCAAGATAGATTAATCGCTTTTGCCTGCATCACATCTCATCTGCAGCTTGGATACATGCTGAGAAAGTCTCTTAACCACTTGATTCCAGGATAGTGATTAAGTTGAAGTTTCATACACTGGATGGACATGAATGAACTCGGGAAAAATGTCCATGAGCATTCTTGCAAGCTACATATTCTAGCCATTTTTCACCTCCAGTTTATTTTCACCTCCATGATGTTATTTTGGTCACACCCATTGTGCCCATTTTAACGCCGAAGGTTGGGCTGAAGGCATGAGAACAGGAAGCAGAAAACACATTCCTTGCGAGATAATCTTTGTAGTTTTTCTTTGCGTCTGTAAATCATATGTCCCATTTTTTAGTGATTTAGCTAAAATTTAAAAATCCTGAAAAACAGAGCAGTAATGACTTCTCAGTGTGATATGAAAGTACGTAAGAATATAGAACATAGAACAGAACAGTACAGGACAGGAACAGGCCTTTCAGCCCATAATGCCCATGCCAAAAATGATGCCAAGTTACACTAATTGCTGCCTGCATGTGATCTATACCCCTCCATTCCCTGCATGTCCACCTGCCTAACTAATAGCCTCTTAAACACCATTATGGTATTTGCCTCCACCACCACCCCTGGCAGCACGTTCCAGGCACCCACCACCCTCTGGGTAAAAACAATGCCCTGCACATCTCCTTTCAACTTCCCCTCATCACCTTAAATCTATGCCTTCTAGTTCTTGACATTTCCATCCCAGGGTAAAGGTTCTGACTGTCTACCCTATCTGTGCCTCTCATAATTTTATATACTTCTATCGGGTCTCTCTTCAACCTCTGGCAGTCTAGAGAAAACAATCCAAGTTAGTACCCTCTAATGCAGGCAGCATTCGGTTAAATCTCTTCTGCATCCTCTCCAAACCCTTCCTGTGTTGGGGCAACCAAAACTGCACACAATACTCCAAATGCAGCCTAACCAAAGTCTATCATCCTGAGTTGGATGATCAGCCATGATCATATTGAATGGCGGTGCAGGCTCGAAGGGCCGAATGGCCTACTCCTGCACCTATTTTCTAAGTTTCTATCCAGTTGCATCATGACTTCTCAATTCTTACTGTATACCCAATAACTAAAAGTAGTTAGCATAGTCCTTTGGCTTTTTACCATATTGGCCATTTATCTACAGGCTACACTCTTAGCATCCTGTACAAGCCTGTCACAATGATGGCTACACAAATCCATAAATATTTTAGTGATGTGCCCACAATAATTATATAAAAACCTCCTGTTTCCTCAAGCAATCCGCAATATTGTTTTTTGTTAGACTTCACATGTCTTCTTTATTTACGGAGCAAGTTCACTGGGATTAATCTTGTCATTGCTGAACCAAAGGTACAGAGCAGGTTATTCTGCCAACAGCAATGAGATTTTGTTTTAAAAAGCTTGTAGAAAGGAATAGCTTAAATACAGATGCATGAGAAGACTGATTCCCCATGCCATTGGCTTCCAGCACTTTAGTCTTTTTCCAGCATTGTTTGTCAAGAGTGTCAAAAATGTTGAGTGCTCTCCTTGCAAAGGCCTCTGGCACTTCAGACTCTAATATCCAGTTGGCTAGACTTTACCAAGTAAAGCATTGCCATCTATTAAAGCTCAAGGAAAAAAAAATAGAAGAAATTGATTGTGTTTTTTACCAGAGGCTCCCACAGATGGGTTGACATTAGTAACAGGTTTTAACTCCTAAGTGTTCACAGGCAGCTGGATCGCTTTTTACATGTGTAGGAAGGAACTGCAGATGCTGGTTTACACTGAAGATAGACCCAAAATGCTGGAGTAACACAGCGGGACAGGCAGCATCTCTGGAGAGAAGGAATGGGTGACGTTTCGGGTCGAGACCCTCCTTCAAACATCTAACATATCTGGTTTAGACAATAGACAATAGACAATAGACAATAGGTGCAGGAGTAGGCCATTCAGCCCTTCGAGCCAGCACCGCCATTCAATGCGATCATGGCTGATCACTCTCAATCAGTACACACATAGAGACACATCATGGAAACAGGCCCTTCAGCCCACCAAGTCCATGCCAACCATTGATCACATGTTCACATTAGTTCTATGTTATCCCTCTTAGAATCCACTCCCTACACACTAGGGGCAATTTACAGCGGCCATTTAACCTACAAACCCGCACGTCTTTGAGATGTGGGATGTAACCAGAGCACCTGGAGAAAATACAGGACACAGAAACAGCGTGCAAACTCTACAGACGTGCTGTCAGGATTATTATGCTCTAAAGACATGGTCAGGATTATTGTGTTTCTGGCACTATAAGGCAGCAACTCTACCACCACCATCGTTCTGCCCTAAAAATCAGGATATATTGTGCTAGGATATAATATGAATTGTATTTAATCTGCCGAGAGTCACAAGGCAAAACGGGATGTTGAACACACTGGATGTTTTCCCCCACTGCTCTCCCCAGTCCAATTACTCTCTGGTTATTGGATTTAATTTCATACTACAGGCTGTGGGTGGCCTGTATCTCTAAAGTCTAAATTAAAATCTAAAGTCTTTCACACAAAGAATGGTGAAGTAGTTTAAGGTGAAGGGGAAAAGGTTTAATACGAATCTGAGAGATAACTCTTTTACACAAATGGTGGTGGGTGTATGGAACACGCTGCCAGAGGAGGTAGTTGATGCCGGGACTATCCCAACATTTAAGAAGCAGCTGGACAGGTACATGGATAGGACAGGTTTGAAGGGATATGGACCAAATGCTGGCAGGTGGGACGATGGTAGATGGGACATGGCCGGTGTGGTCGGACGATGGTAGATGGCCGGTGTGGGCAACTTGGGCCGAAGGGCCTGTTTCCACACTGTACCACTCTGTGACTCTAAAGGGATATTGTCCACATGCACACAAATGTGATTATCTTGCTCGGCATGGACAATTTGGGCCGAAGGGCCAGTTTCTGTCTGTATGACTCTGACACAGAAAGAGCAGATGTTGGAATCTTGATCCAAACAAAAAGTGCTGGAGAAAGACAGCAGGTCAGGTAGCATCTGTGGAGGGAATGTACAGATGATGTTTCCAGTCAGGACATTTCTTCAGACTAATATGTTTATTTTAATTTTTGCTTGATTCCTGACAATTTGAAGGAGTGGCGATGATGGATGCATATTAGGAGTAAACATAGAAAATAGATGCAGGAGTAGGCCATTCGGCCCTACGAGCCAGCACCACCATTCAATATGATCATGGCTGATCAACCAAAATCAGTACCCCATTCCGGCTTTTTAGAAACATAGAAAATAGGTGCAGGAGTAGGCCATTCAGCCCTTTGAGCCAGGATCACCATTCAATATGATCATGGCTGATCATCCAAAATCAGTACCCAGTTCCGGCTTTTCCCCATATCCCTTGATTCCATTAGCCCTAAGAGCTAAATCTAACTCTTGAAAACATCCAGTGGATTGGCCTCCACTGCCTTCTGTGGAAGAGAATTCCACAGATTCGCAACTCTCTGGGTGAAAATGTTTTTCCTCATCTCCATCCTAAATTGCCTACCCCTTATTCTTAAACTGTGACCCCTGGTTTTGGATTCCCCCAACATCGGGAAAATGTTTCCTGCATCTACCCTGTCGAATCCTCTAAGAATTTTATATGTTTCTATAAGATCCCCTCTCATCCTTCTACATTCCAGCGAATGCAAGCCCAGTCGACCCATTCTTTCATCGTATGTCAATCCCGCCATCCCTGGAATTAACCTGGTGAACTTACGCTGCACTCCCTCAATAGAAAGAATGTCCTTCCTCAAATTAGGAGCCAAAACTGCACACAATACTCCAGGCGCGGTCTCACCAGGGCCCCCTACAACTGCAGTAGGACCTTGTTCATAAACTCAAATCCACTCGCAATGAAGGCCAACATGCCATTAGCTTTCTTCACTGCCTGCTGTACCTGCATGCTTACTTTAGATTAAAAATAGATTTAAAACTCAATCTAATTTATTGACAGGTCTCCCATTACAAATGCTTCTGAATCTCACCAGCTTGATGGGAAATGGCCTATCTCCATTTTAACTGCTGACCGGGGAAAGCTGAATTTCCCTGGTTGGTTCTGAAATAAATACTCTCATTTAATTTTGTTCTACTTGCACTGATCTGGCCGTGTTTTCAAATTAATCGACAGCATTTACATTAGTGTTGTTGCAGCAAAAATGTAATAGCTTTTTAATGAGAATGCTAAACTTGAGTGATGCTCGTGCAGTATTTCAAGGATGATTTTAGCCAAGGGAAAAGTGTCCACATTAAGTAAAACTTCGTTCCTGACTGCAGTGATGGCTGGCACGTATAATGGTTCAGACTGAAGATGGACACAAAGTGCTGGAGTAACTCAGCGGTTCAGGCAGCATCTCTGGAGAGAAGGAATAGGTGACATTTCGGGTCAAGACTCTTAGAGTCAAAGAGTGACTCAGTGTTGGAAACAGGCCCTTTGGCCCAACTTGCCCACACCGGCCAGCTACACTAGTCCCACCTGCCCACGTTTGGTCCATATCCCTCCAAACCTGTCCTATCCATGTACCTATCTAACTGTTTCTTAAATGATGGGATAGTCCCAACCTCAACTACCTCCTCTGGCAGCTTGTTCCATACACTCTTTGTGTGAAAAGGTTACCCCTCAGATTCTTATTAAATCTTTTCCCCTTCACCTTGAACTTATGTCCTCTGGTCCTCAATTCACCTACTCTGGGCAAGAGACTCTGTGCAACTACTCGATCTATTCCTCTCATGATTTTGTACACCTCTATAAGATCACCCCTCGTCCTCCTGCGCTCCATGGAATAGAGACTCAGCGTACTCAATCTCTCCCTATAGCTCACACCCTCTAGTCCTGGCAACATCCTTGTAAATCTTTTCTAAACCCTTTCAAGCTTGACAATATCTTTCAGTAGACAATAAACAATAGGTGTAGGAGGAGGCCATTCGGCCCTTCGAGCCAACACCGCCATTCAATGTGATCATGGCTGATCATTCTCAATCAGTACCCCGTTCCTATAACATAGTGCCCAGAACTGATCACAATATTTTAAATGCGGTCTCACCAACGTCTTATACAACTGCAACATGACCTTCCAACTTCTATACTCAATACTCTGACTGATGAAGGCCAAAGTGCTAAAAGCCTTTTTGACCACCTTATCCATCTGCGACTCAACCTTCAAGGAACCATGCACCTGTACTCCTAGACCCCTCTGCTCTACAGCACTACCCAGAGGCCTACCATTTACCGTGTGGGTCCTGCCCTTGTTCGACGTTCCAAAATTCAACACCTCACACTTCTCTGTATTAAATGATGCCAAGATAAATTAATCTCCTCTGTATTTGATCCTTTTCCCTCCATTCCCTGCATAATCCATGTACCTATCAAAAACTCTCATTAATGCCACTATCGTATCTTTGGGTTGTCAACTGTCCCGTATTAGCCGGGACATCCCGTATTTTGGGCTAAATTGATTTGTCCCATACTGGATCACCCTTGTCCCGTATTTGGCCCGTATTTGGCTGTAGGCCCGGACGCTGTAGGCCCCGATGCTGTAGGTGCCTCCACTCTAGGTTTCCAACATTTTATCTCCGGACAGTCTAGGTCCGGAGGCCCGGGCGCCGCCTAATGAAGGTTGCGTAGCAACCCTCCTCCCGGCCCGGGCGGCCGCCATTGGTGGAGCGGGAGCACGTGGCCACTGGCTGGGTGAGGACACGTGGGCCGCGGGGCGATGACGTCAGCTTGTCCCCTATTTGGGAGTGCGATAGTTGGGACCCCTACTCCACCACCACCCCTGGCAGCGCGTTCCAGGCACCCACCACCATCTGTGTCAAAATAAATTCCCCTCGCACATCTCCTTTAAAACTTTCCTCCTCTTACCTTTAAGCTGTAACGGTTAGTTGTTTGACATTTGCACCCTGGGAAAAAAATAGTTCTAGCCGTCTACCCTTTCTATGTCTCTTGTTATTTTACACACTTCCACCAGGTATCCCCTCAACCTCCGACATTCCAGAGGAAACAATCCAAGTCAGCCTCACCTCTCCTTACAGCTGAGATAGACACAGAGTGCTGGAGTAACTCAGCGGGTCAGGCAGCATCTCTGGCGAACTTGGATCGGTGACGTTTCACAGAGTGCTGGAGTAACTCAGCGGGTCAGGCAGCTTTGCTGGAGAAAAGGGAAGGGTGATGTTTCAGGCCGGGACCCTTCCTCAGACTTCTCCCTGTAGCTCCTATGTCCTTACAGCTAATCCCCTCCGTCCCTGGCAGCATTCTGGTAAAATTATAAATCTAAACATGCTTTCTCTATGTTTTAATTCAATGTGCCCCTTTGCTTAACTTGCTTGTGATCTATTGGGGAAGAATGAGCAGGGATTAGGGAGCAGTTTCATGCAGTCAGGGGAAAGCTGGGAGCAGCCTGCAGCCTCCTTAGAGCTTTCCATTCTGGAAGCACATCGTTTATTTCATCATATTAACTGCAAGTAACCTCGGCATTCCCCCTCTCCCTATCCCTCCCCCACCCAAGTCGCACCAGCTTCTTGTTTTTGCCCAGCAAACAGCTAACAATGGCCTGTTTCCTTCTCATCGTTACTTTTTTGCACATCTTGCATTCATTGTTCTTTATCTCTCTCCAACATCACCGTCTATATCTCTTGTGTAGGAAAGAACTGCAGATGCTGGTTTAAATCGAAGGTAGACCGCAAAATGCTGGAGTAACTCAGCGGGACAGGCAGCATCTCTGGAGAGAAGGAATGGGTGACGTTTCGGGTCGAGACCCTTCTTCAGACTCTCTGTTCAGTCCATATCTCTCGTTTGCCTTTCCCGTGGCTTTCAATCTGATGAAGGGTCTTGACACGAAACATCACCCATTCCTTCTCTCCAGAGATGCTGCCTGTCCCACTGAGTTACTCCAGCATTTTGTGTTTATCTTCATGTTTATTCTGTTTATTCCTGGACTGCGGTGGAATACTAAAGAGAATGCCATCCATCTACACACTGGGAAAGACTACCTGTGATTTCACCGATGGAATTGCTTCCGTTAGAACAATACTGCGTTTAATATCTCCTCAGGGAGTTTGCATGATGGCTTTTTGATTGTGTTTTCACATTTTCTCCACGCATTAGAGTCTTTTCCATTGAAAGCCTGATACATAATCCCCATCAGCTGCAGTGCTGCTGTGGGTTTTAACAGTTTCAGCAAAACAGTGGTGTTGTCATAGAGTCCTAGATTCATACAGCACGGGAACAGGCCCTTCGGCCCAATTTGCCCATGCTGACTAGCATGTCCCATCTACACTAGTCCCACCTGCCTGCATTTGGCCCATATCCTTCTAAACCAGTCCTCTCCATGTACCTGTCTAAATGTTTCTTAATCGTCACTTTGCAAATCTACACAATCAAAACACAGTGGGTGGAGGGCGGCACGGTAGCGCAGCGGTAGAGTTGCTGCTTTACAGCGAATGCAGCGCCGGAGACTCAGGTTCGATCCTGACTACGGGTGCTGCACTGTAAGGAGTTTGTACGTTCTCCCCGTGACCTGCGTGGGTTTTCTCCGAGATCTTCGGTTTCCTCCCACACTCCAAAGACGTACAGGTTTGTAGGTTAATTGGCTGGGTAAAATGTAAAAATTGTCCCTAGTGGGTGTAGGATAGTGTTAATGTACGGGGATCACTGGGCGGCACGGACTTGGTGGGCCGAAAAGGCCTGTTTCCGGCTGTATATATATGATGATGATGATGATGACAGACAGTGCCTTGTGTTCGATGAACTTTCACCAGAACATGATGGAGCCATATAAAGCTGGGATTTACATAGCCCACCATTCTGTCGTGCAGGGAAAGTTTCAAATAGATGGATCGTTTCAAATAGATTGATTAGAAAGCAGAAGGCAGGGTGAACAAAGTGTGTTGGAAGTGGTGGAAGAAATATGTTTGGAGTTAGAAGTGAACAGATGCCAATGAGTGGGTGAGAATCACTGACAAGTGAACACAATTATGTTTAGGATTATTATTGTCACGTGTACCAAGGTGCAGCAAAAAAGCATTGTTTTGCGAGCTCTCCAATCAAATCAGCAAAGACTATAGTTAAAAACAATCAAGCCAAACTCAACTACAATAGGTAGAGCAAAGGGGAAGATACAGAGTGCAGAATATAGTTCTCAGCGTTGTAGTGTAACAGTTTCAGAGAAAAACTCCAATATCTACAATGAGGTTGGACAATCAGACAGCAACCTAGCTTATGGACGGACCATTCAGAAGCCTAATAACAGAGTGGAAGAAGCAGTTTAGTTTAGTTTAGTTTAGAGATACAGCGCAGAAACAGGCTCTTCAACGCACGAGTCTGCACTGACCAGCGATCACTGCATACTATATCCTACACTAGGGACAATTTTTAAATTTATACCAAGCCAAATTACTTACAAACCTGCACGTCTTTGGAGGAAACCGATGATCTCAGAGAAAACCCACGCAGGTCACGGGAAGAACGTACAAACTCCATACAGACAGGCGCCCGTAGTCGGGATCGAACCCGGGTCTCTGGCGCTGTAAGACAGCAACTTTACCACTGCACCCAGCTGTTCCTGAGTCTAGTGGTGCATGCTTTCAAACCTCTGTACCTTCTACAGGAATACAGAGAATACAGGAATACAGGAATACAGAGCTTTATTTGTCATTCGGTACCGAGGTACCGAACGAAATTACATTGCAGTCACACACAAAAAAAAAGAACACAAGGCACATGACCCCAACACAAACATCCATCACATTGACTCCAAACACCCCCTCACTGTGATGGAGGCAACAAAACTTCCACTCTCTTCCCCACGCCCACGGACAGACAGCTCGTCCCCGACCGACCCGCACAGTCCCCGCAAGGGGATGGAAGTCCCCGCGGCCGAGCCGCACCGGGTGCTGAAAAGTCCCGCGGCCGAGCCGGGCGATGGAAGGCCCCGCGGCCGTACCGTGCGCTGCTAAGTCCCGCGGCCGAGCCGCACCGGGCGATGTTAGGTCCCGCGGCCGAGCCGCACCAGCGATGTAAAGTCCCGCGACCGAGCCGCGCCGGGCGATGGAAGGCCCCGCGTCCGAGCCACACCTGGCGCTGAACCGTCCCGCGGCCGCGCCGGGCGATGTTAGGTCCCGCGGCCGAGCCGCACCAGCGATGTAAAGTCCCGCGGCCTAGCCGCACCGGGCGATGTTAGGTCCCGCGGCTGAGCCGCACCAGCGGTGTAAAGTCCCGCGGCCTAGCTGCACCGGGCGATGTTAGGTCCCGCGGCCGAGCCGCACCAGCGGTGTAAAGTCCAGCGGCCTAGCCGCACCAGGCGATGGAAGGCCCCGCGGGCGATAGAAGGCCCCGCGGCCGAGCCGCGCCCTGCGCCGTGAGGAAGAGACCTAAAAAGGAAAGGTTTCCCCCACCACCCCACCCCACCCCCCCACACATACACAGCCAAAAAACAAAAACAAAAACCATCCCAACGCCGACACACAACAAAAAAAAAGGAAAAAAGACGAACAGACTGCCAGCGAGCCGCAGCCATTAGGAGTGGGGAGAAGAAGGAATGGGGAGAAGAAGGAATGATTTGATTACGTCTTTGATTATGTTGGCCAAGCATTTTAGCTGTTCTTTTAATGTAACCATGTGCCAAAGTCTCATGACCCTGAGGTGCCATGACTAGTGTGACTGGGTCTGGGACCCTGCTGGGGATCTGACCCTCAGAAATTCGGTGGCTGTGAACAGATTGGCAAAATGAATCATATTATTTTTGCACTGCAGTGAAGCTTTCAATAATTGCCTGCAAAACAGTCGATCATTTCTTCCTTTTTTGGAATTCAGTGTTTCGTTGGGGCTGATTTTTTTTCTCCACAATAATCAAATCTGAGGCAATAGATAGAAATTCATTCCAGGGTAGAATGCTTTTTCCTTGCAAAAGGAAATCTCAATATGCTTTAACAACTTGTAAAGCAGAGTGGCGCAGCCGGAAGAGCTGCTGCCTCACAGCGCCAGAGACCCAAGTTCGATCCTGACCTTGCTGCTTCTAGTGTGAAGTTTATACATGGATTCAAAAGTGGATAACATAGAACTAGGACTCGGTGGGCTGAAGGGCCTGTTTCCATGCTGTATCTTGGTGAGACCGCACCTGGAGTATTGCGTACAGTTTTGGTCTCCTAATCTGAGGAAAGACATTCTAGCCTTAGAGGGAGTACAGAGAAAGTTCACCAGATTGATCCCTGGGATGGCAGGACTTTCATATGAAGTAAGACTGGATAGACTAGGCTTATACTCGCTGGAATCTAGAAGACTGAGGGGGGATCTTATAGAAACATATAAAATTCTTAAGGGGTTGGAGAGGCTAGATGCAGGAAGATTGTTCCCGATGTTGGGGAAGTCCAGAACCAGGGGTCACAGCTTAAGGATAAGGGGGAAGTCTTTTAGGACCGAGATGAGAAAACATTTTTTCACACAGAGAGTGGTGAGTCTGTGGAATTCTCTGCCACAGAACGTAGTTGAGGCCAGTTCATTGGCTATATTTAAGAGGGAGTTAGATGTGGCCCTTGTGGCTAAAGGGATCAGGGGGTATGGAGAGAAGGCAGGTACAGGTTACTGAGCTGGATGATCAGCCATGATCATATTGAATGGCGGTGCAGGCTCGAAGGGCCGAATGGCCTACTCCTGCACCTATTTTCTATGTTTCTATCTCTCAGTCAATCAGTCCTAAAACACAAATGGTAGCCTTTTGTCTCCTTTTCACCTGCAGCCTTTCTCAGCTACCCTACCCATCTCCGAATCAAACCTCCCTCACCTGTATCCACCTATCACTTGCCAGGCTGTGTCCTGCCCGCACCCCCACCGCTTTCTCCACCCCTTTTTCATCCTGAAATGTAACCTGTCCTTCCCTTCCACAGATGCTGCCTGACCCGCTGAGTTCTTCCAGCACTTTGTGTTTTTTCCCTCAAGATTCCAGCACCTGCAGTTCCTCTTGTCTCCTTGATAAAGGTTGCGTCTATTTTAGAAATTTATCGTTTTTTATTATTATGGTCTAATTGCGGCAACAAAATGTCACACGTAATCAAAACTCATCTAGTTTAGTTATGACAGACAGCCTCACTGAAAATGTTCCATCAATTAATACAGAAATATGTTCAGACTTTTGAGTTCAGACAGAAATAGATGAATTAGCCTTCGGGTCATTAAGTGAGATAGGGTTTATGATCATGACATGAAATATTATATTTCATTTTATGTTGATACTGTATCATTGGGAATATGTTTGGGAGGGGAGGGGGAGAATGCCAAACAGAAACATTATGAAAATTGCCTCCACTAAGAAGTAAATCAAAATTAATGTAAAATACACCTGAAGAGATCAGTGAAAGGTGATTTGTGCTTTCCCACGTAAAGTCCGAAGAAAAATAACTCGATGAAAAGTAATGTGGAAGGAGGAATTTTATTGACCAAAATGTGCAGAATATTTGGAATATAGGTGACAAAATGATGACTTTTATCAGCAATTTTCTCTCTTCAAAATCATTAAACTGGCAAATTTAACTAGATTTGCAGAAAGTAACAATGAATACAGAATTAATTGCAAGCATTTGCAAATTTTATGCGCGCAATGCTGTTATTTGTAAACAAATACACTATTATTGCATATTAATTTCATGAGACTCACCAAATGTATATTCCACAATGACAAAAGAGTTTAGATCTTATGGTTGATAGCAATTTGTTTTGCATAGTTTTACATATTAATGATATATCAGATGAGTATTACCGAACATAAAGTCATTCATTTAAAAAAATCATTAAATTTCATGTATTCCTGCTTTCAGTGCTAAATCTGGCTTCAATTAACCTCTTGGGTGCCCACTTGGTTTGTTTGTGACTGCTTTTGGCATGGCATATACCTGCAGCTGCATTGTCCACTGTTTTTTTGTTCTCTTTCCCCCTCCCCTCCCTTTGCCCCACTTGGATGCACACTAATTTCTCCCACAATCACACCCTCCTTTCCCCTCCCTGCCTCTACCCCCCCTCACCCCCAACCCCCCATCCCTCTTCCGACTACATCCTTTCCTCTGGCTTCACATCTCACGCCTCCTCTCTCCTTATCTCCTTATCTCACTGTCCTTTGTCATAAGGCCATAAGGAATAGGAGTAGAATCAGGCCATTCGGCCTATCAAGTCTACTCCGCCATTCAATCATGGCTGATCTATCTCTCCCTCCTAACCCTCCTGGCTTCTCCCCATAACCTCTGACACCCGTACTAATCAAGAATCTATCTATCTCTGCCTTAAATATATCCAGCTGTCTGTGGCAAAGAATCCCACAGATTCACCATCTTCTGACCAAAGATATTCCTCTCATCTCCATCCTAAAGGAACGTCCTTTAACTTTGAGGCTATGGGCTCTAGTCCTAGACTCCCCCACTTGTCTTCTAAACTCCAACGAGTACAGGCCCAGTGCCGACAAACGCTCATCAGACGTTAACCAACTCATTCCTGGGATCGTTCTGGTAAAAATTCATTTTTGTCCTTTCATCTCTGGCCTTTTTCCAATCATCTGCCAACCAAACTGCACCTGTACCCACTTATCATCACCAGTCTGAAGAAGGGCCCTGACCCAAAATGTCACCTAACCATGTTCTCCAGAGATGCTTCCTGATCTGCTGAGTTACTCCAGCACTTTGTATCTTTTTTTGTAAACCAGCATCTGCACTTGTGTCTCCACAGTTCAATTGCCTGACTTTGTCCTGCCTTCACTTCTTTTCCAGCTTTCTACCCCTTTCTACAATCAGTCATGTTCATTAGTTCTAGGAGCAGAATTAGGCCATTCTGCCCATCGGGTTGAGGATCAGTCTGAAGAAGGGTTTCGACCCGAAATGTCACCCATTCCTACTCTCCAGAGACGCTGCCTGTCCCGCTGAGTTACTCCAGCATTTTGTGTCTGTCTTCGATTAAAACCAGCGTCTGCAGTTCTTTCCTTCACATTTCACGCCTCTTCTCTCTTTAATCCACAGTCTTATCCATCAGCTAGTATTGCTGTTGGACTATCTCATGTTGACTACATCTTCCAAGTGGACAGTAGTGGAGAGAATGAGCAGCTTCAAATCCCTGGACATTAACATCTTGGATGAGTAGAAAGGAACTGCAGATGCTGCTTTACGCCGAAGATAGACACAAAGTGCTGGAGTAGTGCAGCGGGTCAGTTACATCTCTGGAGGAAAAGGATGGGTGACGTTTCGGATCGGGTATCCATCTTCAGACTTGCAGACTTCTTCAGATGTGCAGGGCACGTTTCTGAAGATGGGCCCCGACCCGAAACATCACACATCCTTTAGTTTAGTTTAGAGATGCAGCGTGGAAACAGGCCCTTCGGCCCACCGAGTCCACACCGATCAGCGATCCCCGCAAACTAACCCTATCCTACACACACTAGGGATAAATACACACAAGTTACAATTATACCAAGCCAATCAACCTACGAACCTGCATGTCTTTGGAGTGTGGGAGGAAACCGGAGCAGGTTACGGGGAGAACGTACGGACACCGTGCAGACAGCACCCGTAGTCAGAATCAAACCGGTTTATCTGGCACTGTGAGGCAGCAACTCTACCGCTGCGCCACCGTCCAGTGGAGACTGTGGCATTGGCTGCAAACCAGAGAAGGAGAAGAAAATGGAGACTGGACGTGTCCCCACCGGCCAGATTAAGTGATGGATTGCTTCACGTTAAGCTGTGGACTGTAAGGATCTCTCGGGCAATTATGTTCCCTGCGGAAGCGAGGAAAATCTCAGCTGATGATCTCCAGAGGGCAAGGCGGGATGTGGCTGGAGAACCAGCGTCAGATAATTGGAGGTATTTAATGAGGAAGTCAACCATTCTTTTGAAAGATCAGGGAATTGGGAAGTTGGCATGGTAGAGGAATTGGACATATCAGCCATGATCACATCGAATGGCAAGGCAGGCTTGAAGGGCTGAATGGCCTACCCCTGCTTCTATCTTCTAATATATTTATGTATGTTCCTTGCTATTAACTTCCCAGAAACTTAAATATACTTCTATACTCTGATTTTATTATTAAACGGCTATGTCCTTTTCTTCTCTCCAGAGTGGTGCAGCGGTAGAGCTACTGCCTTACAGCGCCAGAGACACGGGTTCGACCCTGCCTACGTGTGCTGTCTGTACGGAGTTTGTACGTCTCCCCGTGACCTGCGTGGCTTTTTTTCCAAGATCTCCAGTTTCCTCCCACACTCCAAAGGCGTACAGGCTTGTAGGTTACTTGGCTTGGTATACAGTAAGTGTAAATTGTGCCACGTGTGTGTAGGATAGTGTTAATGTGCGGGGATCGCTGGTCGGTGCGGACTCGGTGGGCCGAAGGGCTTGTATACACTGGAATTTAGAAGGATGAGAGGAGATCTTATCGAAACGTATAAGATTATTAAGGGGTTGGACACGTTAGAGGCAGGAAACATGTTCCCAATGTTGGGGGAGTCCAGAACAAGGGGCCACAGTTTAAGAAGAAGGGGTAGGCCATTTAGAACTGAGATGAGGAAAAACTTTTTCAGTCAGAGAGTTGTGAATCTGTGGAATTCTCTGCCTCAGAAGGCAGTAGAGGCTAATTCTATGAATGCATTCAAGAGAGAGCTAGATAGAGCTCTTAAGGATAGCGGTGTCAGGGGGTATGGGGAGAAGGCAGGAACGGGGTACTGATTGAGAATGATCAGCCACGGTGCTGGCTCGAAGGGCCGAATGGCCTCCTCCTGCACCTATTGTCTATTGTCTATTCCCCACTGTATCTCTAAGCTAAACTAAACCATATCAGCTGTGAGCTTGTCGAAAGGTAGGGCAGGCTTGACGGGCTGAATGGCCTATCCCTGCTTCTATCTTCTCATGTATTTATGTACGTTCCTTTGCTAGTATCTCCCCCGGAACAGGACTTTACTTCCTGACCCTGACTTTATTATTGTAATTTGAGGCAATTTCACGTCCAAATAATAGAATCACCATTTTACCATTCGCTCCTTGTTGTTCTCTGTGCGCGGCCTCCTGACATTAATAATTAATCATCCGGATTGGCAAAGTAGTTGACACTGAAAAAATGCCCAACATATGACAGAGCTGAAAGGTTAATAAAATAATTAATGTATAATCAGAGCTGAACATTAAATTAATGTTATATTCTGGATCTCAAGCATAAACTCATCAAGAATGACCAGGTCACGTGTGTTCATGGCTGAGGTGCAGTTTCATTGGGATAAGATGCTACTCAAAAGCAGCTGTGGAAATATTTTATTACAAACTCTTTAATTTTAAAGCCGTATTCACTCATGCTGTACATAGCTTTGGTTTATTTTAAGGAATGGATGACATCACCCATCCCTTCTCTCCAAATATGCTGCCTGTCCCGCTGAGTTACTCCAGCATTTTGTGTCTATCTTCAGTGTAAACCAGCACCTGGAGTTTCAACCTACACATTTGGTTTAATTTAGTTTAGCTTAGAGATACAGATCACAAACAGGCCCTTCGGCCCACCGAGTCCACGCCGACCAGCGATCCCCACACGTTAACACTATCTTACACACACTAGGGACAATTTACAAATATACCAAGCCAATTAACCTATGTACTTGTACGCCTTTGGAGTGTGGGAGGAAACCGGAGAAAATCCACACAGTCACAGGGAGAACGTAAAAACTCTGTACAGACAGCACCCATAGTCAGGATCAAACCCAGGCCTCTGGCACTGAGCCACCGTTTTGGAAATGAATGAATCTCAGATCCAGACAGCGGCCGTCATAATAGTCAACCAAATGTGAATGAGTGTGCGGAGAAGATTTACAAGGATGTTGCCAGGACTCAAGGCTAGCTATAGGAAGAGTTTGGGCAGGCTAGGACTTTATTTATGGGAGCATAAGGCTGAGGGGTGATCTTATGAAGGTGTGTAAAGTCACAAGAGGAATTGATAGATCGGGTGAATGCACAGAGTCTTTAACACAGCATAGGGGATCAAGGACAACAGGACATAGGCTTAAGGTGAGAGGGAAAGGATTTAATAGGAACCAGAGGGATAACTATTTCGCACAGAGGGTGATGGATACAAGGAATGAGCTGCCAGATGAGGTAGTTGAGGCAGATACTATAACAGCATTTACAAGACATTTAGACAGGTACATGGATAGGAAAGCTTTAGAGGGATACTAGACCAAGTGGACCCGTTGGGCCCAAACATCTCCTGCATTGGTGCAGCATCTCCCCCTCTCTCCCCCCGCCCCTCTCTCCCCCCCTCCCCTCTCTCCCCCTCCCCCCTCCTCCCCCCCGCTCCCCCCTCCTCCCCCCGCTCCCCTCCCCCCCCACTCCCTCGCTCCCTCCTCCCTCAAGTTATGTGAATAACTTTTAAAATATAACACCGATTTCAATGAAACTTCTTCCATTAGCACCAAAGGGACGACGGTGAGTAAGTTGGACCTAAAATTGTCACGCTACCGT
The DNA here is from genome assembly GCF_053455715.1 of Rhinoraja longicauda. NCBI lineage: Eukaryota > Metazoa > Chordata > Chondrichthyes > Rajiformes > Arhynchobatidae > Rhinoraja > Rhinoraja longicauda. The sequence goes on along the minus strand of NC_135958.1, from coordinate 10,443,198 downwards.
GTACTGTTTTGGCTGTAGTTCAGGAACAAACAAACAAACAAGAGTTTTAGTACATAGATGGGCCAAACACGGGCAGGTGGGACAAGTGTACCTGAGGCATCGTAGTCGGCATGGGCATGTTGGGCCGAAGGACTGTTTCCATGCTGTATGACTTTTTTGACACATTTCTTTAATTGCACTGCAGTTGAACAACTAAGTGTTGCATTTTCATAATACATCGGTGTTCAGTAGGAAGTAAATCTCTGAAGACCAGAAGTTGTCCAAAGATGATGCATTTGCTTGTGATGATAAAGAGAATTTCCGAATTTCTCAGCGAAGATTGCAACTTTTATCCAAAGTCATTGAAATGAGAATTTACCGATCATGTAACTTCAGAGTTGACAGAATGTTCAGAAAAAAATAAATCAATGGTCGCTGCAAGAATCTGCCCACTCGAATTACGAAAAGTATAACTCCAGCAAAGTGCAATTGCAGTATGTTGCAAAAATGTTAAGACATTCACCATGGAACAGTACAGCACAGGAACAGGCCCTTAGGCCCACAATGTCCATGCCAAACATGATGCCAAGATAAACTAATCTCCACTGCCTGCAGGTGATCCATATACCTCCATTCCCTGCATCTCCTTTATAAAAGCCTCTTAAAAGCCATTATCGTATCTGCCTCCACCACCACTCCTGGCAGCGCGTTCCAGGCACCCACCACCCTCTGTGTAAAATATTGTCCCGCAAATTTCCTTTAAACTTTGCCCCTCTCACCTTACTGCTATGCCCTCTGGTATTTGACGTTTCCACCCTGGGGACAAAGGTTCTGACTGTCTACCCTGTCTATGCCGGTCGTAATTTTAGATACTTCTAACAAGTCTCCCCTCAACCTCCGGCATTATAGAGAAAACATTCCAAGATTATCCAACCTCTCCTTGTGGCTAGCACTCTCTAGTACTCTCTGAGGTTAACCTATGATTGCCGTTTGTCGGCACTGGGCCTGTACTCGCTGGAGTTTAGATGAATGAGGGGGGACCTCATTGAAACATACAGAATAGTGAAAGTCTTGGGGAGAGTGGATGTGGAGAGGATGTTTCCACTAGTGGGAGAGTCTAGGACTAGAGGTCACAGCCTCAGAATTTTAGGAAGGAGATGAGGAGAAATGTCTTTAGTCAGAGGGTGGTGAATCTGTGGAATTCTTTGCCACAGAAGGCTGTGTAGGCCAAGTCAGTAGATATTTTTAAGGCAGAGATAGATAGATTTGTGATTAGTATGGGTGTCAGAGGTTATGTGGAGAAGGCAGGAGAGTGGGGTTAAGAGGGATAGATCAGCCATGATTGAAATGGCGGAGTAGATTTGATGGGCCAAATGGCCTAAATCTGCTCCTATCACATATGACCTTATGACCTAATCCAGACAGTATTCTGCTAAACCTTTTCTGCTATCTCCCCAAAGCTCCACATCCTTCATGTAATAGGGTGACCAGAACTGCACACAATACTCCAAATGTGCCCTACCCAAAGTCTTATAGACGAAATGTGAAATTCAAACTCCCATACCATTTGTTCAGATACTGCTTCAATTAGAATGGTCAAAATATTGTTTTTGGAAGCACTTGCCCAAGGCAGCGATCTCCAGACAGATTGGAGCAAATTGCACTAAGTCTTATTTGAACTGAATTATACCGTAAAATTAAAAACGGCCTTCTGTAATAATTGAGTTTTTGGCATTAGGCCACTCTGATACCTTTACCACATTAATTAAATGCCGTTGGAAATAGCCCGTGCTAATTGTTATATAAAAAAAACGCTGCTGGTAACTTTTCCACTAATTATATCACATAATCAGCCATATGCGGAAAGCTGCAGGTAGTTCCAGGAACATCATTTTCTTTGTTAAATTTAGAGTCACAGAGTGATACAGAGTGGAAATTGCCCCTTCAGCCCAACTTGCCCACACTGGCCAACATGTCCCAGCTACACTAGTCCCACATGGGATTTAGCCCATGCGTTTAGCCCATATTCCTCCAAACCTGTCCTATCCATGTACCTGTCTAACTGTTCCTTAAACGTTAGGATAGTCCCTGCCTCAACTACCTCCTCTGGCAGCTCATTCTATACACCCACCAGCCTTTGTGTGAAAGAGTTATCCCTCAGATTCCTTTTAAATCTTTTCCCCTTCACCATAAACCTATGTCCTCTGGTCCTCGATTCACCTATTCTGGGCAAGAGACTCTGTGCATCTCCCCGATCTATTCCTCTAATGATTTTATACACCTCTATAAGTTCACCCCTCATCCTCCTGCGATCCAAGTCCCAGCCTGCTCAACCTCTCCCAGGAGCTCAGACCCTGGAGTCCTGGCAACATCCTCGTAAATCCTCTCTGCAAATCTCTTGACGGGCTACATAGATTTCTCTCTTCACTTCACATGGTTTGACAATTAACAATTTTCATTGGAAACAATTTTATAAATAACTAGACCCGTTGGGCCCAAACCTCTCCTGCATTGGTGCAGCACCCTCTCCTCCCCCATTCCCCTCTCCCCTCCTCCCCCAAACCAAGCCCAATGCCAAAGTGGTATCGATACAAAATGATATCTTGGTTGAGTGCTTATACCTGGTGCTATAGAACAAGTACTTTGTGTTTCAACTATCTACATGTTAACAAACACACAAGCGAAATGTTTAACTAAGAAACCCACACCCAATGCCACATGAGAATCTGAGATGCCTTTACACAGTTAAACTGTGGGACAATAAAAACTCGACGTAGAGATGCCAGTATAAATAGTACAGCACACGAACCATAACTTGGACGTCCCATTCCTTCTTCTCCCCACTCTCATTGGGAAGAAGGTACAGAAGTTTGAAAGCGCGCACCACCAGACTGAGGAACAGCTTCTTCCCCTCTGTTATCAGGCTTCTGAACGGTCCTTCCATAAACTAGGGTACCGTCCCATTCACCTCTACCCCATTGCGGACATTGGACTTTGTCTCTGGAACTGATGCGCTACGATGCTGAGAACTATATTCTGCACTCTGTATCTTCCCCTTTGCTCTATCTATTGCACTTGAGTTTAACTTAATTGTATTTTCGTATAGTATTAACCGATTTGATTGGACAACATGCAAAACAAAGCTCTTCACTGTACCTCCGTACACGTGACAATAATAAATCTAAAACTAAAATTTTCATCCCTCTATTTGCCAACCTGCATCAGCTCCTTGTCAAGAGGTACAATATTAAAATTCCAGGTGGGACAGAGGTTCATTGGCACCTCCTCTTACCACAACTACTGCATTCAGAGCACCCGATGTGATCTCCCTTACATCGACGAGACCAAGTTTAAACTCGGTGATGGTTTTGCCAGACACTTGTGCACAGACGGCCAGAGTCTACAGGATCTCCCGGCTGCTCACCATTTTAACTCCCCTTCCCATTCCCATGCTCACCTTTCTGTCCTGGGCCTCTTCCATTGCCAGAGTGAGGCCACGTGCAAACTGGAGGAACAGAAACACAGTCAAGTCACACTCACGGTGGTGCAGTGGTAGAGTTGCTGCCTCGCATTCATTCATTTCCAAAACGGTGGCTCAGTGCCAGAGACCTGAGTTCAATCCTGACTACGGGTGCTGTCTGTATGGAGTTTGTACGTTCTTGTGACCTGTGTGGGTTTTCTCCAGGTGCTCCGGTTTCTTCCCACATCCCAAAGACATGCAGGTTTGTAGGTTAATTGGTCTCCGAAAACTGCCCCGTGTAGTTTTCATGTAGGGAGTGGACGATGGCCAGCGTGGACCAAAGGCCTTGGCTCCATGCTGTGTCACTAAACAAAACTAAACTAAAGTAAACTAAACTAAAGCACAAAATGCTGGAGTAACTCAGCAGGCCAGGCAGCATCTCTGAGGAAAATGGATAGGCGACATTTCAAGCCAGGACCCTTTTTCAGACAAGACTAAACTAAACTAAACTAAATTAAATTTAGACGCAAATTGCTGGAGTAACTCAGCAGGTCAGGCAGCATCTCTGGAGAGAAGGAATGCGTGACGTTTCACAGAGTGCTGGAGTAACAGCGGGTCAGGCAGCATCTCTGGCGAACATGGATAGGTGACGTTTCACAGAGTGCTGGAGTAACTCATCTCTGGAGAACATGGATAGGTGACGTTTCACAGAGTGCTGGAGTAACTCAGCGGGTCAGGCAGCATCTCTGGAGAATATGGATAGGTGACGTTTCACAGAGTGCTGGAGTAACTCAGCGGGTCAGGCAGCATCTCTGGAGAACACGGATCGGTGAGGTTTTTGGTCAGGACCCATCTTCAAACTGAACTGAACTAAATTAAACATTAAACTAAACTAAACTGAACTTGGCTACATTCAATTTCACTCATTGAAATAAAAACATTTGCAGCTTATGTCTCTCGCCCAGTGGTGTTCATTAACTTGGATGGGATTGGTCTGCAGGAGGTTTGCGCTGGCACTGGTACAGCTGGCACTTTTCCTCCACACAGTCGCTGGGAGAATGTTCAGTATTTCAGCGTGGACGGACTGTCAATGGCATTCCCTTGTGTGCAAATATAATGCTGCTTCTTTCAAGCCTGGTCTCACTGGGAGGAGGCCAATCTCCTGATAGTTGCAGGGGTATAGTTAACCAGTGCATTCACAACCATTGAAGAAAGGTCCCGACCCAAAACATCGCCTCTCCAAGTTCTCCAGAGGTGCTGCCTGACCCGCTGAGTTTATCCCAGCACTTTGTATCCTTTTATGTAAATCAGCATCTGCAGTTCCTTGAGGAGCGAGAAGGTGATATCGTGGTTGCTGAACACTTTAACTCCCCCTCCCATTCCCACCCTGACCTTTCTGTCCTGGGCCTTCTCGGAGTAACTCAGCGGGTCAGGCAGCATCTCTGGAGTGAAGGAATGGGTGACGTTTCGGGTCGAGACCCTTCTACCGACTGAGACTCAGGAGAGACATTGAGGCATTCAAACAGTCATCCTTCTCCATTTGCCCAATGCAAATTGGAGGAACAGCACCTCATATTTTGCTTGGGCAGCTTACACCCCAGTGCTATGAACATTGATTTCTCTAACTTCATGTAACCCCGGCATTCCCGCCCTCTCCGTCCCTCCCCACCCCAGTTTTCCCACTAGTTTCACTGTCCTGATTAATTTTACTGTTTGAATGCCTCAATGTCTCTCCTGAGTCTCAGTCGGTAGAAGGGTCTCGACCCGAAACGTCACCCATTCCTTCACTCCAGAGATGCTGCCTGACCCGCTGAGTTACTCCGGGATTTTGTGTCTATCAGCAGTACCTTGTTCCTACACTCACAACCATTGTTATCTTTATGGCAATCTTGGGCCATCAACTCTTCTCTCCACGTTGCCATTTGATCTGCTCAGAGTTTCCTTATTCTCCTTTTATTTGACACTTCCAACATTTTTACAATGATTACCTTCTTTTGTTTAAATGTGGACTGCTTATTTATATCTCCCTGTGTTATTAAATTGGATGGGTTTAATGGGTGATATTTAGCTCCAAGTGATCCACTAGTTTTATTGAATACATTTTATTTTCTAATCACAAACACTTCAAAAGTTCAGAAAAATAAAGTTTTGAACGTTCAAAACTGCAGTGCAAGAACCTGTTAGATTCGGAAGCATATTTTCAGATCTTTTTTAATCAAATTGTTGCCTTTTTAGTGACTGAGTATTGTTGGCGATGGTGACTAAGCTTTTCACTGTACCTCGGTACACGTGACAGTTAACTACTCTAAAATAAAACATTAAGCCACCATGGATTTGATGGATTTTGTTGAGCCAGGTTTGATGTTATCTGGTCTGAAGAAGGGTCCTGATCTAAAACGTGACCTATCCATGTTCTCCAGAGATGCTGCCTAACCCGCTGAGTTACTCCAGCACTCTGTGAAATGTCATCTATCCATGTTCTCCAGAGATGCTGCCTGACCCGCTGAGTTACTCCAGGACTCTGTGAAACGTCACCTATCCATGTTCTCCAGAGATGCTGCCTGACCCGTTTAGTTACTCCAGCACTCTGTGTCCTTTAGTGAAAAGGACTACTGACTAACTATCAGCCATTTCTACAGTTGGACACAAAACCATGGGCCAAATGCAGTGGCACGGTGGCGCAGCGGTAGAGTTGTTGCCTCACAGCGCCAAAGACCCAGGTTCAATCCTGACTATGGTTGCTGTCTGTACAGAGTTTGTACGTTCCCCGTGACCGCATGGGTTTTCTCCAAGATCTTCGGGTTTCCTCCCACACTCAAAAGACGTACAGGTTTGTAGGTTAATTGGCTTGGTATAAATATAAAAGATTGTCCCTCGTGTGTGTGTAAGATAGTATTAATGTGCGGGGATCGCTGGTCGGCGCGGATTCGGTGGGCCGAAGGGCCTGTTTCCGCGATGTATCTCTAAACTAAAAAAAAGCAAAACTGTGGTCTGTTCATTTGCTAGCTGGGAAATAATGTAGCTTAATGATTCTTTATGTCCTCGTTTCTCTTTTGACTTTATCTTTTAACGGTGGGCTGTAGATAATCCATGGGAGCTTACAAAAATTATCTTTATAGTTGGCGAAATAACCGCTATTAAGAAAACTGTCAGTGGTAGGTAAAACAATTCTAACTTGTGGATTGTTTGGCAATTGATGAAATCCCTTCTCTTAATCTGACTGGTGGTTTCCCCAGATGGCACCTTGACAAGTTGGTAAACTCCTGGTAACTCCAATGTGAATCACCCTCCTCTGCCATTCAACACAATGTGACTGACTTCAGCTGAGATGCAAGAGTGTTTTATTGTCATATGTCTCAGATAGAACAATGACATTCTTATTTGCAGCAGCAGCACAACAGAATATGTAAACATAGTAATCTGGAAACAATATAACAAACAAGAGAAAAAAGTTCAGTGTTTGTGCGTATATACACATACTCACATATACACATATGTACAGATCATATATGTGTAGGAAGGAACTGCAAATGCTGAGTTTAAACTGAAGATGGACACAAAATGCTGGAGTAACTCAGCGGGCCAGGCAGCATCTCTGGAGAGAAGGAATGGGTAACATTTCGGGTCGAGACCCTTCTTCAAGGGTCGAGACCCTTCTTCTCGGCCTGAAACATCACCCATTCCTTCTCTCCAGAGACATTGCCTGTCCCGCTGAGTTACTCCAGCACTTTGTGTCTATAGACAGATCACACACGTGTATATATATATATATATATATATATAGATATACATACACACGCATACATAAGTACACATAAAAAATGAACAAACTAGTGCAATAATAACAATAGTAGTTGTCAAAAATGTTATTATTATCAATAATAATAGACAATAATCCCATTGGTATCTATCCCTTCACCCGAGGACCATTACCAATGTTGACCTCCTCCTGCACCACCCTCCCACCTTGCAGCATCTCCCACAGTGTCCTTCTCTCATCTCCCATCTGCAGGTCACTGCTCCACAATCACGTGCAGCCCTGCAGCTGCAACACTGCGTGCATCTCTTGTCCCTCTCCCTCCCCAACAATAGGAGCAAAGGCTCGCCAGATTGATTGCAGGGAAGGGGGAGATTGCTCAGGGAAAAGAACATTTGCAGACTTGACTTAAACGCATGAGCTTAGATGAATGAGAATCGATCTCATTGAAGCACAATGTTCTCACAAAGGCTGCCAGGGTAGATGCAGGGTCCGCTGTCAGCGGCCTCCACGAGCAACAGTCACTGCGTCAAATCCAGCTGCCAGGATGTAGATGAGAAGATATTTCTTTGCTCAATGAAGCTTTGGAATTCTGTCTCCGAGAAACCTAGAGAGATTCAGTGACAAATTGAATTGAATTGAGTAAAGTTTATTAGCCAAGTATGTGCACATACAAGGAATTAGCCTTGGTGGCTTGCTCGCCAGTATCAACACGACATACAGTAGACAATTAAAAATAAAACATTTTAATTTATACATGTAAAGAATGAAATAAAATACCAGAGCAAAAGGAGGCTACAGACTTTTGGCTGTTGAGCAGAGCTACTGCTCGTGGAAAAAAGCTGTTTTTATGTCTGGCTGTGGCTGCTTTGACAATCTGGAGTCGCCTTCCAGAGGGAAGTGCTTCAAAGAGTTTGTGGCCAGGGTGAGAGGGGTCAGAGATGATCTTGCCCGCTCGCTTCCTGGCCCTTGCAGTGTACAGTTCGTCAATGGGGGGGATGGTTGCAGCCAACAACCTTCTCGGCTGATCAAACAATGCGTTGCAGCCTCCGGATGTCGTGCTTGGTGGCTGAGCCAAACCAGACCGTGATGGAGAAGGTGAGGACAGACTATAGACAAGAGCAAGATTTGGTAGACTCTTGGATCTGAAGGAGATCAGAGGGGACTGGAGTTAGTACAGGAGAGGGGAAGTAAAGATCAATCGTGATATTAGTAATGGTATTAGTATCTATATACCAAAACTCTCGTTTGTTATCTTGTTTGTGACTGAACTTCAGCCAAAATGGTACACGATAGCGCGACGATTTTAGGCCCATCTTACTCACCATTGTCACAACTACTGACAAAGTAGTTTTATTGAAATCGGTGTTATATTTTTTAAGTTATTCATATTTTAAAGTTTAAAAGGAGGGGAGGGAAGGGGGGAGTGGGGGAGAAGGGAGAGGGGAGGGGGGGGGGGGTTGAGGAGAGAGGGGAGGGGGGGAGGACGGGAGGACAGGGTGCTGCACCAATGCAGGAGAGGTTTGGGCCCAACGGGTCCACTTTGTCTAGTTTGGTTATAAATGTCACAGGCCCGTCTTTGGGATGTGGGAGGAAACCGGAGCACCTGGAGGAAACCCACGCAGTCACATGGAGAACGTACAAACTCCACACAGACAGCACCTGAGGTCAGGATGAGTCATTTACATGTAATTTTTATTTTAATGAATCAATGCACCAAAATGTAAAAACAAAGAACTGCAGATGCTGGTTTATACCAAAGACAGGTACAAAGGTGCTGGAGGAACTCAGCGGGTCAGGCAGCTTCTCTGGAGAAAGAGGATGAAAGACTCTGGAAAGGGTAAAAGGAATCTGAATCTGAAGAAGGGTCTCGACCCAAAACGTCACCCATCCCTTTTCTCCAGTGATGCTGCCTAACCAGGTGGGTCTAGGACTAGAGGTCATAGCCTCAGAATTAAAGGACGTTCTCTTTGGAAGGAGATGAGGATAAATTTCTTTAGTCAGAGTCTGGCGAATCTGTGGAATTCTCTGTCACAGAAGGCTGTGGAGGCCAAGTCAATGGATATTTTTAAAGCAGAGATAGATAGATTCTTGATTAGTATCAGTGTCAGAGGTTGTGGGGAGAAGGCAGGAGAATGGGGTTAGGAGGGAGAGATAGATCAGCCAGGATTGAATGGTGGAGTAGACTTGATGGGCCGAATGGCTTAATTCTACTCCTAATGACCTTATGATGAGGAGGAAGTTGCACTGCTCACCCTCTGATGTAAAGTCATCTGTGCCCGGCGTTATAATCAATACCACCCAACAGCTTTGGTTTAGTTTAGACACAAGATGTTGGAGTAACTCAGGGTCTGGAGGATCCAAGGGTTTAACAATGAGGTAGATAGTAGTTCAGGACTGCTCTCTAGTTGTTGATAGGATGGTTCAGTTGCCTGATAACAGCTGGGAAGAAACTGTTCCTGCACACCTCCAGATTCAGAGACAGTTTCTTCCCAGCTGTTATCAGGCAACTGGACCATCTTACCAACAACTTGGACTATCTTTGATCGGACTTTACCGCCCTTTATCTTCCACTAAACGTTATTCATGTTATTCCCTTTATCCTGCATCCGTACTGCGGACGGCTCGATTGTAATCATGTATTGTCTTTCAGCTGACTGGTTAGCACGCAACAAAAGCTTTTCACACTGTACCTCGGTACACGTGACAATAAATCAAACTAACTAACTAACTAACTAACTAACTAACTAGTTGTCACGAATGGCATTCATTTCTAATGAGACAGTTAATAAAAGGCACAAGTTATTTGGCTGGTTGTCACACCGAGCTACAGCTGTGATCATTTAAACCATCACGTGACTGGCTTCACACTTGGAGAGAAGGCAGGATGAATGAATGAATGAATGAATTAATGAAAGAGTAAATGAATACTTTATTTGAATACTTTGTGTCACATGTGAAATTCTTTGCTTGCGTACCCAAGGTATGCAAATAGCCGCCACATAAAGGGCGCTGACAAAATTACAGAGTATTTGCGCCAGGTCTCCCTTTGTTCTCCCCCCTCCCTCACAGCGCCCCCCCCACGCTGGGTCCCCTTCGTTCCTTCCCTCGGCAGCGGCGTCCTCACTTCCACGCGGTCCGTCCTCGTCCGTCGGTCGGCACCATCATCGACCGTCGCGCCGACCTCTCCACTATCCTCTCCAGCCGTTAAGGTACACACTCCAACTTAATCCACTGCATTCTCCCATTCCCTTTTAGTTCAATAGTCCTTTATTGTCACGTGTGTCGTTTAAGGTACAGTGAAATTTGATTTGCTATGCAGCCATACCAAAAAAGTAACAAGACACACCGTTACATAAACGTTAACATAAACATCCACCACAGCAGATTCCCCACATTCCTCACTGTGATGGAAGGCAACAAAGTCTTATCTTCTTCCCTCCTTATTCTCCCGCGGTCGGGGCAGTCGAAACATCTGTAGTCGGGCGATCGAAGCTCCCGCGTCGGGGCGATAGAAGCTCCCGTGTCGGGGCGATCGAAGCTCCCGTGTCAGGGCGGTCGAAACTCCTGCGGCTTGGTGCTCCCGAAGTCGGTCCCAACCAAGGGACCGTGAGCTCCATGATGCTAAGTCCGTAGGCTCCCGTGGTTGGAGCTCTCGAAGTCGATCCCCAGCAGGAGGCCGCCAGCTCCACGATGTTAGGCCGCAATGTGGACCGAAATACGATACGGGGAAAAATTGCATCTCCGTCGAGGAAAGTGATTAAAAAAAGTTTCCCCCCCCCCCCCCCCCCCCCTTCATAATACAAAGCTAAAGATACACTAAAACATACATTTAACAATATACTACAAACAACAAAGAAAGAAAAGCTCGAGGCAGACTATTGGCGAGGCTGCCCTCGTACAGCGCCACCCTTCTTTGGAAGTGCGTCCACAGCAATACATTTGAAAAATAATCACTCCGTTATTCAGAATTAATCCGATGCTACAAACCACTTCTCAAAGGGCAGGTTGCCATTAATTGTCCTTTAAGTGTGGACTGTGGCGGGGAGGAAAGTCTTTTGTTCAGAAATAGGTTACGTAGACTTGATGAATACTGTGTTTGAGTGTAATTATGTTCTGTGTGTTTAGGCTGTTGATGAACTTGAAATAAATGTCATTTTTTAAAATGAGGCTGTCATCCTTTAATTGAATTGTTTGCAGTCGTGTTTATTTTTAGTTAGCTCAAATTGACAAAATATACGGTGCAAATTTCAATGAGAAATATCCGGCAGAATTATATTAAGCAGCGCATAACGTATTCACTAGTAATTACTTTAGCAGGGAAATGGAATGTTCATCACCACATATCTAATTGAATCAAAAGTTTGGACGGAACGAAACGAAACCACCCAGCAGTGATGTGTGTTCTGCTTGGAATCAAGAATTACATCTGGGGGACTGGAGGATATGGGTGGGGGGACATTTTGTGAAGATGTTGCCAGGACTCGACGGCCTGGTTGGGCAGGCTAAGGCTTTATTCTCAAGTTCACAAGTTATAGGAGTAGAATTAGGCCATTCGGCCCATCGAGTCTACTCCGCCGTTTAATCGTGGCTATCTGAAGAAGGGTCTCGACCCGAAACGTCACCCATTCCCTCTCTCCTAGATGCTGCCTGACCCGCTGAGTTACTCCAGCATTTTGTGATACCTTCGATTTGTACAGTTATTTTCCTACATTTAATCGTGGCTGATCTCTGCCTCCTAATCCGATTTTCCTGCCTTCTCCCCATAACCCTTGACACCTGTTCTGATCAAGAATCGATCCCTGCCTTAGAAATATCCACTGACTTGGCCTCCACATCCGTCTGTGGCAATGAGTTCCACAGATTAACTATCCTCTGACTAAAGAAGTTCCTCCTCACCTCCTTTCTAAAAGAGTGCCCTTTAATTCTGAGGCTGTGACCTCTGGTCCTAGACTCTCCTACCAGTGGAAACATCCTCTCCACATCCACTCTATCTCTGCCTTTCATTATTCTGTAATTTTCAATGAGGTTCCCCTTCAACCTTCTAAACTCCAGCGAGTGCTGTCAAACCCTCACCACATGCAAACCCACCTGGATTCCTTGGAGCGCAGGAGGTTGAGGGGTGATCTTACAGAGGCGTATAAAGTCATGAGGGGAATAGAGAGTCTTTTACCCAGAGTAAGGGAATCAAGAACCAGAGAACCTAGGTTTAAGGTGAGAGGAGAAAGATTTAATAAGCAGGTACTATAACAGCATTTAAAAAATACTTGGACAGGTGTATGAATAGGAAAGGTTCAGTGGGATATGGGCCAAAGGCCGAGCTGATTGTTATAGTATCTGCCTCAATAATCTCCACTGGCAGCTTGTTCCACAGACCCACCACCCTCTGCGTGAAAAATTACCACCCAGCTTCCTATGAAATCTTTCCCCTCTCATCTTAAACCTATGTCCTCTGGTTCTTGACTCCTCTACTCTGAGTAAAAGAGGGGTGGCATGGTGGCGCAGCGGTAGAGTTGCTGCCTCACAGCGCCAGAGACCCGGGTTCGATCATGGCAGCAGGTGCTGTCTGTGTGGAGTTTGTACCTTCTCCCTGTGACTGCGTGGGCTTTCTCCGGGTGCTCCGGATTCCTCCCACATCCCAAAGACGTGCAGGTTCGCAGGTTAATTGTGTTTAGGATAGAACTAATGTATGAGTGATCGCTGGTCGGTGTGGACTCGATGGGCCGATGAGCCTGATTCCATACTGTATCTCTAAACTAAACTAAACTCTGCATTCATTGTGATTTTATACACCTCTGTAAGGTAACTCCACTCCACCAGCGCTTCAAGGAACAAGGACCTAACCTGCCCAACATCTATATACTAAACCTCTCGTTTGTTTGTTATTTTGTTCCTGAACTACAGCCAAAACGGTACACGATAGCACGACAATTTTAGGCCCACCTCACTCACCGTCGTCCCTCTGGTGCAAATGGAAGAAGTTTCATTGAAATCGGTGTTATATTTTTTAAGTTATTCCCATTTTAAAGTTTAAATCTATCTCCTAGGGAGGGAGGGGGGAGGGACGAAGGCGGATGGGAGAGAGGGGAGGAGGGGGGGGGGGAAGGGGGAAGGGGGAGGAGGGAGGAAGGATACGGGGGATTGAGAGGGATGGAGTGGGGAGGAGGAGAAGGGGAGGGGGTTGGAGGGGGGAGGGGGGAGGGGAGAGGGAGAGGGTGGGGGGAGGGGGTTGGAGGGAGGGGGAGGGGAGAGGGAGAGTGTGGGAGGGGGGAGGGGAGGAGGAGAGGGTTCTGCACCAATGCAGGAGAGGTTTGGGCCCAACGGGTCCACTTGGTCTAGTCCCCCCTATAGCTCGGGCCCTCGAATGTATCAGTCATGCATTCTTTATTGCTGTAGGAAATGACCATGTGGCCAACAGTGAAGACTGGTCCTAACCCAACCGGCCACTGATCGACCAATGCAGAAGGACGAATACAGGTGGGAGTCACTATGTGGTTACCGGCTGAACAGGTAAACTGTGCAGCAGGGAAGTGCCGATGCTGGTTTACATCGAAGAGAGACACAATAAAGCTGGCCACAGTCGAGCAACATGTGACTTGTCTTTGTCCAGTGCCGTCACATAGAAACAACCCCAAGGTTGCTTGTAGTCATCACAAATCAAACACAAAAAATAGGTTTCAGAGTCAGCGGCAACTGTAATGTGTTTACACACAGGAGTGAAGGCAGCCAAATATCCCAGGGCAGCTGAAGCAATTCATACACTGTGTGCTGTGGTGGAGGATCGATGTTTGTTCCAGAGGAGATTAGAAATAGTGAGGGCAAGGGTTTACAGGAATGTGAAGCCACGCACGTTTAATATTGAGGTATCGCTTCACAGACACAGAGCGAGTGGGGGGGGGGAGGGAGGAGGGTGAAATTGTGCCAGACTGCATCATCTGCCAAGCCATTCACGGTGGCGCAGCGGTAGAGTCGCTGCCTCACAGCGACAGAGACCCGGATTCCATCCTGACTACGGGTGCTGTCTGTGCGGAGTTTGTACGTTCTCCCCGTGATTGTGTGTGTTTCCTCCTGCTGCTCCAGTTTCCTTCTACATTCCAAAGACGTGCAGGTTTGTAGGCAAATTGGCTTCTGTGACAATTGTCCCGAGTGTGTGGGATAGAGCTAGTGTGTGGGTGATGATTGGTTGGCAAGAACTCGGTGGGCTGAAGGGCCTGTTTCTAAACTAAATTAAACTGGACTAAACTAAACTATAGAAGGATGAGAGGGGGATCTTATCGAAACATATAAGATTATTAAGGGGTTGGACACTTTGGAGGCAGGAAACATGTTCCCAATGTTGGGGGAGTCCAGAACAAGGGGCCACAGTTTAAGAATAAGGGGTAGGCCATTTAGAACGGAGATGAGGAAAAACTTTTTCAGTCAGAGAGTTGTAAATCTGTGGAATTCACTGCCTCACAAGGCAGTGGAGGCCAAGTCTCTGAATGCATTCAAGAGAGGACTAGATAGAGCTCTTAAGGATAGTGGTGTCAGGGGGTATGGGGAGAAGGCAGGAACGGGGTACTGATTGAGAATGATCAGCCATAATCACATTGAATGGTGGTGCTGGCTTGAAGGGCCGAATGGCCTACTCCTGCACCTATTGTCTATTGTCTATTGTCTAAATTAAACATTGTTTTGGTCACAAATTATATTCATATTGTTCCCAAACCTCATCTAAAATCAATTCAATAATTAAACATTTTCAATATATATAGATACAGCAAGAAACAGGCCCTTCGGCCCACCGAGGCCATGCTGACCGTCGATCACCCGTTCACACTAGTTCTATGTTATCCCACATTCTTAACCACTTCCTACAATTTACAGAAGCCAATTTACAGAAGCCAACAAACCCGCACGTCTTTGGGATGTGGGAGGAAACCAGAGCACCCGGGGAAAACCCATGCAGTCACAGGGAGAACGTGCAAACTCCACACAGACAGCACCCGACGTTATCCCAAAGATGTGCAGGTTTGTAGGTTAATTAACGTTCCGTGAATTGCCCCTGGTGTGTAGAGCGTGAATGAGAAAGTGGGATAACATAGAACTAGTATGAATGGGTGATGGATGGTCGGTGTGGGCTCGGTGGGCCGAAGGGCCTGTTTCCATGCTGTATCTTTCAACAAGGAATGGGTGACGTTTCGGGTCGAGACCCTGCTTCAGACCGAACCGAAACTTCCCGAACCGAAAACGTCACCCATTCCTTCTCTCCAGAGATGCTGCCTGTCCCGATGAGTTACTCCAACATTTTGTGTCTATCTTCGGTGTAAACCAGCATCTGCGGTTCCTTCCTACGCTATACACAAGGTACAGGTCACAAAGATCTCAGGGATTGGAGAAATGGTTCGAGATGTGTAGGGATTAACTGCAGATGCTGGTTTAAACCGAAGATAGACACAAAAAGCTGGAGTTACTCAGTTGGTCAGACAGCATCTCTGGAGATAAAGAATGGGGGATGTTTCGGGTCGAGTCTGAAGGTCTTGCCTTACCTATATCTCCAGAGAGGCTGTTTGACCCACTGAGTTACTCCAGCAATTTGTGACTGTCTTCACTGTAAACCAGCATCTGCAGTTCCTTCCTGCACGATCCATGTCTCCTGCTCCATGCTGTGCCCTGTGACACCTCTCCCCGTTGTAAGAAGGTTAAGTGCATTGTTCAGCCAGAACACTAGACTGTAGCACTGGACCTCCTAACGCTGGTGCAGCTGATCCTCCACTTCACATTAATGTTGAAATAGATGGAATTTGACGGACCAAATTTATTCCACTTTAAATCAAATTTGCCTATTGATGTGTTGTACCAAAGTGATTTGTGGCGCAGTTCAGTACAGAACTGTTGTTCTCTAATGTCGTGCTGATGAACGGATATGCATAGGGCATGGGACATAGTACAGAACAGCACAGAACAGCCCCTTCAACCCGCAATGCCTGTGCCACACATGGTGCCAAATTACAATCATCTCACCGGTCCCATTTACTCCAGAGATTCTGCCTGACCCGTTAGCATTTTGAGTCTATCGTTATTATAAATTAATCTCCTCTGCCTGCATGTGATCCATATCCCCCCAATCCCTGCTTATCCATGTGCCAATTCCAAAGCCTCTATCGTATCTGCCTCCACCACCACCCCTGGCAGCGCGTTCCAGGCCCCCACCACCCACTGTGTAAATTAAGCTGTAAAACTTCCCCCGCACGTCTCCTTTAAACTTTGCCTCCTTCGCCTTGGAGCTGTGCCCTCTAGTCTAAGACATTTCCATACTTGAATAGTTTAATCCAAAATACTTTAATGCAAAATTACTTCTTTCACAGTTGATCGCGAAGGTTGTCTCGTGAAGGAATATTTCACAATTCGTGGGACGAATAAAGGTATATGTTATTATTGTGAAAATGAACATGCATTCTTTTTTTATTTATCTTTGTTCAGAATAATAAATATATACGAAACAAGACCTGTGCAAAAATTCTTCCGACGTTCTCAGGGGCTGTACAAACATTAATTTGTATCGTATTGTGGTCTTCACAAGTACCGTTTTACTCAGCACCATTGTGGCCCCTGGGCATGATATCTCTTCCCCCCCCCCCCCCCCCCCCCCCCCCATCCGGACCAAACTCAGATCCTGGGGGGACAGGGCTTTCTCCATCGCTGCTCCCACCCTATGGAACTCACTACCCCAAACCGTCAGAGACTCCTCCCCACTCACCACATTCAAAACATCACTGAAGTCTCACCTGTTCAGTACTGCCTTCAACCACTGAAGGTCACCTCACCCTCTGTCTCCTTTCTCTGTTCGTTTACTTATTTATCTATTTATTCACTTCCCTATGTTCTTTAAATCCCTGTAAAGCGTCTTTGAGTGTATGAAAAGCGCTATATAAATGTAATGCATTATTATTATTATTATTTGATGAGTGTCTCTATCATATCTGCCACCCAATGTCCAGCAGTGGAAGAACCCTAGACTGTGGTCCCTCCCCACAGAGATTTGGCAGCACGGTGGAGCAGTGGTAGAGTTGCTGCCTTACAGCGCTTACAGTGCTCAGAGACCCGGGTTCGATCCCAACTACGGGTGCTGTCTGCATGGAGTTTGTACGTTCTCCCCCTGACCTGCGTGGGTTTTCTCCGAGATCTTTGGTTTCCTCCCACACTCCAAAGACGTGCAGGTTTGTTGGTTAATTGGCTTGGTGTAAATGTAAAATTGTCCCTCATGGGTGTAGAATAGTGTTAGTGTGCGGGGATTGTTGGTCGGCGTGGACTCGGTGGGCCAAAGAGCCTGTTTCCGCGCTGCGTCTCCAAGTCTAAACTGAACTAAATCTCTCTCATTTTCAAGAGAGAGTTAGATTTAGCTCTTAGGGCTAAAGGAATCAAAGGATATGGGGAAAAAGCAGGAACGGGATACTGGCCATGATCATATTGAATGGCAGTGCTGGCTCGAAGGGCCGAAAGGCCTACTCCTGCACCTATGTTTCTATGTTTCAAGTACCAAGAAAGCTGAACATGAACATAAATAAAGACTGTCATGCCCTCTGGACTGTGGCAGGATGGATACCTAGAAAAAAATAACATGCCTTGATTTGTCAGACATCTTTGTTATAATTACAGAAACATTGTTGGAGTTAAGGGTTATTTCACAGGATGCTCAACTGTTCATATTGAATACTTATGTAATGTTTGTAATATCTTTAACCCTTACAATAATGACAATTGTCTGTTGCATAGAAGGCAAAATAGGAAAAGATGATAATTGACCCTTTGGTATTTGTCATTTGCTTTTTCCACTCAATGTTTAAAATCCATGGAAATGTTTCTGAAAATGCAATGTGAAAATACTTGAATATCTCTGGCCTGTGAACCAGGGTCCTGAGGGGCAACCTTTCCACATAGAGGGTGATGGGTGTATGGCATGAGCTGCCCAGAGGAGGGAGTTGAGCCAGAGACTATCAAAGCATTTAAAAGATACTTGTACCGTACATGGATAGGAAAGGCTGAGAGGGATGTGGGCCAATGCAGGCAAATGGGACTAGTTGAGATGGGACATCTAGGTTGGCATGGACATGTTGGGCCAAAGGGCTTATTTCTTAAGGATAGCGGAGTCAGGGGGCATGGGGAGAAGGCAGGAACGGGGTACTGATTGAGAATGATCAGCCATGATCACATTGAATGGTGGTGCTGGCTCGAATGGCCGAATGGCCCACTCCTGCACCTATTGTCTATTGCCTATCGTCTATTGTACCGTATGACTCTATGACTTTGGACTTTTACAAAGATACAGCGTGGGAACAGGCCCTTCAGCCCACTGAGTCCATGCCGACCAGTGATCCCCACACACGAGCACTATCCTACACAATTGTAGGCAGCCACGGTGGCACATCGGTAGAGTTGCTTGGAGACCTGGGTTCGATCCCCATTACGGGTGCCGACTGAAAAGGAGTTTGTACGTTCTCCCCGTGACCTGCGTGGGGTTTTCCCCGAGATCTTTGTTCTCCTCCCACACTCCAAAGACATTCAGGTATGTAGGTTAATTGGCTTGGTGTATGTGTAAAATTGTCCCTAGTGTGTGTAGGATGGTGTTAATGTGGGATCGCTGGTCGGCGTGGACTCGGTGGGCCGAAGGGCCTGTTTCCGCGCTGTATCTCTAAAACTCAAACGAAAAAATCTAAAACTGGGGACAATTCACAGTTTTGCCGAAGCCAATTAATCTACAAACCCGAATGTCTTTGGGAGTGTGGGAAGAATCCGGAGCACCCGGAGAAAAGCCACACAGGTCACAGGTAGGGAGTGACTGTGCAGGTCAGAATCCTTTATGAATATTCATCAATATTAACAGGTTTATTAATTTCACGTTTTTATGCTTGTGCTGGTAATGTGAAGTAGTAATAAACAGACACACACTCTGTGAGGTGTAAAACGAGTATTTTACGTTCAGAATATAATTGGCTTTAGCTTCTTCCAACTTCGAACCATAGCTAAAATCAAACCTTTCCTCAAATTCGACGACACAGAAAAAATCATTCACGCTTTCATTTCCTCCCGCCTAGACTACTGCAACTCCCTATACACTGGGATCAGCCAATCTTCCCTGTCCCGCCTGCAACTGGTCCAAAACGCCGCAGCGAGACTCCTGACGGGTACCCGTAAAAGGGACCACATCACTCCGATTCTGGCCTCTCTCCACTGGCTCCCTGTACGGTACAGAATCAACTTCAAGCTCCTCCTATTCACGTATAAAGCCCTAAATGGACACTCCCCCCCCCTACATCAAAAATCTTCTAACCCCCCTCTCTAACTCCAGGTCCCTCAGATCGGCCGACTTGGGGCTATTCACTATCCCACGGTCTAGGCTTAAACTCAGGGGTGACCGCGCTTTTGCGGTTGCAGCTCCTAGACTGTGGAACAGCATCCCTCTCCCGATCAGAACTGCCCCCTCCATCGACTCCTTTAAGTCCAGGCTCAAAACATATTTCTACTCCCTAGCGTTTGAGGCTCATTGAGGAGGCGCTGTGAACTGTTTGCGTGCTACTGTATGTTTTCATTTTTTTTTCTATTGGAACCTAATCAAATGTACAGCACTTTGGTCAACGTGGGTTGTTTTTAAATGTGCTATACAAATAAAATTGACTTGACTTGACTTGACTAATCTAAATTTGAGATCACAGCTTATAATGCAAATGCTAATCATCAGCTGAAATTAAAGTTTAGCTGCCTTGATCACTTCAGACACAGTGAGGACCATTCAATTAATGTCAGATCCATGTGGAGATAACTGCCCTTGATGCTAAATAAACCCAGGCATGTGCCTTCAATGTATGCATTGCATTAAGGCACTAATAACCCCAAATAGTGAGATTTAATGTGTAGGAAGGAACTGCTGGCTTAAACCGAAGATAGACACAAAAAGCTGGAGTAGCCCAGCGGGACAGGCATCGTCTCTGGAGAGAGTTAGAGTTCGATTTAGCTCTTAGGGCTAAAGGAATTAAGGGATATGGGGAGAAAGCAGGGACGGGGTACTGATTTTGGATGATCAGCCACGATCATATTGAACGGCGGTGGTGGCTTGAAGGGTCAAATGGCCTACTCCTGCACCTATTTTTCTATGTTTCTATGAGAAGTGGCAACTCCAACAGCCTGACCGCGGGAGAAGACGGCAGGGGAAGATAAAAGACATTCTGGCCTTCCATCGCAGTGAGGAGGTGACTGGAGGAGACTCACTGTGATTGATGTTTCTTTTGTTTGGTGTTGGTTTATGATTGTGTGTGTTATTGCATTTTTATTGATTATTCTTATTGGTCTTATTGTTGAACTGCGGGTAATTTTTCATTTCACTGCACATTTATGTGTATGTGACAAATAAACGACTATTGACTATTGAGAAGGAATAGGTGACGTTTCGGGTCCGAAGAAGTGGTCTCGACCCGAAAACGCCACCCATTCATTCCTTCTCTCCAGAGATGCCGCCTGTCCCGCTGAGTTACCCCAGCTTTTTGTGTCTACCTTTAGTGAGATTTAATTTCGCAATGTTCCATTTTCCTTGTCGTCCTTTCAAATGTTTTCCTCGAGGTTTTCTCAACGGCGGCACTTGATGAGCGGCCAGATAAGCAGGTCTACTATGTTGGATGTACTGCAATTCAGTTTTTGAATCGCAATGTTCAACATCGGAACTAGCTTCCTGAAGTGCAGTATATCAAAAACAAATGAAAATGTTTTCATAATTGATGCTCTCGCGGAACAAAGATTCCTGCACGCTCTGATGAAACAGCATTTGCGGCAGTGTTATCGCAGTGAGAGCAGAAGCCGGGGAGATTACAGTGCAGGCTCGATGGTGTGTGCAAACACAGAGATATTCTGAGCCTGTGACATTACAAGGAAGGATTTCACTTCCTGCCCCCGGGCTAGTGGACTGAACATGTTTCAGTGAATGCAGAGAAACTGCAAGGGGAAATCCAACTCTGTTCATTCAAATGAACAAAAGAAAACCTCTTTCTAGGTCATTGATTGCCAGCAGCTGCCGAGACCCGCCAGCTACACCTCCCTCTGACTGGGAAGGTCCAAAGGACCCAGAAGCAGAAAGCAGAAACGTGACACTTCACGTAACCCTTGCATCCCCTCTCCCTCCGTCCCTCCTCCCCCCCAAGTCGTTGTGCCAGCTTCAAAGTCATCTTGAAGGTAGACACAAAATGCTGGAGTAACTCAGCGGGACAGGCAGCATCTCTGGAGAGAAGGAATTGGTGACGTTTTGGGTCGAGGCCCTTCTTCGGACTTCAAAGTCGTCTTGTTAAGTTTCATTGTCTGTAACTCGTTTTCACCTAGCCCACAGCTAACAATGGCCTGTCTCCTTTATCATCGTTGCTTTTTTGCACATCTTTCATTTATTGTAAGAAAATAACTGCAGATGCTGGTACAAATCGAAGGTATTTATTCACAAAATGCTGGAGTAACTCAGCAGGTCAGGCAGCATCTCAGGAGAGAAGGAATGGGTGACGTTTCGGGTCGAGACCCTTCTTCAGACTGATGTCAGGGGGGCGGGACAAAGGAAGGATATAGGTGGAGACAGGAAGACAGTGGGAGATCATTCATTTGTTCTGTACCTCGTCTATAATCTCTTGTTCCCCTCTCCCCCGACTCTCAGTCTGAAGAAGGGTCTCGACCCGAAACGTCACCCATTCCTTCTCTCCAGAAATGCCGAGTTACTCCAGCATTTTGTGTCTACCTTCAACGTGAAAAACAGCTTAGCTGATGACTTAAGTAACTCTCCATTGTTCTAACTGTCCCAGAGAGAGAGTGTCAGAGTCAAACATAAAGTGCTGGAGGAACTCAGCGGGTCAGGCAGCATCTGCGGAGCAAATGGACAGGTGCCATTGTGGTTTTGGGTTGGAACCTTTCCTCAGCCTGATTACAGCAGGGGAGAGAAAGCTGGAAAAGAGTGTTGTGGATGGGTCAAGGCCTGGCAAGTGATAAGTGGAACAAAAAACTGCAGATGCCGGTTTCCACCGAAGATAGACACAAAATATTGGAGTAACTTAGAGGGTCATAAGGGCATAACGGATCATATGTGATAGGAGTAGAATTAGGCCATTCGGCCCATCAAGTCTACTCCGCCATTCAATCATGGCTGATCTATCTCTCCCTCCTCACCCCATTCTCCTGCCTTCTCCTCATAACCTCTGACACCTGTACTCATCAAGAATCTACCTATCTCTGCCTTAAATATATTCACTGCTTCTGCCTCCACAGCCTTCTGTGGCAAAGAGTTCCACAGATTCACCACCCTCAGTCTGATGAAGGGTCATCTATACCTTTTCTCCGGGGAGATTCCGCCTGACCCACTGAGTTGCCCCCAGCATTTTGTGTCTGTCAAGTGGATACAGGCGAGGGGTGGAACAAAACCCAAAGTGCTGTAGGAACTCAGCCAGGACTGCTGAGTTTAGATAAAGGTTCAGGTTTATTATTGTAACACGTACAGAGGTACAGTGAAAACCTTTGTTTTGCATGATATCCAATCAGGAGACTCAGGTTCGATCCTGACTACGGGTGCTGCACTGTAAGGTGTTTGTACGTTCTCCCCGTGACCTGCGTGGGTTTTCTCCGAGATCTTCGGTTTCCTCCCACACTCCAAAGACGTACAGGTATGTAGGTTAATTGGCTGGGTAAATGTAAAAATTGTCCCTAGTGGTGTAGGATAGTGTTAATGTGCGGGGATCGCTGGGCGGCACGGACTTGGTGGGCCGAAAAGGCCTGTTTCCGGCTGTATATATATGATATGATATGAAGTCATATAATACTATAACACTATAATGAATATCATCGAGCCAAACGCGAGAATACCAGGTAGAACTAAGGGGAAGATACAGAGTGCAGAATATAGTTCTCAGGATTGTAGTGCATCAGTTCCAGAGACAAAGTCCAATGTCCGCAATGGGGTAGAGGTGAATCGGACGGCACCCTAGCTTATGGAAGGACCGTTCAGAAGCCCTGATAACAGAGGGGAAGAAGCTGTTCCTGAGTCTGGTGATTTAGTTTAGGTTCTTGTCATGTGTACTGAGGTTATAGTGAAAAGCTTTTTGTTGCGTGCTAACCAGTCAGCAGTGAGAGACTGTACATGTTTACACTCGAGCTGTCCACAGTGTAGAGGTGCATGATAAAGGGAATAACGTTCAGTGCAAGATCAAGTCCAGTAGAGTCCAATTAAAGATAGTCCGAGCGTCTCCAATGAGGTAGATGGGAGGTCGGGACCGCTCTCTAGTTGTTGAAAGGATGGTTCGGTTGCCTGATAACAGCTGGGAAGAAGCTGGCCCTGAATCTAGTGGTGTACGTTTTCACACTTGCCGGATGGGGGAGGGGAGGAGAGGGAGTGAGTGGGTGCAGTTATCCCTGCAGTGTAGGATCGTTTTGATTTGCCGAGACTTTCGGGGTGTTTATATTGCATCATCAGGTAGATGATGTTGAGCGATTTGTCAAATCACTTGTGAAGAGTGATCCCCTGTTAAAGTCTTACATGGGACTATGATGTTCACTGGTAGTTCAGACAAAGATAATAAGGTATAATATATGTCCCTATAAATATGTATAATATATTTGCATAAGGTTATGGTCTTACATTCCTGCTCCTATCCTGTTTGCATATTAATTTTTGGAAGAATTGGGTCATGGTGATGAGAACCAGATTTCTGTTCAGGTGCACACAGTACGGCTCGATACCGCTTGTAAAAAAAGACACAGAGTGCTGGAGTAACTCAGTGGGTCAGGCAGCATCTCTGGAGAACATGGATAGGTGACGTTTCACAGAGTGCTGGAGTAACTCAGCGGGTCAGGCAGCATCTCTGGAGAACATGGATAGGTGATGTTTCACAGAGTGCTGGAGTAACTCAGTGGACTCGGTGGGCCGAAGGGCCTGTTTCCACACTGTTTTTCTCGAAAGTAAACAATGAGCCCAGCACCAATCCTTGTGGATTTTATGCAGAGCTGGGAGTTATGTATGTGCATGGCGATGTTTGGTATTTGTTGAGAAGATTACAGAGACAGCCAAAATATGCAGGAGAGATACTTCATGTTGAAGATAGTCACAAAGTGCTGGAGTAACTCAGCAGGTCAGGCAGCATGTCTGGAGAACATGGATAGGTGACATTTCGGGTCGGGACACTTCTTCAGTCCGAAATGTCACCCGAAACGTCACCTATCATAGTTCTCCAGAGATGCTGCCTGACTTGCTGAGTTACTCCAGCACTTTGTGTCTTTTTTTGTAAACCAGAGAAGGAATAGGTGTCACCAAACTTCTCTCACTGTAGATCCGCCCCATCCCCATCTGCTCGAAGGGCCGAAAGGCCTACTCCTGCACCTATTGTCTATTGTCTATTGTCTATTGTCTATTGTCTATCCTGAGAAGCAGGTACATCATGTTGTTTTGCTGCTATCACACACTTAAAGTTGGCTCTAAATTGAAAAATTTACAAGTGTGTGCTGAAGGACTAACGTATTGTCATTTTCATGGAACTTTAGGGCGGCACGGTGGCGCGGCGGTAGAGTTGCTGCCTCACAGAGTCAGAGTCCCAGTTTCTATTCTGACTACGGGTGCTGTCTGTACGGAGTTTGTACGTTCTCCCCGTGACCTGAGTGGGTTTTCCCCGGGTGCTCCGGTATCCTCCCACACTCCAAAGACGTGCAGATTTGTAGGTTAATCGGCTTTGGTATAATTGTAAATTGTCCCCAGTGTGTGTAGGACAGTGCTAGTGTGCGGGGATCGCTGGTCGGTGCAGAGTGGTGGGCCGAAGGGCCTGTTTCCGCGTGGTATCTCTAAACTAAACTAAGCAAATCTATTTTGAGACTTTGGCTGCAGTAACTGCAATTCGTAAGCACTGTTTATGTTCAGAAAAAAACTGTTACCATCTACGTGATTGAATATGTGTCTTTGCAAGAGTGAGAAAAATCCAACTTCGTAAAGTGCCCCAAGAATCATTTGATTTTGCAGTCACATGTTACTAAAAATATTGGTGTAAAAATGAAATATAAAATCGCTATCCAAGCATTGTATCTGCTCTAACTCATCTGAAGTGATGTATGTGCATTCCAATTTAATGTGACAGTTCTCCAATTCATTTAATACTGCCCTGGTATGTGATAAATAAAGTATCTGAATCATTTTCCATGAAGCTGTAACCTGTGATGCTGACAGTTCATTTTGATATTATAAACCACTCCAAAACCATTCAAAAATGATGATATTGGCCGCAAATGGTATGATTCGTATTAAATATTCACAATAATTAGGAATATTAAGCAAGAACGTCAAAAATTCCAGACTTTGTAATTTTATTGGAGAATATAATATAAAATAATTGAATAATACCCAGTGAATTATAATGAGGCAGGTGTATACTTTACATCTCCTGTTTTCAAACTTTAAAAATTACTGCAAACTAATTGTAGGAAGACTTCAGCTCGCCGGGAATCAGAATACATTGCTCCAATGTCAAGGAACTATCTCGCAACAAAAAAAATTATAGTTTAAACAACGGATGGAAACTGAGTTTTATATTGGAACCAGTGGCAATACACTCTGCCTGGAAAATGCATAAAACTGATCGAAATGTTGCAAAAATATTTCAGAAACTGTGAGATAAGTTTATGTTTTGTCTATTTACGACATAGTAAAGATGGAGAAATGGAGTAAACACAAAAGAGAAACAATTTCATCAATAATCACATAAAATATACACAAGTGTTTTGGGCGGCACGGTGGCACAGCGGTAGAGTTGCTGCCTCACAGCGCCAGAGACTACGGGTGCTGTCTGTACGGAGTTTGTACGTTCCCCCCCCCCCCCCTCACCCCCCCGTGACCACGTTGGTTTTCTCCGAGATCTTTGGTTTCCTCCCACACTCCAAAGATGCACAGGTTTGTAGGTTCATTGGCTCGGTATAAATGTAAAATTGCCCCTAGTGTGTGTAGGATAGCGTTAGTGTACGGGGTGGTCGCTGGGCGTTGCGGACTCGGTGGGCCGAAGGGCCTGTTTCCGTACTGTATCTCTAAACTAAAGTAAGTAAACTAAGTAAACAATATTTAGTTGGAATGTGTGGCGTCTTTATATACATTTGGAAAACACATTAAGACATAATGCACATTTACTTTAAAGGTATAGGATTTAGCAGTTCTGAGCACAGAGGCAGAAATGTGGACAGATTTGTGTGAGGAAATACATTCATTATTACTGCAGTAGTTTCCTGGAATCCAGGCCCATATTTTATCTTTACGGAATGCAGAACAAATTGCCTGTCAAATGTTATGAAGAGCCATTACTCAAACTATCCATCACCAGACTGTTGTCTCGACGTGGTAACATGCCAATCATTGGAGACGGCACTGTTGAGATGCAGCTCCAGGGATCAGAGTGAGATTCAGATGGAAACTAGCTGGAATGTGTGGAGGAGGGTTGGTTTATGACTTGCGTGTGTGTGAGCACGTTAGTCATAAAAGAAAAATGGAAGGTCACCGCTTCAGCGATTGTTGCCTCGATGTGTATCTAAGATGGACACAGAATGCTGGAGTAACTCAGCGGGACAGGCAGCGTCTCTGGACAGAAGGAATGGGTGCTGTTTTGTATCGAGACCCTTCTTCAGACGATGTGTACCTAGTTGCTATCTTCATCTAGTCTAGTGTGATATCTATGAGTAGTGCGACACATGAATTTAGAACAGTACAGCACAGCAAAAGGCCTTTCGGCCCACATAGTCCATGATATGTACATAGTCCATGTCCTATGTGTGAGTGTGTATATAATATATATCTACAATATATATACACACAATATATATACACAAATATATATATACACACACACACATATTGCATTCAAGAGAGAGCTAGATAGAGCTCTTAAGGATAGCGGAGTCAGGGGGTATGGGGAGAAGGCGTACGGGGTAGTGATTGAGAATGATCAGCCATGATCACATTGAATGGTGGTGCTGGCTTGAAAGGCTGAATGGCCTCCTCCTGCACCTATTGTCTATTGTATATATATATATATATATATATATGTATACACGTATATACACGCACACATACGTGTGCTTATGAGTGTGTGTGATTATGTGCATATACACACACACTGAGCTTTTTTTCTCCTTTATTATATTATCTACAGTGTACTATTTTTATATATTGTGTTGTGCTTCTGCAAGTTAGAATGTCATTGTTCTATCTGGACGCATGACAATAAAACACTCTTGCCTCTTGATGTCAAGTTAAACTAATCTCCTCTGCCAGCACGTGCTCCATGTCCCTTCAATCAGCCAAGACGGAATGGCGGAGTAGACTCAAGGGGCCAAGTGGCCTAATTCTGCTCTTAGACTTACGGACATGAATCCCATTTGCTGCATGTCCATGTGTCTGTGTAAAAGCCTCTTAAATGCCTCTATCATATCCGACTCCAATACCTCCCCTGGCGCAGCACATTCCAGGCACCCACCACCCTCTGTGTGAAATACTTGCCCCGCGCATCCCCTATAAATTGTGCCCCTCTCCCGGGTGGTGAATCTGTGGAATTCTTTTCCACAGAAGGCTGTGGAGGTCAAGCCAGTAGATACTTTTAAGGCAGAGTTAGATAGATTCTTGATTAGTACGGGTGTCAGGGGTTATGGGGAGAAGGCAGGAGAATGGGGTTAGGAGAGATAGATCAGCCATGATTGAAGGGCGGAGTAGACTTGATGGGCCGAATGGCCCAATTCTGCTCCTATCATTTATGATCTTAAAGCTATGCCCTCTGGTCTTGGACATTCCCACCCTGGGGTAAAGGTTATGACTGTCTGTCCTATCTTTGCCTCTCATCATTTTATATACTTCTATATAAGAACAATCATGTTCTATTTTGCCAGATCTATCAATCAGTGTCGCCTACTCCTATAGGCATCTCAGGCCAAATACATCGTGCTATTTGGCTGCGGGGTGATTTATATACTGCTGTGTCTTTATCATTTATCTGCACTTTATTGATGACTCGGTGCCTCGTAAGGGTAAGGCAGGTACACAGAATCTCTTGCACACTCTCTTGCGCAGAGCAGGGGAATTGAGAACCAGAGGGCATAGGTTTAAAGTGAAGGAGAAAAGATTTAATAGGAATCTGAGGGGTAACGTTTTCACACAAAGGGTGGTGGGTGTATGGAACGAGCTGCTGGATGGGGTAGTTGAGGCAGGTAAAGAAACATTTAGACAGGTACATGGATAGGACAGGTCTAGAGGGATATGGGTCAAATGCAGGCCGGTGGGACTAGTGTAGATGGGACATGTTGGTCGATGTGGGTAAGTTGGACTGAAAGGCATGTTTCCTTGCTGTAAGACTCCATGACTCTATAACCCTAACTGTGGCACTGCTGGTATCATATCATATCATATCATATATATACAGCCGGAAACAGGCCTTTTCGGCCCTCCAAGTCCATGCCGCCCAGCGATCCCCATACATTAACACTATCCTACACCCACTAGGGACAATTTTTTAACATTTACCCAGCCAATTAACCTACATACCTGTACGTCTTTGGAGAGCCACTGGAGAGTCTTTGGTAGAGCCACTGCCTCACAGCGCCAGACCCGGGTTTGATCCTGACCTAGGGTGCTGTCTGTGTGGAGTTTGCACGTTCTCCCTGTGACCCCATGGGTTTCCTCCCGCATCCCAAAGATGTGCGGGTTTGTAGGTTAATTGGCCCTCTGTAAATTGCCCCCTGGTGTGTAGGGAGTGGATGAGAAAGTGGGATAACATAGAACTAGTGTGAACGGGGTGATTAATGGCCAACAGTGTGCAGAAAGGCCTGTTTCCATGCTGAATCTCTGAACTAATTTTAATCGGCCATGAATTAGAAAGATTTTCTAACAACAAAACTTCCCCTGAGGCTTTTGCCAGTTGTATAAGCGCAATAAAAAAGGACAGGCAATATCTTATGGAAACATTTATGACAATTACAGTGACAATACATGGAATTCTCAAGGATACGTTAGTAGATGTAAAAGGAGATCGACAGGGATGGTCTGTTTAGTTTAGTTTAGTTTAGTTTAGAGATACAGCGTGGAAACAGGCCCTTCAGCCAACCGAGTCCGCACCGACCAGCGACCCCCGCACATTAACACTATCCTACACACACTAGCAACATGTGTAGGAAGGAACTGCAGATGCTGGTTTAAACTGAAGGTAGACACTAAAAGCTGGAGTAACTCAGCGGGACAGGCAGCATCTCTGGAGAGAAGGAATGGGTGACTTTTCAGGTCAGGCCCACATTAGGAACAATTATTTTACATTTTACACCATGCCAATGAACCGACAAACCTGCACGTCTTTGGAGAGTGGGAGGAAACTGAAGATCTCGGAGAAAACCCATGCAGGTCACGGGGAGCACGTACAAACTCCGTACAGACAGCACCCGTAGTTGGGATGGAACCCGAGTCTCTGGCGCTGAGGCGGCAACTCTACCGCTGCGCCACCCGTCTGATCTTGCTTTGAAACTTGGAATTCCCAACTGAAGTGCAGTTGAGAGTTGAACTAAAAGACAGATTTCGCTGGACTTGGTAGTTTGGAGTAACGGGTATTACTCCACGATAGTTCATCAGTTTGACGAAATAAATGGTTAGCAGAATACTTAATCAACATCAGGAATAATCAATACAACTGGAATTGAAGTCTGGTCTGGAATTGATCAATGGATGTATTGAAATGGATTTTGTGCTTCACTTGATTTTCCTGGTGAAATGGAACCCTTCATTGTTTAACTTCGATGCTCTTTGTCTGTAACTGAGGGCTTGGCAGGAGATAATGGGTACAATTCCCAGTCTTTATTTTTAACTCTGAGAGGGGTGGCACGGTGGCGCAGCGGTAAAGTTGCTGCCTCAAAGTGACCCAGGTTCGATCCCGACGATGGGTGCTGTGGGTACGGAGTTTGTACGTTCTCCCCGTGACCCGTGACGGTTTCCTCCCACACTCCAAAGACGTACGGGTTTGTAGGTTAATTGGCTTGTTATAATTGTAAATTGTTCCTAGTGTGCGTAGGGTAAGTGTTAGTGTGCGGGGATTGCTGGCTGGCGTGGACTTGGTGGGCCAATTTCCGCACTGTATCTCTAAACTAAACTAAACTAAACTGAAGTAAAGATAGACACAAAAAGCTGGAGTTACTCAGCTGGAGTAACAGGCTTCATCTCTGGGGAACATGAATCGGTGACGTTTCGAAAGGGCCTAGACCTGAAACGTCACCCATTCCTTCTCTCCAGAGATGCTGCCTGTCCCGCTGAGTTACTCCAGCTTTTTGTGTCTATCTTCCGTTTAAATCAGCATTAAACTGAACTGAAGGTACATAAGTTTTGTCGTGTTGTTCTCATGCTTGCAGCCAGAGGTTTAAACTGAAAAGGTGAAGATAGAATGCCCTGCCTTTCCAACAGTTCACTGAAATGTCATTTAGGCTTGTGGGAAATACAGACACAAGAGAAGACACTTGATTTTCTGCCTGTCACATTGATTTGAAGTATATTTTGAGAAGTGCATCAGATGGAGAACTGATGACCCGTGCAGCAAGCGGGCAGCCGTTACCCAAGATCTGAAGGGAATGTGTTCCACGCTGGTTCATAAGTTGATACGTTGTCGGAGCACAATTAGACCATTCAGCCCATGAAGATGTACAGGGCCCTGGTGAGACCACACCTGGAGTATTCTGTGCAGTTTTAGTCCACTAATTTGAGGAAGGACATTCTTGCTGTTGAGGGAATGCAGCGTAGGTTCGCCAGGTTATTTCCCGGAATGGCGCGACTGACGTATGATGAAAAAATGGGTCGACTGGGGCTTGTATTCACTGGAATTTAGAAGGATGAGAGGGAATCTTATAGAAAGATGTAAAATTCTTCAGGCTGGATGCAGGAAAAATGTTCCCGATGTTGGGGGAGTCCAGAACCAGGGGTCACAGTTTAAGAATAAAGGGTAGGCCATTTAGGACTGAGATGAGGAAAAACCTTTTTCACCCAGAGAGTTGTGAATCTGTGAAATTCTCTGCCACAGAAGGTAGTGGAGGCCAATTCACTGGAGAGTTAGATATTGTTCTTAGGGCTAACGGAATCAAGGGATATGGGGAGAAAGCAGGAACGGGGTACTGATTTTGGATGATCAGCCATGATCATATTGAATGATGATCATATTGAATGAAAGGCTGAATGGCCTACTCCTGCACCTATTTTCTATGTTTCTATGTTCTAAGTCTACTGTGCCATTCAATCATGGCTGATCTATTGTTTCCTCTCAACCCCATTCTCCTGCCTTCTCCCCGTAACCCCTGACACCCCACAGAGTTTGGACAACACACATGGGGAATAAATAGTTATTTCAAAATTAACTTTGAATGGCAGATATATTAAAAAATCTAGCCATGTGATTTTTAATCATTCTGTGTGAATCATGGCAGTTAAAATTCATGACACTTGGTAGCAATCTTTGTGGTTAATCAGGTAGTGGTACATTAATGTTGTTTGATTATATCCCACCTAGGGTTGCCAACTTCCTCACTCCCAAATACGGGACAAGATGACGTCATCGCCCAGCGCCCCATGCGACCTCACCCAGCCAGAGGCCACGTGCTCCCGCTCCACCAATGGCGGCAGCCCGGGCCGGGAGGCAGGTTGCTACGCAACCTCCGTTAGGCAGCGCCCGGGCCTACACTGTCCGGAGCTAAAATGTCGTAAACCTAGAGTGTGGGGACCTAAACCGTCGGGGCCTACAGTGTCGAGGCCTACAGCGTCCGGGCCTACAACATCCGGGCCAACAGCTCCCCCCCGGGCCTACAGCGCCCCCCCACCCCCCACCCCGGGCCTAATATGGAACAAGGGTGGTCCCGTACGGGACAAAAGAATTTAGCCCAAAATATGGGATGTCCCGGCCAATAAAGGACATTTGGCAACCCTGATCCCACCTCAAGCACGTAGCAAGGTGCTTTATTGCCGCAGAGTTCATGGTGACCTTACTGAAGAGAAGATCTCCGCTACACAACAGCTGGAGTTTATTTGCTGTGTGTTGCTCTACATTCATAATGTACTGCTGTAAAAGACTGACTGCCTTAGTCACCGAACTTGGATAGGCCTGGATAGAGTGGAAGTGGAGAGGATGTTAACACCAGTGGGAGAGTCTAGGACTAGAGGTAACAGCCTCAGAATTAAAGGGCGCTCTTTTAGAAAGGAGGTGGGGAGAAATTTCATTAGTCAGAGGGTGGCGAATCTGTGGAATTCATTGCCACAGAAGGCTGTGGAGGCCAAGTCAACGGATATTTTTAAGGCAGAGATAGATTAGTGCAGTTGTCAGGGGTTATGGGGCGATGGCAGGAGAATGGGGTTAGGAGGGAGAGATAGATCAGCCATGATTGAATGGCGGAGTAGACTTGATGGCCCAATGGCCAAATTCTGCTCCTATCACTTATGACCTTGTGAACTTTCATTGTCCATAACCTCTAACCTTTAAGCATAAACCTTTATACCAGAGTCTAATTGCAGAGTATTCTGAAGGTCTTAAAACTTCTTAGAAGGTAGGGATATTGGTGTAGCTTCTTCATGATGACATCCATGTGCTGGGTACAGGCCAGGTCACACAGGATGCTGTATAACTCAGCGGGTCAGGCAGCATCTCTGGAGAACATGGAATGGTGACGTTTCACAGAGTGCTGGAGTAACTCAGCGGGTCAGGCAGCATCTCTGGAGAACATGGATCTGTGACGTTTCACAGAGTGCTGGAGTAACTCAGCGGGTCAGGCAGCATCTCTGGAGAACATGGATAGGTGACGTTTCACAGAGTGCTGGAGTAACTCAGCGGGTCAGGCAGCATCTCTGGAAAAAAAACCATGTCTGACGTTTCGGGTCGGGGCCCATCTTCAGAAACGTGCCCTGCACATCTGAAGAAGTGTGCAAGTCTGAAGAAGGGTACCCGACCCGAAAATGTCACACATGCTTTTTTTCCAGAGACGCTGCCTGTCCCGTTGAGTTACTCCAGCATTTTGTGTCTATCTTTTCGCCTGAAATGTGAAGCCAGAAGAAGGGACATAGGTGGAAGGGGAGGATCGTATGTGGGGGGGGGGGGGGGGGGGGGGGGGGGGATGGAATGTTTTCTGATGCAATAATTCTTTGTGTTTTATTATCCTACAATTGTGACAAGAATATTTGTGATTTTGGAAATTGTAATTTGGCAATCGATACACCAACTTTTAAAATTAAATAGTATTTTAATTGGTGTTAGGCACTAGGGGTGACACCATGACTCTGAGCGAGTGCCTATATCTGTGACATGTTTGGCAAGATTCAATCTCAGAGGCAGCCACGCCACTACAAAAGCAATCACTGAGACTGGTGTGCACAGAAGATAAGCAAACCAATGTTGGCTTTTTGTATAAACACTGGGTTTGTTTTAATTGATTTTCTGCTTGGCTGCTGCAGGTTTGGTGGTGATGGGCAACTCAGTGTAAAAGCAGACTAAGACTGTCGGTACAGAAATCTTGGAAAAAACGTACAACTGCAGATGTGCAGGAAGGAACTGCAGATGTTGGTTTACCCCAAAGAGAGACACAAAATATTGGAGTAACTCAGCGGGACAGGCAGCATCACTGGAGAGAAGGAATGGGTGACGTTTCGGGTCGAGACCTTTACAGAGCGGAGGTGCAGAACCTGGCGGACTGGTGCTCAGATAACAACCTGTCCCTAAACACCTCCAAGACCAATGAGCTGATCATCAACTTCCGTAGGTCACATAACGGGGAATACGCCCCGATCTCTATCAACGGGGACAGTGTGGAGAGAGTATCTAGCTTCAAGTTTCTGGGCACTCACATTTCGGAGGACCTAACATGGTCCAATAACACTGCTGCGCTGGTCAAGAAGGCACAGCAACGACTGTTCTACCTAAGAACACTGAAAAAGTCTGGTCTACCCCAACAGCTGCTGACGACATTCTACCGCTGCACCATAGAGAGCATCCTAACGCATGGCATCCCTGTGTGGTACCTCAGCTGCACGGAGGCAGAAAGGAAAGCTCTTCAGCGGGTAGTCCATAGAGCTCAGAGGACCATCGGAACACAGCTACCAGACTTGGAGGGCATCTACAACACGCGATGCCTCAGAAAAGCCACCAGCATCCACAAAGACTCTTCACACCCCTGCAACAGTCTGTTCGAACTCGTTCCATCGGGCAGACGATACAAGGCCTTCTACGCCCGCACCTCCAGACTCAGGAACAGATTCATCCCCAGGGCCATAGCTGCTATGAACCGGTCCTGCTGAGCCGGATGGTCACATCGCACAGTGAACCGGCACAGATCTACTTGCACTTTATTCTGTCTTAAAACTGTTACAATTTGTTTCGTTGGGTTGCTGTTGTTTAAACTAACTAAATTATTGCATCGTATGGGAGTCGCATTCCCAATCTCGTTGTACCCCTGTACAATGACAATAAAGATATATTGTATTGTATTGTATTGTATTGTATTCTTCAGTCTGGAAGATAGTGGTGGAAACTAGAGGCAGAATAAATCAGGGCCAGAACAAAGGCCTTTTCTCCCTACTAGGTACCCCCCCCCCCCCTCCGCCACCCCCCCCCCCCCCCCCCCCCCCCCCCCCCCCCCCCCCCCCACCTCTATCTTTCAGTCTGAACAAGGGTCTCGACCTGAAACATCACCCGTTCCTTCTCTCCAGACATGTTGCCTGTCCCATTGAGTTACTCCAGCATTTTGTGTCTAAAGAACTGTAGATACTGGTTTATACCAAAGATAGTCACAATGTGCTGGAGTAACTCAGCGGGTCAGGCAACATCTGTGGAGAAAAAAAAGGATGGGTGACGTTTCTGGTCGAGACCCTTCTTCAGACTGAAAGTAGTGGGTTGGGGAGGGGTGGGAGGTGAAGGAAATAGTGTTAGATTCTAAGTCTGCATAACTCGTGGGGAGAGTTTCAGGGTGAATCCAGTACTCTTGGTCTTGTAACAAGCAACCTTCATTTACACAAAAAAAAATCCAAGTGGCTGAAATTTTTTTTAAAAAAATTCTTATTTACAAAGAAAGGATGAATATTTTTGTCAAAGATAGACACAAAAATGCTGGAGTAACTCAGCGGGACAGGCAGCATCTCTGGAGAGAAGGAATGGGTAACAAAATATTTTTTGTCGGCGTACGTAAATTTTATTCGCCCCCAATGTAAATGTTTTCCTCGGGCAGCTTTTAACCTTTTTGAGAATTACGTTAAATATTAACAATTACCCAGAGAATGAAAACCTCTTCCTCCTCTGCACTCCTGAGGAAGAGTGTCGACAGTCACAGGTAACTGGCCCTGTATAACAAAGATGACCCTTCAGCATTCTATGGGGACCTGGCGTGGGGGGGGGGGGGGGGGTAAGAAGAACAATGAACAGGTACCTTGTAACTTTGTCAGCGCCTTAGGTGGCCGCTATTTGTATACCTTGTGTACTCAAGCAAAGACTTTCACTGTGCCTTGTCACATGTGACAATAATGTATTCCATTCCATTCCAAATGGAAGCCTGGTTTAGCAAATGGCTCTCTGGTGCCTGAATGCCACACGTCAACAGCAAAGGTTCAGCAGTCATTACAATACAATACAATATATCATTATTGTCATTGTACAGGGGGTACAATGAGATTGGGAATGCGCCTCCCATACGATGCAATAAATTAATTAGCTAATCAGTATTAATTTAAACAACCCAATGAAACAAATTAGAACAGTTTTAAAAACAGAATAAAGTGCAAGTAGATCTGTGCCGGTTCACTGTGCGATGTGACCATCCGGCTCAGCAGGACCGGTTCATAGCAGCTATGGCCCTGGGGATGAAGCTGTTCCTGAGTCTGGAGGTGCGGGCGTAGAAGGCCTTGTAGCGTCTGCCCGATGGTAGAATTTCGAACAGACTGTTGCAGGGGTGTGAGGAGTCTTTGTGGATGCTGGTGGCTTTTCTGAGGCATCGTGTGTTGTAGATGCCCTCGAAGGCTGGTAGCTGTGTTCCGATAGTCCTCTGAGCTCTATGGACTACCCGCTGAATTTCATAAGTTCGAGGAGCAGAATTAGACCATTCGGCCCATCAAGTCTACTCCGCCATTCATTCATGGCTGATCTATCTCTCCATCCTAACCCCATTCTCCTGCCTTCTCCCCATAACCTCTGTTTAATAACATGAACATCCTTGGTGCCACCAAATATTTTCAGCTGGGGGTGAATCACACATCTGTACCAATGGTCCTTTTTAACAATATATAGATTTAATGTGTGTGTCGATAGAGGAGACTTTAAATGTTTCTTCACCTTTGCAAAATTCTAATTTAGTTTAGTCGAATTTAGAGATCCAGCGCGGAAACAGGCCCTTTGGCCCACCGAGTCTGCGCCGACCAGCGATCCCCACACACTAACACTATCCTATACACACTAGGGACAATTTACATTTATACTGAGCCGATTGACCGACAAACCTGTCCGTCTTTGGAGTGTAGGAGGAAACTCAAGATGTTGAAGAAACCCACGCAGGTCACGGGGAGAACGTACAAACTCCATACAGACAGCACCCGTAGTCGGGATCGAACCCGGGTCCCTGGCGCTGTGAGGCGGCAACTCTACCGCTGCGCCACCGTGCCAAATATCTCCCAGCATTTTCAATCTTCTTTGCACTAATGTTTTGATTGAAACATTTTTTTCTCCTACATCTACCTTCATTTGGAAAGACCTTTGTATTACCAAGAACAACATAAATGTTATTTTCCATATTTAAAGATCTGGAAAAAACTCAAATTTCAATCGAATGTTTCAATATCTCTGTGACTGCCTTTGACAGTCTTCTTGATGTGTGTGGACACAGCTTACATCGCCAAGGTTTAGAAACGCCATCGCCATCGCCACGTTGTCAGAAATAACCCCCAACGTCATGTCAGATTTCATCATAAATTTCTTTAAATAGATATTTAAATTGTTGCCAAATTTCACCTGTGAATCCTTGTACCATGAAGAGCATCATATGATTGGAGCCAATGATTATAGTGCAGATGTTCACATCTGTGAAATTAAGAAGCTATCAACACTAAATAAGTGTTACTCAGTAATAAATAAACCTGTTAATTAAATGTGGGCCTGGGATTTATGATTAGATGCAATATTTTTCTGATCCTGAATCTCCAAGGTATCTTCAAGACTTGCACTGTTGTAAAGCCAATACCAAACTCAAAAGATTTAGCAGATGGGCGATTTAGAGCAACTGAATGTACTATCGTGCCAACTGCGAGATTTCATCATTTTTATTACCAGTGGAAATATTGTGTGTCAGGCTCATTAGTGTCCTCGGTAATCTCAGGGGCAGGTACGGCTCCAGCAGTTGTTAGCAAAACACAAAGTGCTGGAGGAACTCAACAGGTCAGGCAGCACCTGTGGAGGGAATGGACACGTGTTGTGGGTTGGGACACTTCTTCAGCCCTGATTCCAACTCCTGCAGTTTCTGGTATCTCTCTGTTACTGCTCCACTGCGAAATCTCCTCAAAGCTTGCATGCCGTGCAGAAGTTCCCTTCCTCTCTCCAACAGGAGTTCTGTGGAATCTGAAGAAGGGTCCCGACCCAAAACGTAATTTGCCAGAACTTTGCCCAATCACTGAACCCGTCTATACCTCCAAAATGATCTCGAGTGCTGTCTGTGTGGAGTTTGAACGCTCTTCCTGTGACCGCGTGGGTTTCCTCTGGGTGCTCCGGTTTCCTCCCACATCCCAAAGTCGTGCGGGTTATATGGCCCTCTGTAAATTGCCCCCAGTGTGGAGGGAGTGGATGAGAAAGTGGATAACATAGAACTAGTGTGAACGGGTGATCGATGGTGAGCGTGGACTCAGTCAGGTTGCTGGGTCTCTAAACTAAACTAAATTCCTTTCTGAATAAATATGTAAGATTTGTTATTTTTTCAATCTAATGGACTTTCCCTGGATCCGAGAAATTTGGGGAAATTGAAACCAACCCATCAATTATGTGAAGAAAGGCCCAGGATTTATTAAATCAGGACTGAGAAACTAGTCAGCTTGTAACTCCAAGAATCACCACTGCTGGGTAAAAGGTTTCCAAACCTAATCATTTTTGAAAAATGTTCTAACCAACCTTCTCTGATTTATTTAAGGGTGGAAGCTTGGTGAAATTTGATTACCACATCTGAAAATGGGTTAATTGCTCAATGTAAATATTTTTATATCCATTGCCCGTGACTCCAAGTTAAGTGACGTTAAATGATGCCGCAAACACAAGGTTATTTACTCATTAAATTGGAATTTAATTTAAGGAACTCCAGTGCTTTGACCTAACCTGTGGGGTTAACTTGAATATCATGTTATATGAATAAACATGTCACAGAACAAAGACTATTCCTGTACACATCAAACTAAACGTAAGATAGACAAAATCTTAGAAGGCAGTGGAGGCCAATTCTCTGAATGCATTCAAGAGAGAGCTAGATAGAGCTCTTAAGGATAGCGGAGTCAGGGGGTATGGGGAGAAGGCAGGAACGGGGTACTGATTGAGAATGATCACATTTAATGGCGGTGCTGGCTCAAAGGGCCGAATGGCATCTATTGTCTATTGTCTATAAAATACTGCAGTAACTAATCGGGACAGGCAGCATCTCTGGAGAGAAGGAATGGGTGATGTTTTGGGTCGAGACCCTTCTTCAGACTGAGGGTCAGGGGAGAGGGAGATACGGAGATAAGGAAGTGTAAGGTGTGAAAACAGGACAAAGGGGGTGGAGATCAAGGAAAATGTAGCATGGATCATTGTTAGCTGGGAAAAGGTCACAACAAAGCAAACAGAGATAAAATGTAGTTGGAGACAGTCAGACTGGTCAAAGAACTGGGAAGGGGGAGGGATGGAGAGAGAGAAGGAATGCAGAGGTTACTCAAAATTAGAGAAATTAACTTTCATACCACTGGGTTGTAAGCTGCCCAAGACCCTTGTCAGAATAGACATCAGCTTTAAAGTGAAGTCTTTCATTTGTGAAGTCAGGTGAAGGGACCCGACCCGAAACATCACCTATCCATGTTCTCCAGAGATGCTGCCTGACCCGCTGAGTTACTCCAGCACTCTGTGAAGCATCACCTACCAATGTTCT
Organism: Rhinoraja longicauda; assembly: GCF_053455715.1. Lineage (NCBI taxonomy): Eukaryota > Metazoa > Chordata > Chondrichthyes > Rajiformes > Arhynchobatidae > Rhinoraja > Rhinoraja longicauda. The sequence goes on along the minus strand of NC_135958.1, from coordinate 10,403,854 downwards.
CTAGAGATGCTGCCTGACCCGCTGAGTTACTCCAGCACTCTGTGAAACATCATCTGTCCATGTTCTCCAGAGATGCTGCCTGACCCGCTGAGTTACTCCAGCACTCTGTGAAACATCACCTATCCATGTTCTCCAGAGATGCTGCCTGACCCGCTGAGTTACTCCAGCAGCCTGTGTTTTCCAACTGTGCTCTGAATTGGGTAAGTGGTTAATGCCCTCTAGAGGGTTATCAGATTGGACATTATGTAACGGACTTCACTGAAAGTTGCATTCCCCTTGCATCCGTTGAAACGTATGAATGGAAATCAGCCTTAATGTGTCCTTTGTTTCTTTAAATTGCCTTTGCTATTTCTTCTAATTGAACATGCAAATCAGTGCATCTATAACGCAAACTGACTACAAATGGGATGATGTGTAGGAAGGAACTGCAGATGCTGGTTTATACTGAAGATAAACACTAAGTGCTGGAGTAACTGAGCAGGTCAAACAGCAACTCTGGAGAAAAGGTACAGGTGATGTTCCAGGTGGCAGTCTGAAGAAGGGTTCCAGCCCGAAATGTCACCTGTCCATGTTCTCCGGAGATGCTGCCCGACCCGCTGAGTTACTTCAGCACTCTGTGAAACGTCACCTATCCATGTTCTCCACAGATGTTGCCTGACCTGCTGAGTTACTCCAGCACTCTGTGAAAGTCACCTATCCATGTTCTCCGGAGATGCTGCCCGACCCGTTGAGTTACTCCAGCACTCTGTGCAACGTCATCTATCCATGTTCTCCAGAGATGTTGCCTGACCCGCTGAGTTACTCCAGCACTCTATGAAACGTCACCTATCCATGTTCTCCAGAGATGCTGCCTGACCTGCTGAGTTACTCCAGCACTCTATGAAACGTTACCTATCCATGTTCTCCACAGATGTTGCCTGACCCGCTGAGTTACTCCAGCACTCTGTGAAACGTCTCCTATCCATGTTCTCCAGAGATGCTGCCTGACCCGCTGAGTTATTCCAGCTTTTTGTGGCTGCAAATGGGACACAATCCCTCCGGTCAATTTCATTTGGAGACCAGACAGAAAGGGCGGAAGGCTGCTTGCGTAAGAGAGCTGTGAACATGAACTTGACCCTCTCACCCAATGGTAAGGAAGCACACCTTAAAAATGTTGCCCACTCGTCAGTGCCCTTTAGGTGGCGACTCTTTGCATACTTGTGTACTCAGACTGGGGCGGAGGTTCATCTTCCAACAGGACAACGACCCTAAGCACACAGCCAAGACAATGCAGGAGTGGCTTCATGACAAGTCTGTGAATGTCCTTGAGTGGCCCAGCCAGAGCCCGGACTTGCAAAAAATCTCACTGTACCAAGTACACGTGACAAGAAAGTATCAATCAATGAATCGATCAATCGATCAATCATCAATGATGCTTTATTGTCGTATGTCCCAGATAGAACAATGACATTCTTACTTGCAGCAGCACAAGAGAACATGCAAACATAGTGCACTGTAAATAATATAATAAATGAGAAAAAAAGTTCAGTGTGTGTACATGTACATACCCACATAAACATACAGTGCATTTAGAGAGTACTCCACCTTTCAAGGTCACAGACCCCTCTACCTTTTCCACATTTTGTTATGTTACAGCCTTATTTTAAAATGGATTAAATTCATTTTTTTAATCATCAATCTTCACACAATATCCCATAATAAAAAAAAGCGAAAACAGGTGTTTAGAAATTTTTGCAAATTAATTAAAACGAAATAACTGAAATATCACATTTACATAAGTATTCAGACCCTTTACTCAGTACTTTGTTGAGGCACCTTTGGCAGCGATTACAGCCTCAAGTCTTCTTGGGTATAACGCTACAAGCTTGGCACACCTGTATTTGGGTAATTTCTCCCATTCTTCTCTGCAGATCCTCTCAAGCTGTCAGGTTGAACAGGGAATGTCGATGTACAGCTATTTTCAGGTCCCTCCAGAGATGTTCGATCAGGTTCAAGTCCGGGCTCCGGCTGGGCCACTCAAGGACATTCACAGACTTGTTACTAAGCCATTCCTGCGTTGTCTTGGCTGTGTGCTTAGGGTCATTGTCATGTTGGAAGGTGAACCTCCGCCCCAGTCTGAGGTCCAGAACGCTCTGGAGCAGGTTTTCATCAAGGATTTCTCTGTACTTTGCTCTCTTCATCTTTCCCTCGATCCTGACTAGTCTCCCAGGTCCTGCTGCTGAAAAACATCCCCACAGCATGATACCGCCACCACCATGCTTCACCATAGGTATGGTATTGGCCAGGAGATGAGCGGTGCCTGGTTTCCTCCAGAGTTACTTGGCATTCAGGCCAAACAGTTCAATCTTGGTTTCATCAGACCAGAGAATCTTGTTTCTCATGGTCTGAGAGTCCTTTAGGTGCCTTTTGGCAAACTCCAAGCGGGCTGTCATGTGCCTTTTACTGAGGAATGGCCTCCGTCTGGCCACTGTACCAGAAAGGCCTGATTGGTGGAGTGCTGCAGATATAGTTGTCCTTCTGGAATGTTCTCCCATCTTCACAGAGGAACTCTGAAGCTCTGTCAGAGTGACCATCGGGTTCTTGGTCATCTCCCTGACTAAGGCCCTTCTCCCCCGGTTGCTCAGTTTGGCCGGGCGGCCAGCTCTATGAAGAGTCCTGGTGGTTTCAAAGTTCTTCCATTTAAGAATGACGGAGGCCACTGTGCTCTTCGGGACCTGCAATGCTGCAAAAAATGTTTTATACTCTTCCCAAGATCTGTGTCTTGACATAATCCTGCCACGGAGGTCTACGGACAATTCCTTCGTGATCATGGCTTGGTTTTTGCTCTGACATGCACTGTCAACTGTGGGACCTGCTTTTCCAAATCATGTTCAATCAATTTAATTTATCACTAGAGGACTCCAATCAAGTTGTAGAAACATATCAAGGATAATCAATGGAAACAGGATGAACCTAAACTCAATTTCGTGTGTCATAGCAAAGGATCTGAATAATTATGTAAATGTGATATTTCAGTTATTTCTTTTTAATTAGTTTGCAAAAAATTCTAAACACCTGTTTTTGCTTTTTTATTATGGGGTATTGTGTGTAGATTGATGATAAAAAAATTTTTTTTAATCCATTTTAAAATAAGGCTGTAACGTAACAAAATGTGGAAAAAGTGAAGGGGTCTGAATACTTTCTGAATGCACTATATATATATATATATATATACACAAACACACACACGCACACATACGTCCACTTAAAAAACAATCTCATTAACTAGCGATCTCACCTCCTTGAGAGAGCAGATGGGCAAACAGAACAATGTCACACTGAAGAAAAAAACCCGCTTCACTGTATCTTGACACACGTGACAATAAACTAAACTACACTAATAAAAAGAAGGGTCCCGACCCAAAACATCACCTATCCATGTTCTCCAAAGATGCTGCCTGATCTGCTGAGTTACTCCAGCACTTTGTGTCTTTATTTGTAAACCAGCATTTGCAGTTCCTTGTTTCTACTTCTTTACATTGGTGCAGTGTTAACTGATTGAAACATTGAGCGTGGAAACAGGCCCTTCATCCCACCGAGACCACGCCGACCATCGATCGCCCGTTCACACTAGTTCGATGTTGTCCCACTTTCTCATCCACTCCCTACACACCAGGGGCAATTTACAGGGGGCCAATTAACCTACAAACCCGCACGCCTTGGGGCTGTGGGAGATAACCGGAGCACTTAGAGGAAACCCACGCGGTCACAGGGAGAACGTGCGAACGCCGCACAGACAGCACCCGAGGTCAGGATCGTGTGCTGTGAGGCAGCAGCTTTACCTGCTGCACAGATATAAATGACCATATTGCACTCATTCAAAGATGAGAGTCTGTTGGAAAACTATAAATGATTGATACTGTTGGAAAGCCTTGGCAGAGATCTTTCTCAATCAAAGGAGGTTAACAAGGTTAAAATGAACAGACGAGCAATTTCTGTGCGCTGGTGAAGGGCTGAGGTTGCAGGGTGTTGATTAGTGCAATGGGATTTTAATAACATGCTGAAAAGAATTGATAGGACTGAAGTCATTAGAGGAAATCAAACAGGGATCAGGGTAATGGCTGGAATTACACAAAATATGACCACAAAAAGGACAGGAGATTTAGTAACTTACTAATTGGAGGCTTAAAACTTTGTTTGCAAGATTATAAAACAAGTGATACTATTAAAGAACATGGTCAACTGTGTTCTTAATTTCTGCAGTCTGAAGAAAGGTCCCGACCCGAAACGTCACCCATTCCTTCTCGCCATGGATGCTGCCTGTCCCGCTGAGTTACTCCAGCTTTTTGTGTCTGCCTTCGGTTTAAACCAGCATCTGCAGTTCTTTCCTACACACTTTTTAATTTCAGCCTTAGCCTGATGGGTTTGGCACAGTGTAGGTATTGTAGGACTTTATTCCTTGGAGCGCAGGAGGCTGAGGGGTGATCTTATAGAGGTGCACAAAATCATTGCCACAGATGGCTGTGGAGGCCAAGTTAAATGGATATTTTTAAGGCAGAGATAGATAGATTCTTGATTAGTACGGGTGTCAAGGGTTATGGGGAGAAGGCAGGAGAAAGGGGTTGAGAAGAAAAGATAGATCAGTCGTGATTGGATGGCGGACTAGATGGGCTGAATGGCCTAATTCTGCTCCTATCACTTATGAACTTATCAAGAGGGGAATGGATAGTGTGAATGCACAGAGCCTTTTACCCAGAGTAGGGGAATGAAGAACCAGAGGGCATAGGTTTAAGATGAGAGGGGAAAGATTTCATAGGAACTCAATGGACAACTTTTTCACTCAGAGGGAGGAGGATGTATGGAACGAGCTGCCGGAGGAGGTAGTTGAGGCAGGTACTGTACCAGTATTTAAAAGGTACACGGATCGGAAATGCTTAGAGGGATATGGGCCAAACATGGGCATGTGTGACGAGTGTAGATGGGGCATCTCGGTTGGCATGGAAGAGTTGGGCTGAAGGGCCTGGTTCCGTGCTGTGTGACTCTGTGACTCTGTGTTGCGATGTGGCTGGACATACAGCACGCATCAAAAAACACTGATGTCACGTAAGATCACATGTGTTGAATAAATCAACGGATGATCATGGCTATATCATTATCTTTAGACTTAAGTCTTTAGAGATACAGCATGGAAACAGGCCCTTCGGCTCACCGAATCCGCGCCAACCAGCAATCCCCGTACACTAGCACTATCCTCCACACTCGGGACAATTTACAATTTTACAGAAGCCAATTAACCTGCAAACCTGTATGTCTTTGGAGTGTGGGAGGAAACCAGAGCACCCGGAGAAAACCCACGCAGGTCACTGGGAGAACGTATAAACTCCAAACAGGCAGCACCCGTAGTCAGGATCGAACCCGGGCCGCTGGCGCTATGAGGCAACAACTCTACCGCTGCACCACTGTGCCGCCCTAAATGTTCACAAGTTATCGGAGTAGAATTAGGCCATTCAGCACATCGAGTTTACTCCGCCATTCAATCATGGCTGATCTCTGCCTCCTAATCCCATTTTCCTGCCTTCTCCCCATAACCCTTGACACCCATTCTAATCAAGAATTTGTCTAGGTCTCTGGCTTAAAAATATTCACTGACTTGGCCTCCACAGCCCTCTGTTGAAACATTCAGTGTCCCATTTATATGACAGACTGGTGATGTGGCAAATCAACGTTGCTGCAGGATTTTGAAAATCAAGCTTCTTCTGATGTTAAATAGAAACCAAAGGTAATAAACTGTGATAAATAAATTTAAAATGCAGCATTGTCATTTCTAGTTTACTTTACAATTATTCTGTTTTATTATACCACCAAATAAGCTTGAAAGTAAGTCCTTGGGAGTTTCCAATCAAATCAAAATGTCTTCAAATTGGCAGCAAACAGCTTCAGTTTACCTGCCACAGTTTGCACCATCTATATTTGATATTGTTCTTTGAATGAAAACTTTTGAAGTCTAGAGGTCTTCTTAAAGTTGAATGTTTCAGAGTCCAGCTGAAATGTATTTTGCTGCCCTCTTGTAATTTCTTTCCTTGTCGCACATGGTCACCTCCCAGTGGCTAAAGCTCTTGCATGTATTCTGCAAGCATGGATGAATCTTAGACCTGTGTGCTTGGTTAGAGTCATAGGGTGATACAGTATAGAAACAGGCCCTTCGGCCCAACTTGCCCACACCGGCCAACATGTCCCAGTTGCACTAGTCCCACCTGCCTGCGCTTGGTCCATATCCCTCCAAACTTGTCCTATCCATGTACCTGTTTAACTGTTTCTTAAACGGTGGGATAGTCCCAGCCTCAACTACCTCCTCTGACAGCTTGTTCCATTCACCCAACACCCTTTGTGTGAATGTACAATCAATGTACAGCACTCCACATCATTAGCAAGCATTAGCACTACATCTAGATAATTAATTATTGACTTGCGGGAGGTGAATAATATAAATACTAGAGAAAGATTTTGTATACGTTCATAAGGTCATAAGTGATAGGAACAGAATTAGGTCATTCGGCCCATCAAGTCTACTCTGCCCATTCAATCATGGCTGATCTATCTTTCCCTCTCAACCCCATTCTTCTGCCTTCTCCCCATAATCCCTGACGCCCGTACTAATCAAGAATCTATCTATCTCTGCCTTAAAAAATATCCACCGACTTGGTCTCCACAGCCTTCTGTGGCAAATAATTCCACAGATTTACCACCCTCTGACTAAAGAAATTCCTCCTCATTTCTTTCCTAAAGGGACGTCCTTTAATTCTGAGGATATGACCCCTGGTCCTGGACTCCACCACTAGTGGAAACATCCTCTCCACAGCCACTCTATCCAAGCCTTTCACTATTCGATAAGTTTCAATGAGGTCCCCCCTCATTCTTCTGAACTCCAGCACGTACGGATATAATATTACAAATGTGGCCGCGACCAGTGCCTAAAGGAACCTCAGCATTAATCCCTGTTTTTGTATGGAAGCCCTCTTGAAATAAATGTGTGTCCAAAAACATTGTCATGTTTGCAAAGCATCCTCTGTCCTTCTTCCTACCCCCTGCTAGAGAATATCACATGGGACAGAAGTCTCCGATCAGCATAACTGGATTGAGTTGCATTTTCATTTGCTCTGTGCCACGGGAGAGGTACAGTCTTATTTGTGCTGCTATCAATCTACCTGAATAAATCAACATGCCACAGATAGACACAAAATGCTGGAGGAACTCCAGCGGGACAGGCAGCATCTCTGGAGAGAGGAAATGGGTAACGTTTCGGGTCGAGACCCTTCTAGCTCTAGATAGGGTGTGGAAACAGGCCCTTAGGCCCACTGAGTCCGTGGCAACCAGCGAACACCGTACACTAGCATTATCCTACACACTAGGGACAATTTACAATTTTTACCAAAGCCAATTGACCTACAACCGTAAACAGACTACGGGTGCTGTCTGTCCGGAGTTTGTACGTTCTCCCCACGACCTGCGTGGCTTTTCTCCGAGATCTTCGGTTTCCTCCCACACTCCAAAGACATTCAGGTTTGTAGGCTAATTGGCTTGGTGTAAATGTAAAATTGTCCCTAGTGTATGTAGGATAGTGTTAATGTGCAGGGATCGCTGGTCGGTGCGGACTCAGTGGGCAGAAGGTTTAGTTTAATAGGCCCTTCGGCCCATCGAGTCCGCGATGGCCTGTCATCACATTAGCACTATCTTACACACTAGGGTCAATTCACAATTTTTTTAATGAAGCTAATTAGCCTACAAACCTGTACATCTTTGGAGTGTGGGAGGAAACCGGAGCACCCGGAGAAAACCCACGCGGGTCACAGGGAGAACGTACAAACTCCGTACAGACTGCACCCATAGTCAGGATCGAACCGGGGTCTCTGGTGCTGCGAGGCATCAGCTCTACCGCTGTGCCACCGTGCTGCCTTATATCAACCTATCACTTACCAGGCTTTGGCCTGCCCCCACCTCACTTCCAGCTTCCTCCCCCCCCTACCACAACCAGTCTGAAGCAGGGCCCCAACACAAAACATCACTCCATTCCCCCTCAGATGTTGCCCGACCCTCTGAGTTCCTCCAGCACTTTGGTGCTTTGCTTGAAACACACAGCTGTAGCAGGAGTTTGGATGTGAGTTATATGTAGCTGGACTTCAAATACTTTGAAGAGATGGAAAATCGCGCTGACGTGGGTGGATGTATTATCTTAGATCTTAAGGTCTTAACATCAAATCATGATTGATTGATTCCTGAATATTGGATGAATTTGTGCAGTGGAGATTTGTTGATATAAAGCAAAATAAATGACTAATTGGGAAATTGGAAATTGCTATGGAACCTAAGGGACAAAAAAGGGAAAATAGCAGTGGAATTACTTGAACAATATTTATCTCTCGACTTGGTACTGAAGAGACAGATACTATCACCAGAAGTAAAGGATCACTTATCAATTTAGGAGATATTTTTTTCATGGTCAGCATCTTCGATGTAAAAACGCTGCCATTTGAGACCAAGATTTATTGGATCAATTGAAGAATTTAGAAAATATTTGCATTGATTTTTCACTCGGCAAATAATGTTTTATTTTTGAAAAGGAAAATAATTGTGCTGCAGAAAGCAGGGCTGGATTAATGATATGTCTTGTGGTAGGGAATGTATTGAATCTATATGCCTGGGTATCCAGAGGTCTCTCGGCTCTGGGGTAAGGCTTGGGTAAGTTTGTTGTCTAAGGGCTTGGAATGGTATACTTTGTCACCTGTGACAAAATCACAGTGAAATTCTTTGCTTGCACACCCAAGGTATGCAAATAGTCACCACATAAAGGGCGCTGACAAAGTTACAAAGTACCCCCGCCGGCTCGCCCTTTGTTCTCCCCCTCCCCCGCTTTTTGTTCTCCCCCCTCCTCCCCCCACGCCGGGTCCTCCATTATTCATTGCTCTTTCCCCTCCCTCACATTGGCCCCCTCACGCCGAGCCCCCCCCCCCACTTTGTTCTCCCCCCCCCTTACCCTCCTGACATGTAGGCATCAAAGAATGCATGGCCAGTGTGGGCAGATCATGTGTGCCCTTATCATGTATTGATACACTGTGAACGGCTCGATTGTAATGATGTATTGTCTTTCCGCTGACTGGTTAGCACACAACAAAAGCTTTCAACTGTACCTCAGTACACGTGACAATAAACTAAACGAAAACTAAAACTAAACAAAAGTTTAGGACCTGTTTCCATGCTGTATCACTCGATGACTCTATGACACATACACACAGGACATTAAGTATAAGCAGCCCATAACAAGACTGTCTAAATTAATCGCACAAAGTGGTGGGTGTTGGAACGAACTGCCAGAGGAGGTAGTTGGGGCAGGGACTATCGCATCGTTTAAGAAACATTTAGACAGGTACATGGATAGAACAGGTTTAGAAGGGATATGGACCAAATACAGGACTAATGTAGATGTGGCATGTTGGTCAATGTGGGCAAGTTAGGCCGAAGGGCCTGTTTCCACGCTGTATGACTGCATGAGGAACAAATAACTACAAACAATGTTGAGAGGGGAGAGGTTTAAGAGGGACCTCAGGGGCAACTATTTGCCTCAGAGAACGGTCCATATCTGGAGCACCATATTCCACACTCTGTATCTTCCCCTTCGCTCAATCTATTGTACTTGAGTTTGGCTTCATTGTACTTACGTGTGGTAATATCTGATCTGACTGGATATACAAGTGTAAGCCGCCCATAACAAGTCTGTCTAGAGAAAGAAAGAAATGTAAACAATACAAAACAAAGCTTTTCACTGTACCTCAGTACACGTGACAATAATAAACCCAAAACTAAAGCTAAACAAACGAGCTGCTAGAGGAAGCTACAGATGTGGATACAATAATGACTTTTTAAAGACATACGTATGGATAGAAAGGGTTTAGATGGTTCTGGAACAAATGCCGGCAATCGGGACTTGGGCCAATATGCCATCGTGGACGGCAGGGACAAAGGTCATAGGTGATAGGAGTAGAATTAGGCCAATCGGCCCATAAAGTCTACTCTGGCATTCAATCATGGCTGATCACAAAGTGGGCCGAAGGGCCTGTTTCCATGCTGTACAGCTCTATAACTCGACGACAATGTGGAAACCAGGCAGTATAGATCTACAACAATGCAGTGACGTCAGGGATGCGCACATACAGTTATGAGGACAATTGAGGCTGCGGTCATTTCTATTACAGTGGAGGAAGAAAGCTGAGTGACTGAACAGAGATGTGAAGAGATATGAACAATTTAGAAAGTGTCCTATTTCTTCCATTATCAATGAAGAATATCAGAATAGCATGCTCATGTTGAATCTAGGAAGAGAGATGAGCTAAAAATGTCTTCACATAAGGAGATCACACAGTATGGAACGTTTTGCCAGAGTAAATAAAATAAGGTTGACACAAACATCTGGGGTAAGTCAATGGGTCAGGCAGCATCTCTGGAGGAAAGCACCTTATATTTTGCTTGGCCAGCTTACAACCCAGCAGTATAATATTGATTTCTCTAACTTCAAGTAACCCTTGCATTCCCTCTCTCCGTCCCTTCCCCCACCCTAGGCTTCATACTATCGTCCTGTTGAGTTTCGCGTTGTGCAGTTTTGGTCTCCTAATTTGAGGAAGGACATCCTTGCTACTGAGGCAGTGCAGCGTAGGTTCACAAGGTTAATCCCCGGGATGGCGGGACAGTCATATGAGGAAAGATTGGAAAGACTGGGCTTGTATTCACTGGAATTTAGAAGGATGAGAAGGGATCTTATAGAAATGTACAAAATTATAAAAGGACTGGACAAGCTCGATGCAGGAAAAATGTTCCCAATGTTGGGCGAGTCCAGAACCAGGGGCCGCAGTCTAAGAATAAAGGGGAGGCCACTTAAAACTGAGAAGAAAAAAAACTTTTTCACCCAGAGAGTTGTGAATCTGTGGAATTCTCTGCCACAGAAGGCAGTGGAGGCCAATTTACTAGTGGGGGGGGGGGAGTGAGGGAAGAAAGGGTGCTGGACCAATGCAGGAGAGATTTGGGCCCCAACGAGTCCACTCGGTCTAGTTTGTTCTATATCACCCTCTATATATCTTGTTTCCCTTTCCCCTGACTCTCAGTTTGAAGAAGAGTCTTGACCCAAAATGTCACCTATACCTTCTCTCCAGTGATGCTGCCTGACCCGCTGAGTTACTCCAGCATTTGGTGTCTATCTGCAGTTAGAGTCATAGAGTGACACAGTGTGGAAACAGGCCCTTTGGCCCAACTTGCCCACACTGGCCAACATGTCCCAGCTACACTGGTCCCTAACCAGTATCTGCAGTTCCTTCCTACACAAATAAATAAGGATGCTGTATTGTCTATACTTTAATGCGTTAGTTTGTAAATATTTGTAAATATTTATAGCACATAAAAAGTCATATTTTCGTAACTTGTATAAAAATGCAAAACTTCTGGTTGGAGATTTTTAAAATAGTTTCTAAAGTTATTAATAAAAAATTAGATATGGACCCAAAATTAATTATATTAGGATTATCAGAACATACTACAAATTTTACAGTAAGTCAGGTACATTTTCTTGATTACAGTCTAATAACTGCGAAAAAACTAATACTTAAATTTTGGAAAAAACCAATAACCCCCACAATTAAAATGTGGACTATGGAAATGACAGAGACCCTGCATTTGGAAAAAATAAGGCTTGCCTTAATCGACAAACCTGAGTTATTTTTAAAAATATGGTCTCCATTTATTGAATTTTTAGAAAAGTAAATGGGTTTGGCACAGGACTAAAATTTAAAAAAAAATTTAAATAAAAAGTTGAAACTTGAGTTGGGGGTTGGATGTACAGCTGTGGTTTTTGTCTCCCGGATCTACTCCCGTTAATTTTTATTGTTAGATCCTTTTTTCTTTTTTTTTTTTTAACCCTCTTACTCTCTCTCCCCAAGTTTATAGTTTTATATTTTTATTTTTACTTTCTCTCTTTATAAAAAAAAAAAAAAAATTTAAATTAAAAAAAAAAAAAAAAAGTGTTATTGGTGTTGCTGTAGGAAAATTGCATATTGAGTGTGTGAGTGTTCTTGCATAATATTTTATTCTGGCATTGACTGCTAGATATTGCTAGATGGAATAAATTTAATTCGTTTTAAACAAACACCTACAGAATAAGAGCTTTCTGTTTATAAAACTCTACTTTCAGATAAAATATCCATTTAAATGTCTGTTGGTATTCGCTATCCACTTAAAGTCAATTCTTTTAAGTTGCCATGAAATTCCTTAGCTGATGTGTACCTGGATGCTTTGCTCGCTCCAGAATGCGTACCGATAAAGATTTAGTTTAGTTATACAGTGCGGAAACAGGCCCTTCGGCCCACTGGGTCCGCGCCGACCAGCGATCACCGCACACTAACACTATCCTGCACAAACTAGGGACAATTTACATTTATCGTCGTCGTCGTGGCTATCCCTCCAGGTCGAGGATGATGGTCTACGTTCCAACGTCAGAACGAAGACCCCTGTGCGTGTGTTTGTTTAACGTGTACTTGATGTTGTACTCCAAGAAGCACACGGTCCTTCACAAATCAATCAACTAATTCCAATGGCAAGTGAACCAAGATGATTGGACCTGATAGATCGGTTGCAGCCTTCATCCGCCTTCACAGCCGTTGAGTTCAAGATAACTTTGTCCATCTGGTCCACCGTTGAGGTCTTGTACGTTGGATCGTTCTTAGTCCGGACCCTCGTCCTCGACCTTACCGCCATGGGTGGCCCTACTAGAAGCTAATGCTTCTGACAGTATCGCTCTCTGAATCATGGGGGCACGCAAGCCTCTTCACCACGACAAGGTGAACGATCCAAAGAGGTTACATCTACACCAAGCCAATTAACCTGCATACCTGTACGTCTTTGGGGTGTGGGAGGAAACCGAAGATCTCGGAGAAAACCCACGCAGGTCACGGGGAGAACGTGCAAACTCCGTGCAGACAGAACCTGTAGTCGGGATCGAACCCGGGTCTCTGGTGCTGAAAGCGCTGTAAGGCAGCAACTCTACCGCTGCGCCACTGGGCTGCCTTGCTAAGGTTCCATTAATCTTTCTTTCCCACAATGTGGGCATAGTAGGCAAGGAGAGGGTTTACTGTTCTTGAGCACCGGATGGCGTTCTGCTTTACTTGAACAGCTGCGATCTTTCTGGTGAAGAGGATTATTGGGGCGGGTCATCAGGTTTTACAATTGGCGATGATGAAACATTATAATTTCAACTCAAATAGGAGGTATCACAAAATGCTGGAGTAACTCAGCGGGTCAGGCAGCATCCCTGGAGAGAAGGAATGGGTGACGTTTCGGGTCGAGACCCCTCTTCAGACTCATGTCAGGGGGGGGCAAGACAAAGAAAGGATATAGGTGGAGACAGGAAGACAGTGGGAGAACTGGGAAGGGGAGGGGAAGAGAGGGACAGAGGAGCTATCTAAAGTTAGAGAAGTCAATGTTCATACCGCTGGGCTGTAAGCTGCCCAAGCAAAATATGAGGTGCTGTTCCTTCAATTTGCGGTGGGCCTCACTATGACATTGGAGGAGGCCCATGACGGAAAGGTCAGACTGGGAGTGGGAGGGGGAGTTGAAGTGCTCAGCCACCGGGAGATCAGGTTGGTACCTGGTCCACTCGTCCCTTCCTACCCAAACCACCCCCACCAGAGGACATACTGTAGGTTTAAGGTGAAGGGGGAAAGATTTAATAGGAATCTGAGGGATTCCTCACACAAAGGGTGGTGGGTGTATGAAACAAGCTGCCAGAGGAGGTAGTTGAGGCAGGGACTATTGCAACGTTAGACAGGTACATGGATAGGACAGGTGAGGAGGGATATGAATCAAACGCAGGCAGGCAGGACTAGTGTAGCTGGGACATGTTGGTCGGTGTGGGCAAGTTGGGCCGAAGGGCCTGTTTCCACATTGTATCACTCTATGACTCTATGATGCTCACTCTTCAATGCTTAGAAGAACACAGTTAGTCAGTTGACTTGTTGACAGACTTCAGTGTGTTTAAGGACTGTCTGTTTAACTTGCACCCATTGTATGTTTAAGCACTGTTTGAATGGCACTTAAAAATTGAATAAATCATGCAAATGGCATTTGTCTAGAAGGTGCCATAACAGTAGCAAAACAGATCACACTGCTTCTGACTGCGATTTATGTCAGCTTTTAACCAAACGATTTCCAAAACCATGTGCATGTTAATCATGCTAAATGAAGTACGGAGAGCGGTAGAGTCATACAGGCCCTTCAGCCCAACTTCTCCATGCTGACCAACATGCCCCATCTACACTAGTGCCACCTACACACCTTTGGCCCATATCCGTTAGACTTTACACTTTTCTTTAGAGATATAGCACCGAAACAGGCCCTTCGGCCCACCGAGTCCACACCGACCCACAATCGCGCCATACACTAACACTAACCTACACATTAGGGACAATTTACAAATTTTCACTGAGGCCAATTAACCTACAAACCTGCACGTCTTTGGAGTGTGGGAGGATACCGGAGCGCCCGGAGAAAACCCATGTGGTCACATGGAAAACGTACAAACTCAGTGCAGACGGCACCTGTGGTCAGGATCGAACCCGGGTCTCTGACGCTGCAAGGCAGCAACTCTAACGCTACGCCACTGTGCCGCCCTAAACCTTTCCTATCCATGTATCTGTCCAGGTGTCTTTGAAATATTGTTATAGTCCCTGCCTCAACAAACTCCTCTGGCAGCTCATTCCATACACCCACCACTCTTTGTGTGAAAATGTTGCCCTTCAGGTTCTTATTAAATCTTGCCCATCTGCCCTTAAATGTAAGCATAGGTCACATAACTTACATAGCTTGCAATATCTGCGTATAAACAAAAACAATTATTTCGTTAGATGTCAGAGGCAGCAATGGAATCCATCTGCAGTTAAGTGGGTGAGAAAAGTTGGTAGAGGCAAGGAACTGCAGATGCTGGTTTACAAAAGAAGACACAATGTGCTGGAGTAATTTAGTGAGCCAGGCATCTCTGGAGAATACGGATAGGTGACGTTTTGGGTCGGGAGTCACGAACTGGGGGCCACAGTTTAAGAATAAGGGGTAGGCCATTTAGAACGGAGATGAGGAAAAACGTTTTCAGTCAGAGAGTTGTAAATCTGTGGAATTCACTGCCTCAGAAGGCAGTGGAGGCCAATTCTCTGAATGCATTCAAGAGAGAGCTAGATAGAGCTCTTAAGGATAGCGGAGTCAGGGGGTATGGGAGAAGACAGGAATGGGGTACTGATTGAGAATGATCAGCCATGGTGACATTGAATGGTGGTGCTGGCTCAAATGGCCGAATGGCCTACTCCTGCACCTATTGTCTATTGTCTATTGGGACACTTGTTCACACTTGGAAAGTTTACTAAATATGAGTAATTGATGCTGAACAATTTGGGATCTTCTTCTTCTTAGGCCCCCTCGGTCATGGCTGACCATGGGTGATGCATCCTAGTTGGCTGCCTGCTCCACACCTCGGCTAGAGCAGCGTCTCTTGTGGCTGAAGAGA
This sequence comes from Rhinoraja longicauda, assembly GCF_053455715.1. Taxonomy (NCBI): domain Eukaryota; kingdom Metazoa; phylum Chordata; class Chondrichthyes; order Rajiformes; family Arhynchobatidae; genus Rhinoraja; species Rhinoraja longicauda. The sequence goes on along the minus strand of NC_135958.1, from coordinate 10,388,289 downwards.
CCAATGCGGGAGTGACAGTCTCTGTGGCAAAGGTCACGTTTGTGTGACAATAGACAATAGACAATAGGTGCAGGAGTAGGCCATTCAGCCCTTCGAGCCAGCACCGCCATTCAATGTGATCATGGCTGATCACTCTCAATCAGTACCCCGTTCCTGCCTTCTCCCCATACCCCCTCACTCCGCTATCCTTAAGAGCTCTATCCAGCTCTCTCTTGAAAGCATCCAACGAACTGGCCTCCACTGCCTTCTGAGGCAGAGAATTCCACACCTTCACCACTCTCTGACTGAAAAAGTTCTTCCTCATCTCCGTTCTAAATGGCCTACCCCTTATTCTTAAACTGTGGCCCCTTGTTCTGGACTCCCCCAACATTGGGAACATGTTTCCTGCCTCTAATGTGTCCAATCCCCTAATTATCTTATATGTTTCAATAAGATCCCCCCTCATCCTTCTAAATTCCAGTGTATACAAGCCCAATCACTCCAGCCTTTCAACATACGACAGTCCCGCCATTCCGGGAATTAACCTAGTGAACCTACGCTGCACTCCCTCAATAGCAAGAATATCCTTCCTCAAATTTGGAGACCAAAACTGCACAAAACTGTGTGGTCTCTGGTCTGTTGAAGTTGCTGCGCTCCTTTCTGCGTGCCCGCTTTTCTGCCGCTGCGTTCATCAGTTTCTCTTCCCCCGTTTTGAGATGTTGGTTCAGGGTACCTCTCCACCTCGTGCGGTCAGCTGCAAGGCTCTCCCTGGACTCCACGTCGATGTCGAGCACCTTCAAATCTCTCTTGCAGACGCCCTTGTAATGTAGCTGGGGGCGGCCGATGGTTCTCCTCCCAGATGTCAGCTCTCCATAGAGGATGTCTTTTGGCATACGGCCATCCTCCATGCGGTGGACATGGCCCAGCCACCGCAGCCTGTGCTGCCTGAGTAGAGTGTACATACTGGGAAGGCCAGCGCGAGACAGACTCTCGGCGTTGGACACTCTGTCTTGCCAGGATATACCCAGGATACGGCGGATGCCGTATTTGGGATCAATACAACTAAAAAGCAGATATATATTTGTTTTTTTCCCTAAAATATAAGATTGTTATTTCTGAATCCACAGAACTGTTAGGACACAGACGGAGTCCATTCAGCCCACTGATTCTATGCCAGCTCCTGCTGAAGCAAATCTGTCTTCCCCAATTTAATTCTTCTTCCCTTTGCAAGTGACTTGGTCTGCTGGGGTAGTGGCCCTGTACCTCTGTGCACCTTCTCTCACTGCGGCTTCAACTGGTCAATGGTTTCTTTGGCTATCCAGACGATAAATTACTTAAATATAAGGAACGGTGGTGCAGCGGTAGAGTCGCTGCCTCAGAGCGCCAGAGACCCGGGTTTGATCCCGACTACGGGTGCTGTCTGTACGGAGTTTGCACGTTCTCCCCGTGACCTGCGTGGGTTTTCACCGAGATGTTCATTTTCCTCCCACACTCCAAAGACGTACAGCTATGTAGGTTAATTGGGTTGGTGTATGTGTAATTCATCCCCAGTGTGTGTAGGATAGTGTTAGTGTGCGGGGATCGCTGGTCGGTGCGGACTCGGTGGGCCGAAGGGCCTGTTTCCGCGCTGTATCTCTAAACTAAACTAAACTATGAACGTAACCATTTGCTTAGATAGTGAAGATATCTCCTGCATTAGGAGCCCAAGGTAGGTGTACAGGAGAAACATTGTGGTTACTTTCAAATGCAGATATTGTCAGATTACTGGAAATCTAATATTTGATTTATTATCCTTGAAAGGCAATATAAATTGATTAGAACAATTTTGGCACAAATTAAGAACTAATTAATGAAAGCAGAATGCTTTGGTCTTGAACTGTGATATCCAAAGCATGCAAATGTCCTACGTTTCTACACAATGGTACTGAAGATTTCATTTGGATGGGACAAGTTTAGGGGGACATGGGGCAAATGGGGCTGGCTTAGATGGAGCATTTTGGTCGGCATGGCCCAGTTGGATTGAAGGCCTGGACTCTGTTTGTTATGTGTCAAGGGTCTCGACCTGAAACATCACCCATTCCTTTTCTCCAGAGATGCTGCCTGACCCATTGAGTAACTCAGAGTAAAAGACTGTGCATTCACCCGATCAATTTATGGGCCTCTATAAGACCACCCCTCATCCACCTACGCTCCAAGGAATCCAGGTGGGTTGGCAGATGCTAAGCGTTTGACAGCACTGGGCCTGTACTCGTTGGAGTTTAGAAGGTTGAGGGGGGACCTCATTGAAACTTACAGAATAACACTAGGTGGCGCCGTCAGTGATGGCAGCCTCGCCTATAGTCTGTCTGTCTTTTCGTCCTTTTTGTTATTTTTAGTGTGTTTTAAAAAGTATGTGCTAATGTTCTCTGGTTTGTTTATTGTGGGGGATGGGTGGGGGGTTTGTTCGGGAGACGCATCTTTTCAATCTTTTACCTTGCCGGAGATGCGATTGTTTTCCGGATCTTATCTCCGGTCGCTCTGCGGCCTAACATCATGGAGCTGGCGGCCTTGCTCGACACTGACTTTGAGCTACAACGCGGGGCCATGGACTTACCATCGGAGCCTGCATCCCTTACCTGGGATCCATGCTCCAACCGCGGCCTGCGGATTTCAACATCGAGGAGCTTGCAGTCTCAGGTAGAGACTGATGTCGGGAAGCTCCAAGCCGCACGAGGTTCGACCAGTCCCGACCCGATGGGCCAAATGGCCTGATTCTACTCCTATAACTTGTGAACGTGAACAGTGAGGCTGGTGAATGGATGGGTTTAGTTGCTGAACCTCAGTATTCTGATGTAGGTGTAGAGGAGCAGCCAACAATGTTGGATGATGTGGTTCAGTCAGACCAAGTCACAGAAAAGCAATGGTTTACACAAATCTGATTTACTAATCATGCAGCGTGGAAACAGGCCCTTCGGCCCAACTTGCCCATGCCTCCCACATCCCAATGACGAGCAGCCTTGTAGGTTAATTGTCCCTCTGTAAATTGCCCCTAATGTGCAGGGAGTGGGCAAGAAAGTTGGATAACGTGGAACTGGTGTGAACGGGTGATCGCTGGTGGGGGCGTGGGTGGACTCGGTGGGCCGAAGGGCCTGTTTCCGTGCTGTATCTCTAAAACGAAACCAAATGTCAGCATCACTGTGACTGACGCAAGTAGAAGGGATGCGAACGGATTGATTCTGACAGGAGGCAGCTTGTCTTCTGTAAACGATTAGCTTTACTGACAGAGGGCTAATGAGGGAGCAGCGTAAACTGACATTGGTGAGGTGATGGAGAGTTTGTTGCATGGAACGGTGCAGTAGGCTGAACAGTGCCCGCCCCCCCCCCGCCCAGCCTCTGTGTCACTCCATCAGCACACGGCAGGTGCATTTCATTACACTGATGTGATTTGGACAACATTGCTGCTTGCAAACGCGTAACTCCAGGCAGATTCCTTGCCCCACGCATGCACTAAACATCGTCGCATTCTGGCACCTCCTCTCAACTTCGTTGCCAAGTCGAATCACATTGTTTGAATGTTTATGCAGAATAAATGGTCATAGAGCCATAGAGTGATACAGTGTGGAAACAAGATATTTGTGATATCCTTGATCGGACTTTACTGGCTTTACCTTGCACTAAACGTTATTCCCTTATCATATATCTGCACACTGTAAATGGCTCGATTACAATCATGTGTTGTCTTTACGCTGACTAAATTAGCACGCCACAAAAGCTTTTCACTGTACCTCGGTACGCATGACAATAAACTAAATTGATACTGAAATCGAAACTGAAACGTAATGTGTAGGAAGGAGCTGCAGATGCTGGTTTGCACCGAAGATAGACACAAAATGCTGAAGTAACTCAGCGGGACAGGCAGCATCTCTGGAGAGAAGGAATGGGCGACCTTTCGGGTCGAGACCCTTCTTCAGACTGAGAGTCGGGGGAATTTAATCGTATTTTGAGTAGCAGCCCACTTTGACATTTAACTTGAAAATATTTCACCGTTTGAATTCTGCACTTGTTATCTTCAATAAACAATAGACAATAGACAATAGGTGCAGGAGGAGGCCATTCGGCCCTTCGAGCCAGCACTGCCATTCAATGTGATCATGGCTGATCATTCTCAATCTGTACCCCGTTCCTGCCTTCTCCCCATACCCCCTGACTCCGCTATCCTTAAGAGCTCTATCTAGCTCTCTCTTGAATGCATTCAGAGAATTGGCCTCCACTGCCTTCTGAGGCAGGGAATTCCACAGATTCACAACTCTCTGACTGAAAAAGTTTTTCCTCATCTCCGTTCTAAATGGCCTACCCCTTATTCGTAAACTGTGGCCCCTTGTTCTGGACTCCCCCAACATTGGGAACATGTTTCCTGCCTGTAACGTGTCCAACCCCTTAATAATCTTATACGTTTCGATAAGATCCCCTCACATCCTTCTAAATTCCAATGTATACAAACCTAGTCAAGGGGTCAAGTTTAAGGATTACACTGTTAGGCAAACCTGGGTAACACGTTGCAGGTGACGACATGGGCTCATGAGGTGGTTTGGTGTGCATGTTGTAGTTTTATCCTTCAGCAATGAAATGTAATCCTAATTAAATTAAAAGATTAGCACGCTATCTGCACAATACCAGTAGTTATTGCTGGCAGGATTATCAAATCTTAAGGAAATTAATAGTTCTCTTCCTCCAATATTTAGTTTGAGTACATGTCCCACAGAATGGGTAAAATGAAAACGCTAAAGCAAAATTACTGTTTCTTTGCAAGTAAAGATATTCTGGCTATGAAAATACAGCGTACAGGATTCCAAAATAGTTGACCAATTAAATGCCTCTGAAGTCATGCCTCTGGGCGGCACGGTGGCGCAGCGGTAGAGTTGCTGCCTCACAGCGCCAGGGACCCGGGTTCGATCCTGACTACGGGTGCTGTCTGTATCGAGTTTGTACGTTCTCCGCGTGACCTGCGTGGGTTTTCTGCGGGTGCTCCGGTTTCCTCCCACACTCCAAAGACATACAGGTTTGGAGGTTAATTGATTTTTTAAAATTTAGAGATACAGCGCGGAAACAGGCCCTTCGGCCCACCGAGTCCGCGCCACCCAGCGATCCCTGCACATTAACACTATCCTACACACACTAGGGACAATTTTTACATTTACCCAGTCAATTAACCTACATACCTGTACGTCTTTGGAGTGTGGGAGGAAACCGAAGATCTCGGAGAAAACCCACGCAGGTCACGGGGAGAACGTACAAACTCCGTACAGACAGCGCCCGTAGTCAGGATCGAACCTGAGTCTCGGTAGTTGATCGAGCATTCGCTGTAAGGCAGCAACTCTACCGCTGCGCCACCGTGCCGCAACATTTGGCTCGGTAAAATTGTAAATTGTCCCTAGTGTGTGTAGGATAGTGTTAATGTGCGGGGATCGCTGGTCGGCATGGACTCGGTGGGCCGAAGGGCCTGTTTCCACACTGTATCTCTGGACTAAACTAAACTAAAGTCCTTTCATCTTTGTGATGTTATAAGTAGTACAAACTTTTGTAAAAAACTACACAAGTGTCTCCTTGTGTCCTGTCAATTACCAATTTACTCATTTGAAAATGTCAGTCCAGCCTGAAAAAATAACATAACATTTTTAATATGCAGGCAAAAGCACCTAATGCATCACCTGCTACCTTGTTTTAACGTGTAGAAGTGATCTCTTAAAGCCTCACTATCAAAACTGGAGATTCCTCTCTGCTCGGGAAATAGATGGTAGACACTGTGAGAGCTGTCATGATGGATGAATGCATTGTTCTAATGCAACATCTCAACCACCATCTCGAATCATTTAAAGACACAAAATGCTGGAGTAACTCAGCGGGACCGGCAGCATCTCTGGAGGGAAGGAATGATTGACGTTTCAGGTCAAGACCCTTCTTCAGATTCGACCCGAACCATCACCCATTCCTTTTCTCCAGAGATGCTGGCTGACCAACTGCGTTACTCTGGCTTTTTGTGTCTATCTTCAGTTTAAACCAGCATCTGCAATTCCTTCCCACTCATCTCAAATCATTTCTCCAATCCCTTGGATCTTTGTGACCTGTACCTTGTGTTGGGTGGGAAGGAACTGAAGATGCTAGTTTACAGCGAAGACGGACAGAAAATGTTGGAGCAACTCAGCGGGACAGAAGGGATCTCTGGAGGTGCTGGCTCGAAGGGCCGAATGGCCTACTCCTGCACCTATTGTCTATTGTCCATTGTCTAATTTTACCGAAGGCAATTAACCTACATTCTCCTGAGATGCTGTCTGACTTGCTGAGTTACTCCAGCATTTTGTGAATAAATACCTTCGATTTGTACCAGCATCTGCAGTTATTTTCTTACACTACATTCCTGCACATGTTCAGAGTGTGGGAGGAAACCGGAGCACCCGGAGAAAACCCGACACGGTCACAGGGAGAACTCCCGTACAGACGGCACCTGTGGTCAGGATGGAAGCAGGTCTCTGGCGTTGTGAGGCAGCAACTCTACCGCTGCGCCACCGTGCCACCACAAGACAACTTGGGACTTACACTCGCTTCTCAGGCCAGGGACTTGACCCCTGATCATTTGGGTCCGTGCTACGGATAATTGTCATCTGGCTTCTAGCCGTCCAGGCTCATTAATTTCGAGGGCGTCGCGGGGAATTAATTGTGCGGACAAAACAATGGGTTGGTTGTTTGTAATTATCAGGGTGAGACAGACAACCGGTTATACAGGAAAGATGGCTTCACTGGTAAATTGTACTTCCAGGCTGTTGAAATGCTGAAAGTCAAACGTTTTGGCCTACAGCGTGAGTGGTTTTAATGCCTGGCCTGTCCTTCCTCTGTCACCTTGAAGTTGCGCATACTGCCAACTCTTTAGTTGCCTCTGACATTTGATGACTTGTTTCTGCCAAACCTGTCATCCGGGCTGCGTTCTATGGAGCTTCGCAGTCAAATGTCGATGCATTTCCAGCCAATTTCTCCCCGACATTATAAGCAGCACCTCACTCCGAACTGACCTCGCAGTTTATCAGCATTATCAACGCAAAATTCCCAGCCTGGATGGGTGCCCGGCTGTGGATTTAAGAGATGCATTTTATGCTTGTTAATTTGCTGAATATTCATTACTGTGGTTGAAGGATGAATGATTGTCCACATTTACTGCTACTGGTAAATTACGCTGCCGCTTGCCTGGAAATGTTTTATTTCAGATCGGGTAGTAATTAAAGACAGTTAACAACAACAATTTACCATGGTCCTCAGTTATCGCCCGATATGAGATCACACCTTTTTCAGTTATTGTCACGTGTTCCGCGGTACAGTGAAAAGCTTTTGTTGCGCGCTAACCAGTCAGCGGAAAGACAACGCACGATTACAATCGAGCCGTCCACAGTGTATAGATACATTTACAATTGATAACAACAATCAGGAATATAATGGGTAGGAAGGAACTGCAGATGCTGGTTTAAACTGAAGATAGACACAAAGTGCTGGAGTAACTTAGCGGGACAGACAGCATCTTTGGAGAGAAGGAATGGGTGACGTTTCAAGTCGAGACCCTTCTTCAGACTCCCATTGAGTTACTCCAGCTTTTTGTGTCTATCAGGAATATAATTCAGACAAATATAGGCCTGTTGTGTGAGAGTGAATGGATATTAATTAACGGGTGGGATTAGCACAGGGTCCAATCTTGACTCTTGTGATGATGGTCAGCTACCCATGTTAACCCAACTGGGATGTGCAGAGTTGATTGAGTTGATATTCTATCGGGCATTCTGCCCAGCTGAGTAGACCAGGCGAGAGTTTAGTTTGGTTTAGAGACACAGCATGGAGACAGGCCCTTCGGCCCACCGAGTCCGCACCGACCAAAGAACACCCGTTCACACCAGTTCCACTTTATCCCACTTTCCCATCCACTCCCTACACACCAGGGGCAATTTACAGAGGGCCAATTAACCTACAAACCCTGCAAGTCTTTGGGATGTGGGAGGAAACCATACGGTCACGGGTAGAAACCCACACGGTCACGGGGAGAACATGCAAACTCCACACAGGCAGCATCTGAGGTCAGGGTCAAACCTGGGTCTCTGGCACCGTGAGGCAGTGGCTCTACCCGGTGCACCACTTGTAGACAAAAAAAAGGGGCCGATATGCATGATTAATAATCATACGTGTTGTATGGCCAGGAAACTAAATAACGATGTTTAATTTTTCAGTATTGGAAAAAAAAAGCACAGATGAGAGGTGACCAGACTGCTGGTACTCTGCAATGTTTCAACTTAGAATGATCAGGCAACAGTGCTGGAATAAAGGCACAAGGAACTGCAGATGCTTGTTTACAAATAAAGACACTAAGTGCTGGAGTAACTTAGTGGGTCAGGCAGCATCTCTGGAGAACATGGATAGGTGATGTTTCACAGAGTGCTGGAGTAACTCAGCGGGTCAGGCAGCATCTCTGGAGAACATGGATAGGTGGCGTTTCACAGAGTGCTGGAGTAACTCAGCGGGTCAGGCAGCATCTCTGGAGAACACGGATGGATGACGTTTTGGGTCGGGACCCTCCTTCAGTTTCTCAAGCTACACAAGTCTATTTGGACTCTGCACTTTCTAAATCACGGTGACTACAGTAATACAGGAATTACAATTGTAGTTTGAAAGCTTTCATTCTTGTGAAAAGAATGTTTAAAAATATTCCCACAGTTTTGGAAATCATGTTATAAGTAACAGCTCTGAGTGGATGTTCATTACTGTGAACGTAATCAGTCGTAATGGTCTGATATATCGCCTTGACAATGTCACCTCTGGGATGAATAAACCAGTATGCTAATTTGAACAATCAGGAAGAATAGCTTTTGGAAATACTTTGCGGCTCTCGATGTTAGTCAGTGAGGGCTAATTTGCTAATGCTACACGGGAGGGTTTAAACTAGATTGGCAGCGGGGTGGGATCTCGTGCAGGACAGAGGCATGTGAGAGGCTAGACGTTGGTATGGAAGGTGGTGTGGGAAAGGTTAGTCGACAGAATAGGCAGGTGAAAGGCGGAGAGCGAGGAAGGAGGGATGGTTTAAAATGGACGTATTTTAATGCAAGGGGCCTGACGGGTAAGGCAGATGAGCTTATGGCGTGGATAGGTTCGAACGACTGGAACGTTGTAGCGGGACAGGCAGCATCTCTGGAGAGAAGGAATGGGTGACGTTTTGGGTCGAGACCCTTCTTCAGACTGATGTCAGGGGAGGAGGCAGTGCAGGGCTGCAGGACTTTATTCATCCCAGGAGGGAGATTGGTCTGCCAAAGGTCATAAAACACAACAAGGTACATGACACATGAAATCAAAGTGACGAGTGGAAGGTCCAGGATTGAGGGTGTGCAAAGATGGGGAGGGGGGGGGGGGCGAAGGGGGGGAGGGTGGGGGAGTCAGTCTACCCCATGACAGAAGGGGGAGGAGTTGTGCGGTTTGATAGCCACAGGGAAGAAGGATCTCCTGTGTCGTTCCCCAATGTTTCATCCAGTCCCCACACACAAGGGGCAATTTACAGAGACATTTGACCTACAAACCTGGAGGTCTTTGAGATGTGGGAGGAAACCGGAGCACCCGGAGAAAACCCACGTGGTCACAGGGAGAACGTACAAACTCAGACACACACAGGCAGTGTGCTGCACAGTCAGGATTGAACCAGGATCGTGGTGCTGTGAGGTAGCGGCTCTACCCGCTGCACCACTACGCCACCCAACCATATTTTCACCTTGCCACTGTTGGGCGGTAGAGCTGCTGCCTCACAGCGCCAGAGATCCGGGTTTGATCCCGACTACGGGTGCTGCCTGTACGGAGTTTGTACGTTCTCCCCGTGACCCGCGTGGGCTTTCTCCGGGCGCTCCGGTTTCCTCCCACACTTCAAATTGTAAAATTGACCCTAGTGTTTGTCGAATGGTACACAGGGTGACCGCTGGTCGACACACGGACTCGGTGGGCCAAAGGGAAATTGGCCGAAGGGAAGTCACTGAGTTCAGAAGTGACAGGGTTAGAATCAGGCCATTTGGTCCATCAGGTCTACTCTGCCATTGAATCATGGCTGATGTATCTTTCCCATCTCAACCCCATTCTCCTGCCTTCTCCCCACAACCCCAGACACCCGTACTAATCAAGAATCTGCCCCTCTCTACCCTAAAAATACCCAATGTCTCTAAAGTATTAAAAGGTCTGCCCTTGCCTCTGGTACGATGAGATGCTTGCTTGAGGTAGAAACTGCCCGGTATTCATGTGCAAGGATGGTTTTGAATATATTACCTGTTGTTGCCAAGGAAAATGTGGATGAATACTTATACAGCAATTGTCACCGATCGCCCAGACAGCTAGCGATCATGCAAGAATCTGTCAGAGTACCTGAATGAAGGATGTTTCTGCTCAACATCACCCACCGAAGAGTCATTGATTGTCAAGGCAATGGGAAATGCACGCATTGACAATGACCATAGAATTTTAATTGAATATTTTTATTTTGGGGCGGTTTTGTAGCAGCCACTGTTTTCATGATTGTGCACAGGAGCCTGTGTATCTGCCCTCTGCCTCACAGGTATAACCGCTAAACCTCATTTCACCTTCTTTATCTTCTTCTTCTGAAGTGACAGGAGCAGAATCAGGCCATTCGGTCCATCAGGTCTATTCTGCCATTCAATCATGGCCGATGTATCTTTCCCTCTCACTCCTGCCTTCTCTCCACAACCCCTGACACCCGTACTGATCAAGAATCTGCCCATCTCCACCCTAAAAATACCCAATGACTTGGCCTCCACAGCCGTCAGTGGCAATGAATTCCACAGATTCGCCACCCTCTGACTGAAGAAATTCCACCTCATCTCCTTTGTAAAGGTACGTCATTTAATTCTGAGGCTGTGCCCTCTGGATCTAGACTCTCCCACTGGTGGAAGCTTCCTCTCCACATCCACTCTCTCCAGGACTTTCACTTTTCGTTAAGTTTTAATGAGGTGCTCCCTCATCCTTCTAAACTCCAGCGAGTACAGGCCCAGTGCCGACAAACGCTCACCATTAGTTAAACAACTGAGAACATCTGAGAACAACCAAGGCACAGAAAAGGATACCCAGCACAAATCTCCCTTGGGGTGAACTGATTTGTTGCTCTAGATTTATACACAGTGAGTAATTTCTCCTCCAGATTTGGAACTGGGTATAAAAGGGAGCAGTAAGACGTCACATAGAAAGCAGACTGACGAGGGCGCATCACAATGTGTAGAAAGGAACTGCAGTTGCTGGTTTAAACCGGAGATAGACACAAAATTCTGGAGTAACTCAGCGGGACAGGCAGCATCTCTGGAGAGAAGGAATGGGTTCGCTCAGTCCACCTGGACCTACCCGATCTCCCGGTTGTCAAACGCTTTAACTCCCCTTCCCATTCCCACACCGACCTTTCTGTCCGAGGCCTCCTCCATTATCAGTGTGAGGCCAAATGCAAATTGGAGGAACAGCACCCGATATTTCGCTTGGGCAGCTTACAGTCCAGCGGTAAGAATATTGATTTCTCAATAACTTCATTCCCGCTCTCTCCTTCCCTCCCCCACCCAGGTCACACCAGCTTTTTGTTCTCACCTAGCACACAGCTATCAATGGTCTGTTTCCTTTATTATTGTTACTGTTTTTGCATATCTTTCAATCATTTGTTCTATTTCTCTCTACATCATCGTCTATATCTCTCGTTTCCCTTTCCAGTGTCTTTCAGTCTGAAGAAGGGTCTCAACCCGAAACGTCATCCATTCCTTCTCTCCAGGGAATGCATCACAGCTTGGTTTGGCCCACAGCTCTGCCCAGGAGCGCAGGAAATTGTGGACATAGCCCAGTCCATCACCCAGACCAGACTCCCCACCATCAACTCCATCTGCACTTCACACTGCCTCGGGAAAGCAGACAACATAATCAAAGACTGAATCTAACAAGGGTCTCAACCCAAAACAAGGTCCCACATAGGAGATTAGTGGGCAAAATTAGGGCACATGGTATTGGGGGTAGGGTACTGACATGGATAGAAAATTGGTTGACAGACAGAAAGCAAAGAGTGGGGATAAATGGGTCCCTTTCGGAATGGCAGGCAGTGACCAGTGGGGTACCGCAAGGTTCGGTGCTGGGACCCCAGCTATTTACGATATACATTAATGACTTAGACGAAGGGATTAAAAGTACCATTAGCAAATTTGCAGATGATACTAAGCTGGGGGGTAGTGTGAATTGTGAGGAAGATGCAATAAGGCTGCAGGGTGACTTGGACAGGTTGTGTGAGTGGGCGGATACATGGCAGATGCAGTTTAATGTAGATAAGTGTGAGGTTATTCACTTTGGAAGTAAGAACAGAAAGGCAGATTATTATCTGAATGGTGTCAAGTTAGGAGGAGGGGGAGTTCAACGAGATCTGGGTGTCCTAGTGCATCAGTCAATGAAAGGAAGCATGCAAGTACAGCAGGCAGTGAAGAAAGCCAATGGAATGTTGGCCTTCATAACAAGAGGAGTTGAGTATAGGAGCAAAGAGGTCCTTCTACAGTTGTACCGGGCCCTGGTGAGACCGCACCTGGAGTACTGTGTGCAGTTTTGGTCTCCAAATTTGAGGAAGGATATTCTTGCTATGGAGGGCGTGCAGCGTAGGTTCACTAGGTTAATTCCCGGAATGGCGGGACTGTCGTATGTTGAAAGGCTGGAGCGATTGGGCTTGTATACACTGGAATTTAGAAGGATGAGGGGGGATCTTATTGAAACATATAAGATAATTAGGGGATTGGACACATTAGAGGCAGGAGACATGTTCCCAATGTTGGGGGAGTCCAGAACAAGGGGCCACAGTTTAAGAATAAGGGGTAGGCCATTTAGAACGGAGATGAGGAAGAACTTTTTCAGTCAGAGAGTGGTGAAGGTGTGGAATTCTCTGCCTCAGAAGGCAGTGGAGGCCAGTTCGTTGGATGCTTTCAAGAGAGAGCTGGATAGAGCTCTTAAGGATAGCGGAGTGAGGGGGTATGGGGAGAAGGCAGGAACGGGGTACTGATTGAGAGTGATCAGCCATGATCGCATTGAATGGCGGTGCTGGCTCGAAGGGCTGAATGGCCTACTCCTGCACCTATTGTCTATTGTCTATTGTCTATTGTCTATAAAACGTCACCTATTCCTTTTCCCCAGAGTTGCTGCCAGACCTGCCGGGTTGCTCCAGCTTTTTGTGTTTATAATCAAAGACTTGTCCCGCCCCAGTCATTTGCTCTTCTCCCCTCTCCCATCGGGCAGAAGGTACAGAAGCTTGAAAGCACACACCACCAGACTCACGGACAGCTTCTTCCCCTCATAATCTAGGGTGGAGTCCCAATCTTCCAACCGGCCTCACTGTGGAAATTGGGCTTTTTCCTCAGGAAATATTGTGCTACAAAGCTGAAAAACTATATTCTGCACTCAAGTATTTTTTACTTAGGGTTGCATGGTGGCATATCGGCTGAGCTACTGTCTCACAGCGCCAGAGACTCGGCCTCGATCCTGACTATGGGTGCTGTCTGCACGGAGTTTGTACGTTCTCCCCGTGACCTACTTGGGTTTTCTCCGAGATCTTCGGTTTCATAGAAAACGTAGAAAATAGGTGCAGGAGGAGGCCATTAGGCCCTTCGACACTCCAAAGACGTACAGGTTTGTAGGATTCCTCCCACACTCCAAAGACGTACAGGTTTGTCGGTTAATTGGGCTTGGAATGAATGTAAAATTCGTCCCTAGTGTGTGTAGGATAGTGTTAGTGTGCGGGGATCACTGGTCCATGCGGATTCGGTGGGCCGAAGGGCCTATTTCCGCGCTGTATCTCTAAACTAAATTTTTCTCTATCTGTTGCAGTTGTGTTCGGCTTGAGTGTTTTGATGTGTAGTATTATCTGACTTGATTGCATAGCACGCAAACAAAATATTTTCACTGCGTCTCGGTGCGCGTGGCAATAATACAGCAACACCAACAGATCCCTCCAATACCCCACTGAACGCACCATGTGTGAAGTCTCATTTCACTGTGATTGCTGGCTGTGATCCCAATCTCAGCAGGGTCAGGAGATGTGTACAATTCCCAGCAGGTCTGCAAAGGACTTTGAAAAGCAAGGATCAGAAAGCTAAATACTTTAGATGCTCGTCATCTGAAATAAAACAGAGATTGCTGGATTGATAGCAAGAAAATTTAGAGAGAAATTGTACTTTGCAATGTCAAAATAAACCCATTATTGCCCGTTGCCAAGAAGATGCAGGACTGATAATTGCAAATAAGTACTGGAGACACAAGGAGCTGCAGATGCTGGGATCTCGGGCAAGACACAGAGTGCTGGAGGAGTTCAGCGGGTCAGGCAGCGCCTGTGGAGGGGAAGGGCTAGACGGCCTCTCCCGGTCATTACCCTTCTTCAGACTGATAGTAGGATCGTGGGAATGTGGAAAGAAGAGGCTCCAGGGAAAGTGAGTGTGGGAATGGAATCATTGTGGGAGCCACCACACACTCAATGGTCCAACTGGCTTTCATCCGTGTCATTGGAAAACATGGATATATTGAAATATATAGCTGGTCAAGTTCATTAAAGAAAGATGTAGCACCTACCTGCCAAATGTGGACTACATGTAAATTTAAATCTCACGCAAGGAGCCCTTTGCCCCACTGAGTCCGCAACGACCAGTGATCCCCGCACACTAACACCATGCATCACCCACTAGGGACATTTTATTTACATTTACACCAAGCCAATTAACCTACAAACCTGCACGTCTTTGGAGTGTGGGAGGAAACCGAAGATCTCGGAGAAAACCCCGTGCAGGTCACAGGGGAGAAGGTACAAACATTGTACAGACAGCACCAGTAGTCAGGATCGGACCCGGGTCTCTGGCACTGTGAGGCAGTAACTCCACCACTGCGCCACCATGCCACCATGACTGGGGCCGGTGCAGAAGGAATGTGTTGGTCAACATGGGCAAGTTGGGCCGAAGGGCCTGTTTCCACGCTGTGTGGCTCTATGACTCTCTGACCAGCATCAGCAGTTTCTTGTCTCTACATCTATAATGTGAGTCCTGTTTTATTTTGCACCTCACCCTATCAGCCACTATTCCATCAAAGGAGAATTCATGATAAGTGTTTTAGTAAGTGAGAATGGGAAATCAATATTCTTTATAATCTAGAATATAGCAACTGCTGATTGTTATTGTTGAGTTAGTGTGACAGACAATGTAATACACTAGCCCGAAATACATTTATTCTCAATCATTGGAGACCTTTAAAAGACAAACAAAGGACAGTGAGAATGAATGAACAAACTCACAAGCTTAATAAATCTACTTAACACAGTCCATAGTTAGTTACATAAATCTTTAATCATCTTTATATTGTACAAGATTACTTATTACTTGGACAGGAACTTAGATTATGATTGATATCTGGCATTTTGTTTCGATAAGAAATAATGTGGATGATGGAAAAGTATCCTGATAGAGTCTATCAAGATAATCTACTCATATTTCCCGAGCAATTAAGTTATCATACATTTCTAAATGGTTTCGAGGGATATGGGATTAATGGGACTATCTTAGATGGGGCATTTTAGTCGGCATGGGCAAGTTGGGCCGAAGGGCCTGCTTCCATGCTGTATGATATAATTTTTTGGTGTATATAAATAAAAATCACACACACACACACACACACACACACACACACAACACACACACACACACACACACAACACACACCAACACACAGACACACACACAGACACACAGACACACACACACTCACACACCAACACACACCCACACAACACACACCAACACACACACACACACACACACACAAACACACACCAACACACACACCGACACACACACCAACACACAGACACTCACACACACACAAACACACACCAACGCGCGCGCGCACGCGCACACGCACACACACACACACACACACACACACACACACACGTATATAATTTGAACAGCTCTAGAATAAGTAAAGTTTCCTCACAATATTTTCCGCAAGAATGCGTGGCTGTTTTATTTGGGGATAGGTGGAGATGGCAAGTCATTAAAGTGCACAGTTGGATGAGGAGCAGATCTTTTGGATTGTGAGACCCAGCTGACAAACACACATTTCCAGCTAGCACAAATCGATGAATATCTTGACTTCCCCTTAAAAGTGGATTTAATGAGCATTGTTTATCCTTGTGGGATTTCCTTTCCAAGTATCTATCAAAACAGGACATGGGTTTCAATGAAAAAGCTGGAATAGTAGTTCAGCACTGCTCTCTGGTTGTGGTAAGGTGGTTCAGTTGCCTGATAACAGCTGGGAAGAAACTATCCCTGAATCTGGGGGTGTTCGTTTTCACACTTCTGTACCTTTTGCCCGATGGGAGGGGGAGGAGAGGGAGTGGCCAGGGTGAGACTGGTCCTTGATTATGCTGCTGGCCTTGCCGAGGCAGCGTGAGGTGCAGATGGAATTTATACCTCATGCCCAGGTACTTTCCCCTGCAACCCTCAGGTGATTTAACACCCGTCCCTGTATCTCCTCGCTCACACGCATCCAGGGATTGACACGTGAGAGAAAATAAACTCCAGGGCTACAGGGGAAAAGTAGAGTTACTGGTTCTAACGAGCGCAAACATGGACCCAATGGGGCATGTATTGTCTTTATAAAGCAACTATTCTAGGATTCTAGAGTCATGCTATAAAATAGAAATCGTTTTCGCTAATTCACCACTGAAAGACATTATAATAATTTCATAATCTAGTGTATTACCTAATACGTTAGTTGAATCTCACAAGAAAATTCATTAAGTGTATTATTCCTTTACAAGTGTAACGTCTTCAGACTAATTTAATGAGTGTTTCTGTAAGATATTCTGTAAGATATGTTCCAATACAAAATGTTTAGCTGCGGTTTAGAACACAATGGTGCATAAAGAGACTTCTACGGTTTAGGCGTGAACCATTTGATGGTGTTTTCATATCAGGCTTTGAGGTGAAAAGGGATTGTGAAGTCACAATGCCCTGCACATCAAGCAGTAAATTAGTATGTCTAATAAATTCCCTTGCATATGAGCAACATCTAATAAAAATGCGTAATAATCCTGCAGTGTAAATGGAACATTTTATTGTCAGTTCAGTTTAGTTTATTGTCACCTGTACCAAGATACAGCGAAAAGCTTTTGTCGCGTGCTGTCAAATCAGCAGAAAGACAATACACGATTACAATCGAGCCATTTACAGTGTTCAGATGCATGATAAGGGAATAACGTTTAGTGCAAGGTAGAGCCAGCGAGGTCCGATCAAAGATAGTCCGATGGTCACCAATGAGGTAGGTAGTAGTTCGGCACTGCTCTCTGGTTGTGGTAGGATGACTCAGTTGCCTGACAACAGCCGGGAAGGAACTGTCCCTGAATCTGGAGGTGTACGTATTCTGGCCACAGAGTGGACATTCACACAGCAAGTTCACACACTCAGACACAGAAAGCTGGAGTAACTCAGCGGGTCAGACTGCATCTCCGGAGAAAAAGGAATGGGTGACGTTTCGGACGGAGACCACTCCAGCATTTTGTGTCTATCTTCGGTGTAAACCCACATCGGCAGTTCCTTCCTGCACAAGTTCCCACACTTGTTGGGTTGAAGTGCGGTCACATTTTGGTCGCCACTACAATCTCTGATTCCATCCACCTTAGCAGACAATTCCAATTGTTTATTTACTTAAGGAATATTTTAAACATGGAGTCATTAACAAATGTAAGTTGAATTTATGAATTTTCATAAACAAAGGCTGTTATTCTTTTGTTCATATAACTGAGTGAATAGACAATAGACAATAGACAATAGGTGCAGGAGGAGGCTATTCGGCCCTTCGAGCCAGCACCGCCATTCAATGTGATCATGGCTGATCATTCTCAATCAGTACCCCGTTCCTGCCTTCTCCCCATACCCCCTGACTCCGCTATCCTTAAGTGCTCTATCTAGCTCTCTCTCTTGAATGCATTCAGAGAATTGGCCTCCACTGCCTTCTGAAGCAGAGAATTCCACAGATTCACAGCTCTCTGACTGAAAAAGTTTTTCCTCATCTCAGTTCTAAATGGCCTACCCCTTATTCTTAAACTGTGGCCCCTGGTTCTGGACTTCCCCAACATTGGGAACATGTTTCCTGCCTGTAACGTGTCCAACCCCTTAATAATCTTATACGTTTCGATTAAGCAAAGACCTAGCATTGTGCGCAGTTCTGGTCGGCCCATTACAGGAAGAGTTTAACATTGTGGAGCAGTAAAATAGAAACGACATCCTATTAAAGACCATCCTACCAACAACCAGAGAGTGGTCCTAATCTACCATCTACCTCATAGGAGACTCAGACTATCTTTGCTCGGACTTCACTGGCTTTATCTTGCACTCAACATTATTCCCTTTATCGTGTATCTGTACACTGTGGACGGCTCAATTGTAATCATGTATTGTCTTTCCACTGACTGGTTAGCACGCAACAAAAGCTTTTCTTAGTACGTGTGACAATAAACTAAACTAATTTAATCTAGTGACTCCAGCAACTGCAGATGCCGAAATCATGAGCAAAACCCAAAGATCTGGAGTATCTCAGGTATGAATGCCTTATTCAAAGCCTACTGACTGAAGAAAGGTTCTGACCTGAAGCATCGTCTGTCCATCGTCTGATTTCCACAGATGCTGCCTGACCCGCTGAGTTCTTCCAGCACTTTGTGTATTGCTGACCATTCAATGCCAGTTGGAACAGCCAACATCATTGCCTCTCGGGGTATTTCGAACGATTTTGTTAAGAGCTGAATAACTAATTTACATCAGGGTTCTGCAAAAATAACTGCAGGCTTCACTCTGCCTGGAACACTCGACATTGATCAGCCTGTGGAAGTTACAACCTACTTGCTGCTTTGTAATTGCAGCTTCAGCATGATGGTTAATGTGTGCTTTACCACTCGACAACGTTCATTGATTGCAAGGGAGTCAAGATGTTCCTTAAGAAAAAAGGAACTGCAGATGCTGGTTTATACCAAAGATGGACACAGAGTGCTGGAGTAACTCAGTGGGTCAGGCAGCATCTCTGGAGAAAAAGGATAGGTCTGAAGAAGGGTCCTGACCTGAAACGTCACACATCCTTCTTCTCCAGAGATGCTGCACGGTGGCGCAGCGGTAGAGTTGCTGCCTTACAGCGCCGGAGACCCGGGTGCTGCCTGTACGGAGTTTGTACGTTCTCCCCGTGACCGTGTGGGTTTTCTCCGGGTGCTCCGGTTTCCTCCCACACTCAAAGACGTGCAGGTTTGTAGGTTAATTGGCTTGGTATAAATGTAAATTGTCCCTCGTGTGTGCAGGATAGTGTTAGTGTGCGGGGATCGCTGGTCGGTGTAGACGCGAAAGGCCTGTTTCTGCGCTGTATCTTCAAACTAAACTAAACTAAGCTGCCTGACCCACTAAGTTACTCCATTTCACTATCAAGATTTTCATGTTTCAGATTGCCTCACAAGACCACAGTTCTGAGCAAAGAAAAGAGTCAAATGTCACACTCCCTCCTGATGCACATTAACAGATCCTGAAGCAATGAGTCCGTCACACCATAGGTGATAGGAGCAGAATTAGGCCATTCAGCCCATCAAGTCTACTCCGCCATTCATTCAAAGCTGATCTGTCTCTCCCTCCTAACCCCATTCTCCTGCCTCCTTCCCATAACCTCTGACACCTGTACTAATCAAAAATCTATCTATCTCTGCCTTAAAAATATCAATTGATGGCCTCCACAGCCTTCTGTGGCAAAGAATTCCACAGATTCACCACCCCCTGATTAAATAAATTCCTCCCCATCTCCTTTCGAAAGGTATGTCCTTTTATTCTGTGGTTGTGCCCTCTGGTTCTGGACTCTCCCACTGGTGGAAACATCCTTTCTAGGCCCACTCCAGTTGGCTGTTCATTATCGGGTAGGTGTCAATGAGTCCTTAGTGAAGAATAAATAGTGTGAACATTCAGTTGCATCGCATTCATGTGGATACACGAAACAATAGTCATTCGGCAGCATGAAAACTTGATCAATAGATACACCATTAAACATGCCACCCATGGTTATTGACTGGAATCAGCTAATTAGTTTATTTTGTCACTAACATTTCCTCCATCCATTCATGGACTACTTCACATCTCCTCTCAGAAGCAGTAAGAGTTCATCTTGTCACCAACACTCTTAACTTGTTTGCAGTGTCCATATTCTCCACAGATGCTGCCTGACCCGCTGAGTTACTCCAGCACTCTGTGCCTTTTTTTTCTAAGGTGTAGTCTCACAAACCTCACAGTTTCAGTGAGTCTGAAGAAGGGTCTCGACCCGAAGCGTCACCTATTCCTTTTCACCAGAGATGCTGCCTGTCCCGCTGAGTTACTCCAGCATCTTGCGTCTTTCTTCGGCTTTAAACTAGCATCTGCAGGTTGAATCTGGAGGTGTGCGTTTTCACACCTTTTGCCCGATGGGAGAGGGGAGAAGTGGGAATGGCAGGGGAAGAGGGAGTTTACAAGGATGCAGGTCTGTTTTTACTTACTTAGATACAAGTGCGGAAAATATCTTAAAGCCTTTCTTTTTAGTGCGTCAGGAACCCTGTGGCCTTTGCGATTTTGAAGAGAAGCTTATTCACTTAAAATTTGAATATTGAGTTTTTTTACATGATGCAGTAAACATGAAGATGAATTGTGTTTTTGCTTATTAGGTGACCTTGTACCGTCTCTACGTCTATATTGGAAATCATGGGATGTGCAGTAGGCATGATTTATAGGTTTACTAACCTGACTGTCCCAGGGGGGGAGTGCGTTACAGTGTGTGATTTGTGTTTGTGGTCCACTCTGTAAGCCTCGCCTGCCTGCGAGATATTTAACTGCAAAAATCAATTCTTCTATGAGTAGAGGGAAAATGATTATTTTGCCCTGTCAACATCACTGTAATTGCCTTCCAGTTAGGGAATACTTTCTGATTAGTTAGCGTGTAACATGAGTGCAACAAGACGGCCCGTACATGTAATGGCTTCAATGTAGCTTGTCCCTTCACAACGAGAACATTGCGATTGAGATACTCTGGGGACAGGTGCAGGGAACGAGAAGCTGTAAGCCTTCAGAAACGCCATCGAGATGGATGTTAGTATAAGGTCTTAGGTGGTTTTAATTGGGGAACACAAGTTACAGATAGTTTAGCTCACAAATGATAGGAGCAGAATTAGTCCATTCGGCCCATCAAGTCTACTCCGCCATTCAATCATGGCTAATCTATCTCTCCCTCCTAACCCCATTCTCCTGCCTTCTCCCCATAACCCCTGACACCCGTACTAATCAAGAATCTATCTATCTCTGCCATAAAAATATCCACTGACTTGGCCTCCGCAAAGAATTCCACAGATTCACCACCCTCTGACTAAAGAAATTTCTCCTCATCTCCTTCCTAAAAGAACGTCCTTTAATTCTGAGGCTGTGACATAGACTCTAAAGTCCTAGACTCCCCCACTAGTGGAAACATCCTCTCCACAACCGCTAACAAAGACTTCCAGTTTGTAGCAAAATTAAAGTGGGTTGCCCAGTAGGAAATGGCAAAAAAACGTTTCACTCTGAGGACAAACCTGAATGAATTAGACAATAGACAATAGACAATAGGTGCAGGAGTAGGCCATTCAGCCCTTCGAGCCAGCACCGCCATTCAATGCGATCATGGCTGATCACTCTCAATCAGTACCCCGTTCCTGCCTTCTCCCCATACCCCCTCACTCCGCTATCCTTAAGAGCTCTATCCAGCTCTCTCTTGAAAGCATCCAACGAACTGGCCTCCACTGCCTTCTGAGGCAGAGAATTCCACACCTTCACCACCCTCTGACTGAAAAAGTTCTTCCTCATCTCCGTTCTAAATGGCCTACCCCTTATTCTTAAACTGTGGCCCCTTGTTCTGGACTCCCCCAACATTGGGAACATGTTTCCTGCCTCTAATGTGTCCAATCCCCTAATTATCTTATATGTTTCAATAAGATCCCCCCTCATCCTTCTAAATTCCAGTGTATACAAGCTCAATCGCTCCAGCCTTTCAACATACGACAGTCCCGCCATTCCGGGAATTAACCTAGTGAACCTACGCTGCACGCCCTCCATAGCAAGAATATCCTTCCTCAAATTTGGAGACCAAAACTGCACACAGTACTCCAGGTGCGTTCTCACTAGGGCCCGGTACAACTGTAGAAGGACCTCTTTGCTCCTATACTCAACTCCTCTTGTTACGAAGGCCAACATTCCATTGGCTTTCTTCACTGCCTGCTGTACCTGCATGCTTCCTTTCATTGACTGATGCACTAGGACACCCAGATCTCGTTGAACTCCCCCTCCTCCTAACTTGACACCATTCAGATAATAATCTGCCTTTCTATTCTTACTTCCAAAGTGAATAACCTCACACTTATCTACATTAAACTGCATCTGCCATGTATCCGCCCACTCACACAACCTGTCCAAGTCACCCTGCAGCCTTATTGCATCTTCCTCACAATTCACACTACCCCCCAGCTTAGTATCATCTGCAAATTTGCTAATGGTACTTTTAATCCCTTCGTCTAAGTCATTAATGTATATCGTAAATAGCTGGGGTCCCAGCACCGAACCTTGCGGTACCCCACTGGTCACTGCCTGCCATTCCGAAAGGGACCCATTTATCCCCACTCTTTGCTTTCTGTCTGTCAACCAATTTTCTATCCATGTCAGAACCCTACCCCCAATACCATGTGCCCTAATTTTGCCCACTAATCTCCTATGTGGGACCTTGTCGAAGGCTTTCTGAAAGTCGAGGTACACCACATCCACTGACTCTCCCCTGTCAATTTTCCTAGTTACATCCTCAAAAAATTCCAGTAGATTTGTCAAGCATGATTTCCCCTTCGTAAATCCATGCTGACTCGGAATGATCCCGTTACTGCTATCCAAATGCTCAGCAATTTCGTCTTTTATAATTGACTCCAGCATCTTCCCCACCACTGATGTCAGACTAACTGGTCTATAGTTACCCGTTTTCTCTCTCCCTCGTTTCTTAAAAAGTGGGATAACATTTGCTATCCTCCAATCCACAGGAACTGATCCTGAATCTATAGAACATTGAAAAATGATCTCCAATGCTTCCACTATTTCTAGAGCCACCTCCTTAAGTACCCTGGGATGCAGACCATCAGGCCCTGGGGATTTATCAGCCTTCAGTCCCATCAGTCTACCCAAAACCATTTCCTGCCTAATGTGGATTTCCTTCAGTTCCTCCATCAACCTAGGTTCTCCGGCCCCTAGAACATTTGGGAGATTGTGTGTATCTTCCTCAGTGAAGACAGATCCAAAGTAACGGTTTAACTCGTCTGCCATTTCTTTGTTCCCCATAATAAATTCCCCTGCTTCTGTCTTCAAGGGACCCACATTTGCCTTGACTATTTTTTTCCTCTTCACGTACCTAAAAAAACTTTTGCTATCCTCCTTTATATTATTGGCTAGTTTACCCTCGTACCTCATCTTTTCTCCCCGTATTGCCTTTTTAGTTAACTTTCTAATCCCACAGATTCACCACCCACTGACTAAAGATATTCCTCCTCAATGCACCTTGTCCAGCAGTCTGTTGTGGACCATCCACGCTGATGTGACAGCCAGGAAGGTTCACCGACACGTGTCTACAATGACTCTTACAAACATCTACAGATGCAGCAGAGAAAGCCTTCTGTCGGGTTGCATCACAGCTCTGCCCAAGACAGCAAGTTATTGCAGAGGGTTGTAGATGTAGGCCAGTCCATCACACAGACCAGACTCCCCACCATCGACTCCATCTACACCTCACGCTGCCTCGGAAAAGCAGCCAACATCATCAAAGACTTGTCCCACCCCGGTCATTCCTTCTTCTCCCCGCTCCCATCGGACAGAAGATACAGATATTGGACGAGTGTTCAGTTTACAGGGATACAACTTCTTTTCCTACTTAGATACAAGTGCAGAAATTATCGTTTCATTTGGTGTGGCAGGAACGTTGTGGCCTTTGTTATTTTGAAGAGAAGCTTATTCACTTAAAATTTAAATATTGAGTTTTTTAAGTATTGCAATAAACATGAAGATAAATTGAATTTTTGCTTATTACATGACCTTATACTATCTCTACATCTTAACTCCACATTTGACCATTACATCTTAACTTAACATAACCATTTAAGAATATAGGGGGGTAGGCCATTTAGGACTGAGATGAGGAAAAACTGTTTCACCCAGAGAGTTGTGAATCTGTGGAATTCTCCGCCACAGAAGGCAGTGGAGGCCAATTCACTGGATGTTTTCAAGGTAGAGTTGGGTATTGCACTTTGGGCTAAAGGAATCATGGGATATGGGGAGAAAGCAGGAACGGGGTTCTGATTTTGGATGATCAGCCATGATTATGTTGAATGGCGGTGCTGGCTCGAAGTGCCTACTCCTGCACTTATTTTCTATGTTCCTATTGATGTTGCATTCTATGGTAAAGTGGCATCTGGAGTTCCTTGTGCCAACACTTTCTGGCATCGTCCCTTGCCCTCCTGCTGCCCAACACCAGACGCCCATCTGCACTTTGCTCCCCTGCACTTTGACCTTGGCCTCATAATAACAAAGAGAAGGCAAACACTCATCTAGTTCTGCGGATTGTGATGGTACATCAGAAATATTTCAAGCTGTCAAGTCTATAAACCCAGAGGCTATATTAGTTTTGAATTATTGCAAAGTAACATTAGGCTGGCTGGAAAACTTGACCATTAGTGAGTGACCCTGAAGGATTTTCTCCCTGTGATTAGTGGGCGTGGGACAAAAACTAATTAACCCAATGCACTAAACACTGTTATAAGGTCATAAGGGATAGGAGCAGAATTAGGCCATTTGGCCCATCAAATCATGGCTGATCGATCTCTCCCTCCTAACCCCATTCTCCTGCCTTCTCCCCAGAACCTCAGGCACATGAATCGCTCATTGTTCATTGCTTATTGCCTTTTAAACTGGAGAGAACACAGAGATTTACGAGGATGTTGCCAGGAATCGAAGGCCTGAGCTGCAGGGAGAGGTTGGGCAGGCTAGGACTTAATTCCTTGGAGCGCAGGAGGATGAGGGGAAAGCATCGGTCTGGAAAATATGTCCAGCCACAATGATGCATGATTGCTCTCTCACGTCGTGTTCATCACCTTGATTTCAGCATTGATCCAACGCCAAGCATGTTATTGATCATCTCAGCACGCCACCAAGTCATCGAATTTCTTGAATGACCACTTCAAGTTTGCAGTCACTGTTTGCTTGCCGCCTTC
Source organism: Rhinoraja longicauda (assembly GCF_053455715.1). NCBI lineage: Eukaryota > Metazoa > Chordata > Chondrichthyes > Rajiformes > Arhynchobatidae > Rhinoraja > Rhinoraja longicauda. The sequence continues at coordinate 10,362,953 of NC_135958.1, read as the reverse complement.
ACATCAGGAGGAGACTTTATGGCTGAAATTAGGGTTTAGTTTAGTTTAGTTTAGAGATACAGCGTGGAAACAGGCCCTTTGACCAACCAAGTACCCGCCGACCAGCGACCACTAACGCCATCCTACACACACGAGGGACAATTTACATTTCAACCAAGCCAATTAACCTACAAACCTGTACGTCTTTGAAGACGTCTTTGGGATGAAACCCACGCAGGTCACGGGGAGAACGTACAAACTCCGTACAGACAGCACTTGTAGTCAGGATCGAACCCGGGTCTCCGACGCTGTGAGGCAGCAACTCTACCGCTGCACCACCGTGAATACTTCTCACCTACATTCACAAAGGAGAAGGACATGTTGGTTTGAAAATTCAAGAAAATGAATGGAGGAATTCTAAAACATCTAGGGTGGCACAGTGGTGCAGCGGTAGAGTTGCTGCCTCACAGCGCCAGAGACCCGGGTTCGATCCTGACTCCGGGTGCTGTCTGTACGGAGTTTGTACGTTCTCCCCGTGACCTGCGTGGGTTTTCCCCGAGATCTTCGGTTTCCTTGCACATGTCAAAGACGTACACATTTATAGGTTAATTGGCTTGGTATAAGTGTTAATTGTCCCTAGTGTGTGTAGGATAGTGTTAGTGTGCGTGGATCACTGGTCGGTGCGGACTCGGTGGGCCGAAGGGCCTGTTTCCGCGCTGCATCGCTAAACTAAACTAAACTAAATCTTGTCATTAAAGAAGAAAGGGGTTTTAGATCTACTAGTAGGGTTGAAGGTGGATAAATCCCCATGTTATCCAGTTCTGGATAATGATGGCATGTATCTAGAACTCTTGACGAAATTCAAGGCCAGTTTCTTTCCTGCATTAACTTTAAAGTCTGTCGGCACACTTGACACAAATTCCCCTCTGTGTCGATTATACTTTGAAGTAATTGATATAACTGGGAGCTTTTGTTCCCTTAAGTAGGAACCTGGGATATACATTAATCACAAACATTTTTCATCCTAGTTACTGCTTTCCCAAATTAACAACAACTGTAAAATATAATTAGTTGTGAGCAGTTGTAGCTTTGTGGAGAAATGCACACATATGGCGAGTCCGAAAACTTGTTGGTTGTAGAAGAAGTTTATTGCAGCCGCAATATTCGAATACAGAGTTAAACAACAAGGTAAAGGACAACCATCAAAAACTTACTGTCTTCTTCGAAGACTTCGCCGAACTGAACATTTCGGGCGCCAAAAGCGCACATGACCACGCTGGCCAATCAGCGATGTCGCTCTCTGGACCAATCCCCATGGTCGCGTTCACACGTGACCTCGCTGGCCAATCTGAGGGTTCGACGACCCGGACCATTCTCTATGGTCGCTACATGACCCCCCCCAGAACCCGAGGTACGGAACCAAGCAGGGAGCCGGATTTCGCGACCATAACGAGTACGGAGAGGGGCAGCCTGAACCACAGGAGCCGGGGGTTCCAGACTTGGAGGAACTGCCGGAACGGGGGGTCCTGGAGGAACTGCCGGAACGGGGGGGTCTGGAGGAACTGCCGGAACGGGGGGTCCTGGACTGAGCGGAACTAACGGAGGTCGGCCTCTCCTAGGGGTGTGGCCGACCAGGACTGGTTGATCCGGATCCAAGTGTGCAGGTTTGAGCCGGGACACCGAGACGAGCTCACTCTTGCCGCACATGTCTAAGGTGAAGGTAGCCGTTCCCTTACGCAAAACCCGGAACGGCCCTTGATAGACCCTCTGCAACGGGGCGCGATGGGAATCTTTTCGCAGAAACACAAACTCACAGTCCTTCAGGGAAGGCAGTTCATGCACCATGGGACACCCATGACGTGAAGTCGGAACTGGAGCCAGGGAACCCGCCCGTGCCCGGAGAGATGCTAACACTGATGGGACTGTAGGCAGCTGGTCTGAAGGGTCCGGAAACAAATCTCCGGGTACTCGAAGTGTCGAGCCATATACTAGCTCCGCGGACGACGCACCGAGATCTAGCTTAGGAGCAGTCCGGATGCCTAGAAGAACCCAGGGGAGCTGGTCTACCCAGTCCGGGCCTTCAAGTCTTGCACTGAGGGACGCCTTAAGTTGACGGTGGAACCTTTCTACAAGTCCATTTGCCTGGGGGTGATATGCAGTAGTGGGTTGTAACTTGGAACCGTACAGTTCTGCGAGCGCGGCCCAGAGGGACGAAGTGAACTGCGGCCCCCTGTCAGTGGTAATAACTGCCGGGACCCCGAAACGAGCTGCCCAATGGAGGGCCAAAGTCCTGGCACAAGACGCTGACGAAATATCAGACAATGGGAAAGCCTCTGGCCACCGGGTGTAACCGATCCACCACCGTGAGGAGGTGGGTGTAGCCCCGGGAGGAAGGCAAAGGCCCGACTAAATCCATGTGGATGTGGAAAAAACGAACTGCTGGGACCTCGAACTCCTGTACGGGGGGCTGGACATGGCGCTGGACTTTAGCGGTCTGACAGGGAACGCAGGAACGCGCCCAACCCGCTACCTGTTTCCGTAGGCCATGCCAGACAAACCGAGCTGCTACCAAAGCAGAGGTGGAGCGGATGGACGGGTGCGCCAGCCCATGAATGGCATCAAAAACCCGGTGCTGAAGGGAGGGCGGTACTACCGGCCTGGGACGGGGAAGAGAAACATCGCACCAGACTTTCGTGCCTTCCGACCCGCAGGCTACCTGAGCCAACTTCAATCCCGAAGAGGTGGACTGGTATGCCGAAGCGGTATCCGCTAGAAGCTGTGCCTCCGCAAGCTCCTGGGGATCCACCTCGCAGTCCACCGCCGAAATAGGGGAAAAAGCAGGTCTAGACAGGGCGTCAGCAACGGCATTAAGCTTACCCGCGACATGACGGACATCGGTGGTAAATTCGGAGATAGCAGTCAGGTGCCGCTGCTGGCGGGCCGACCATGGGTCAGACAATTTGAAAAATGCAAATGTTAATGGTTTGTGGTCCGTAAAGGCCACAAATGGGCGTCCCTCAAGGAAATACCTGAAATGACGAACAGCTAAATAGAGGGCCAGAAGCTCTCGGTCAAATGCGCTATACTTCAGCTCGGCCGAATTTAGTTGCCGGCTGAAAAACGCCAAGGGCTGCCAACGGCCACCGACCTGCTGCTCCAAGACCCCGCCCACCGCCACGTCAGAGGCGTCAACCGTCAGGGCCGTGGGGGCGGAGGGGCTCGGGTGGACCAACATGGTGGCGTCTGCTAATGCTGCCTTAGCTGCTGTAAAAGCCGACTCTGCGGCTGGGGACCATATCAACTCTACCGGTTTTCCCGCAAGGCACTGGAAGAGCGGGCGCATGACTCGAGCAGCTGCCGGAACGAACCTATGGTAGAAGTTAACCATGCCTACGAACTTCTGTAGTCCTTTTACTGTGGTGGGCCTGGGAAATGCCCGGATAGCCTCCACCTTCTCGGGCAAAGGGGAGGCGCCGGCAGGGGTAATTCTGTGCCCTAGAAAATCAAGAGAAGGGAGGCCGAATTGACACTTGGAGGGTTGGATAATGAGCCCGTGGTCTTGGAGCCGCTGGAACACAGTCCGCAAGTGGACCTGGTGTTCCTGCACTGAGGAGCTGGCGACCAGGATGTCGTCTAAATAAATAAACAAAAAGGGTAAACCCCGACCCACACGGTCCATCAGTCGTTGGAAAGCCTGTGCCGCGTTCTTTAAACCGAAAGGCATACGCAACCATTCAAACAACCCGAACGGAGTAATCGTTGCAGTTTTCTGTATGTCCTCCTGACGCACCGGAATCTGGTGGTATCCTCGCACCAAATCGATTTTGGAGAACACCACCGCTCCTTCCAGCCCAGACGAAAAGTCCTGTAGGTGCGGTATGGGGTAGCGATCAGCCGTGGTGACAGCATTGAGACGCCGATAATCGCCACATGGTCTCCACCCCCCAGATGCCTTGGAGACCATATGCAACGGCGAGGCCCACGGGCTGTCGGACTGACAGACAATGCCCATTTCCTCCATCTTCCTAAATTCCGCCCGTGCCACCACCAGTTTGTCTGGCGGTAGTCTCCTGGCCCGAGCGAAAACGGGAGGGCCCTCGGTACGGATGTGATGGACCACGCCATGCTTGGCCGAAGGCGTGTCGAAACGTTGGATGAGCAGCTCTGGAAACTCCGCCAGGATCTCAGCATACGAGTCAGGGGCCGCGATGACGGCCTGGACAGTAGGGCTGGGCGGGGAGGCGATTGTCGGAGCGACGGGCTGCTCGCCGGCGGAGGGTCGGAGGTCGTTACCGCGGACATCAGGGACCAGTGAAAAAGCCCAGAGAAAATCTGCGCCCAGGATCGCTTGTCTGACGTCTGCTATGATAAATGGCCATTCGTACGTGTGGAGGCCTAACACAAGGGACATCTTCCGTATACCGAAAGTGCGAATGGGGCTGCCATTAACCGCGATGAGGGTGGGACCTGTCTTACCCGTTCTGGTTTCGAGGTCGGTCGGCGGCACTATACTGACGATGGCTCCCGTGTCCACCAAAAATTCTGTGTCCGTGAATCGATCATGGACGTAGAGGCGTCGGTTCTGGCCAATCGTAACTGCCCCTATGTACGATCGGACGAGGCATTTCCCGCGAAGGTACAAGGTGAGCGGCAGTTGCGGGATTCGCTACCCCATCGTAGGTGATAATAGCACCAGCCGCGCTTGTGCGGATCTTTTTGGCGGGCTTTCGGAGAACTGGCGGGAGACGCGGCGCCATCTTGATGTCGCTGTGGCGTGGTCACTGATGTCGAGACCTTGTTGATCGAACCGCTTGCCTTGTTTTTAGCCGCTATGAGCGCGTCCGCTTTCGCTGCATATGCTTCGGGGTCCTTAAAAGAACAATCCGTGAGCAGCAGTCGGACATCCTCAGGAAGCTTCTCTCGGAATGCCTGTTCGAACATAAGGCAATCCGTATGCTCACCGGCTAGCATCATCATTTCGGCCATGAGAACGGAAGGCCGTCGATCTCCGAGGTCCGGTAGGTGCAGAAGTCTTTCAGCGCAATCATGCCTATTAAACCCGAAGGATCGCAGTAACACTTTCTTCATGGCTTCGTACTTGCTTTCCGCCGGCGGATTAACGATGAACCGCATCACGCGTGTGGTCGTCTCCGGTGATAGAGCGCTGACGAGGTAGTAGTACATCGTCGAGTCATCCGATATCTTCTTTATATGAAATTGAGCTTCGGTGTGGACAAACCAAGATTGCGGTGAATGTGTCCAAAACAACGGAAGGTGAACGCTTACCGCGCTTAACTCCGGTGTGCCAGGCGCGGCAATCAACAACGAGGCGTCGTGTCCCTGCATAGTCGGTGATCGTCCAGATCACGTCGGGGTCACCAATATGGCGAGTCCGAAAACTTGTTGGTTGTAGAAGAAGTTTATTGCAGCCGCAATATTCGAATACAGAGTTAAACAACAAGGTAAAGGACAACCATCAAAAACTTACTGTCTTCTTCGAAGACTTCGCCGAACTGAACATTTCGGGCGCCAAAAGCGCACATGACCACGCTGGCCAATCAGCGATGTCGCTCTCTGGACCAATCCCCATGGTCGCGTTCACACGTGACCTCGCTGGCCAATCTGAGGGTTCGACGACCCGGACCATTCTCTATGGTCGCTACACACATATTATTAGTGGGGAAAGCCACTGTCCACCAGCTTCTGAAGTTCGTACCGCATTGATAGTTCCTTCATTAGTGCAGGTGCCAGGGGTTATGGGCAGAAGGCAGGAGAGTGCAGTTGAGAGGGAAAGATAGATCAGCCGTGATTGAATGGCATGGTAGACTCAAAGGGCCAATTCTGCCACTTAATCTTATGAACTTATTACCAGGGTTAAATATTGGCAATCTTCCCACCTCCAGACTAAACACAGACACTAAGGATTTGGTCCCAGGTTGAACGTCCTCCTCTCAACTGGCCAGTCAGTATGGACACCCCTCGGTCCACTGCAATTTAGCTTTCACATCCACACACAGGAATACAAGTAGCAAGTCAGAGCGACTTGGAGAGTGAGAATGGTTGTCAAATGGATTAGCAGGATGTAGATCACTTGGGAATTCATCAGCTTTTGAGTTGAGTTGAGAATTCAAAAGCTTCTCACTGTACCCCGGTACGCATGACAATGAACGAAACTGATGAACTGAATTTGAATGGAGAAATGGAATATCAATCGTGACGAGTGTGAGGTGATGCACATGGAAGGTCCAATGGAAGAGGGAACCACACAGCAAACGGCAGGACCTACCTGATCTCCCGGCTGCCAAACACTTCAACTCCCCCTCCCATTACCACACTGACCTTTCTGTCCTGGGCCTCCTCCATTGTCAGAGTGAGGCCCAGCGCAAATTGGAGGAACGGCACCTCATATTGCGCTTGGGCAGGTTACACCCCAGCAGTATGAATATTGACTTTTCTAACTTCAAGTAACCCTTGCTTTCTGTCTCTCTCCATTCCCTCCTCCTTCCCAGTTCTCCGACCAGTCTGACTGTCCCCTGATTAAATTTTTATTTGAATATGCTTCGAAGGCAGGAACGGGGTACTGATTGAGAATGATCAGCCATGATCACATTGAATGGCGGTGCTGGCTCGAAGGGCCGAATGGCCTCCTCCTGCACCTATTGTCTATTGAAGTCACCTTCCCCTGGCTAACTATTCCTTCCCCTAGCTATTCGACATTTTCCTTGGTCTACTCTGCTTTGATCTCTCATTTTCACACCTTACCCTTCCTTATCTCTGTGTCTCCCTCTCCCCTGACTCTCCGTCTGAAGATGAGTCTCAACCCGAAACGTCACCCATTCCTTCTCTCCAGAGACGCTGCCTGTCCCGCTGAGTTACTCCAACATTTTGTGTCCGTCTTCAGGACCTTTAGGAGCATTGATATATAAAAGGATTTGGAATGCAAGTTCTTGTTGAATGTGGCAACAAGGAGCAGTCCCACGTATTGCCCAGCACTGTCCCATCATTCCCCCAGCAGCTACCCACATTCATCATCATTTACAGTAGCAATTGGCCAATGTGTGGCTATTGATTCTTGCCTCATAGTTGGCCTCTGCATAAATCGCTCCTGTTGTGTAGGCTGTGGATGTGAAAGTGGGATAGCACAGAATTAGCTGAACAGGTGATCAATGGTCAGCATGGACTCGGTGGGCCGAAGGGCCTGTATCCGTGCTGCACCTCCAGAAACTAAAAACTAAACTGAACCCTAAAACAAACTCAAATCACCACGTACGGGCACAAAATGCTGGGGTAACTCAGCGGGTCAGGCAGCATCCCTGGAGAACATGGATAGGGAATTTCTCACAGAGTGCTGGAGTAACTCAGCGGATCAGGCAACATCTCTGGAGAACATGGATAGGAGACGTTTCACAGAGTGCTGGAGTAACTCAGCGGGTCAGGCAGCATCCCTGGAGAACATGGATAGGGAATTTCTCACAGAGTGCTGGAGTAACTCAGCGGATCAGGCAACATCTCTGGAGAACATGGATAGGAGACGTTTCACAGAGTGCTGGAGTAACTCAGCGGGTCAGGCAACATCTCTGGAGAACATGGATAGGTGACTTTCCAGCACTTTGTGTTTGTCTCCACAGCCCTCTATGGCAAAGAGTTGCACAGATTAACTACCCTCTGACTAAAGAAGTTCCTTCTCACCTCCTTTCTAAAAGAGTGCCCTTTAATTATGAGGCTATGACCTCTGGTCCGAGACTCTCTAACCAGTGGAAACATCCTCTCCACATCCTCTCCACATCCTCTCCATCTATGTCTTTCATTGCAATTCACTGTCAGAGTGGCAACTCTTTGGCACACTACCAAGTCAAGTCAAGTCAATTTTATTTGTATAGCACATTTAAAAACAACCCACGTTGACCAAAGTGCTGTACAACAGTTCAGGTACTAAGAAACGAACATACAATGGCACACAAACATAACAGCACATACATAAACAGTTCACAGCGCCCCCTCAGAGGGTCTCAAACGCTAGGGAGTAGAAATAGGTTTTGAGCTTGGACTTAAAGGAGTCGATGGAGGGGGCAGTTCTGATGGGGAGAGGGATGCTGTTCCACAGTCTAGGAGCTGCAACCGCAAAAGCGCGGTCACCCCTGAGCTTAAGCCTAGACCGCGGGATAGTGAGTAGCCCCAAATCGGCCGACCTGAGGGACCTGGAGATAGAGTGGTGGGTTAGAAGATTTTTGATAAGGCGGGTGCAAGCCCGTTTACAGCTTTGGATGTGAATAGGAGGAGCTTGAAGTTGATTCTGTACCGTACTGGGAGCCAGTGGAGAGAGGCCAGAATCGGGGTGATGTGGTCCCTTTTACGGGTACCCGTCAGGAGTCTCGCTGCGGCGTTTTGGACCAATTGTAGGCGGGACAGGAATGATTGGCTGATCCCAGTGTATAGGGAGTTGCAGTAGTCTGGGCGGGAATGCGTGAATTATTTTTTCAATGTCGTCAAATTGGAGGAATGGTTTGATTTTAGCTATGGTACGAAGCTGGCTTTTACCACAGCGTTGACTTGCTTGTCAAACTTTAATGCAGAGTCAAATATCACGCCCAGATTTTTGACATGCGGTTTGACTAGGGAGGAAGGCTGCCTGTTATCGTTTTGATGGAGTCGGGGGGGGGGGGCGAATAGGATGACCTCAGACTTGCTCTCGTCTAGTTGAAGGAAGTTCAACCAGGGCTAAATCTTGGCAATCTTAGCAACAAAAGCTTTTTGCTGTACCTCAGTACACATGACAATAAACTAAACTAAACTGAGTAGGAAGGAACTGCAGATGCTGGTTTAAACCGAAGAAAGACACAAAATGCTGGAGTAACTCAGCGGGACAGGCAGCATCACTGGAGAGAAGGAATGGGTGACGTTTAGGGTCGAGACCCTTCTTCAGAACTGAACACTGTTTGAAACAACAGCTAGCTTCTAAAATCCTCGTTTTGTTCATGAGCCTCATGCGATTGTTCTGGTTCATTGACACATTGACACAGAGGCAGCCACCTGGAGCAGCGTTGACAGCAGGGTTCCTGCTCTGCTCAAATGCCTCTTCACCATCTGATCCTGGATGTAAGGTGTCAGCTCAGGACAGATCAGGCCAGCGTGGCTGGGACAGTGAAATGCCCCAAAACTCGGCGTCTCGTGCTTGTAGACTCAGTGGTCTGTTTCTATGTTTAGTTTAGGTTAGACATACAGCACGGAAACAGGCCCTTCGGCCCACTGAGTCCACACCGACCATCGATCCCCGTGCATTAACACAAGCCTACACACACAAGGGACAATTTACACTTATCATATCATCATATCATATCATATATATACAGCCGGAAACAGGCCTTTTCGGCCCTCCAAGTCCGTGCCGCCCAGTGATCCCCATACATTAACACTATCCTACACCCATTAGGGACAATTTTTAAAAAAAATATATAATTTTTTTACATTTACCCAGCCAATTAACCTACATACCTGTACATCTTTGGAGTGTGGGAGGAAGTCAAAGATCTCGGGGAAAACCCATGCGGTCACGGGGAGCACGTACAATCTCCGCACAGACAGCACCCGTAGTCAGGATTGAACCTGGGTCTCTGGTCCTGTAAGCGCTGTAAGGCAGCAACTCTACCGCTGCGCCAATCTATGCATTATGTGTTAACTGGGGATTATGTAGGTGTATGGCAATAATCTCACTGATACGCCTGTAAAGAATCTCACTGCACCTCGGTACACGTGATCGTAAAGGAACGATTGAAACGATTGAACCAAGCAAGCCCAGAATCAAAGCTGCTCTCTGTAGAGAACGTGCTAGTGCATTAGATTTAGTCAGCCGTGGCATTCTAGGATATAGAGTGTTAGCTTGAGGCCGGCCGATGAATTATTAATCGAAGTGAATACAACAAAGTGGTACTTCTTCAATGGCTGGATTTAAGTGAGTGTTTGGAATAACAGTTTACTAGGGACTGGATTTTACAGATTCCTGGAATATTATTCTGCCTAAGATAGACACAAAATGCTGGGGCCGCTCAGCGGGACAGGCAGCATCTCTGGAGAGAAGGAATGGGTGACGTTTCAGGTCGAGACCCTTCTTCAGACAGACCCGAAACGTCACCCATTCCTTCTCTCCAGTGATGCTGCCTGTCCCGCTGAGCGACGCCAGCATTTTGTGTCCATCTTCGGTGTAAACCAGCATCTGCAGTTTCTTCTAATGCATATTATCCTGCCTGGTTTTTTTGTTAATATTGGAATGCAGTGTAAAAATAAAGACTGCTGTTGCTGCAACTTTTGCAGTACTAAAGCTCGCTTTTAAACATATTGAATACTCCCAATTTCTCCATGTCCCTCACACCTTGGGGACTGATGCTCCAGTAAACCAGCGATAGAGAGTCCGGGAGAGTCACAGAGTCATACGACATGTGCACAGGCCCTTCAGCCCAACTTGCCCATGCTGACCCACATGCCACATCTACTTTAGTCCCACCTGCCTGCGTTTGGCTCAGTTCCCTCTAAACCTGTCCTATCTATCTATATGTGGTATCACTCCATGGCTATGACTCTGAATAATTTGACCATCGCATTATTACACAAATTTCTCTTGTCAATCACCAAGCTGTTAATCTTTCTGCAACATGTCCAATATTAACATCAAGACTTTATTTTAGAGATACAGCGCGGAAACAGGCCCTTCGGCCCACCGAATCTGCACCGGCCAGTTATCGCCCCGTACACTAACACTATCCTACACGCACTAGGGACAATTTAATTTACCCACAAACCTGTACGTCTTCAGAGTGTGTGAGGAAACCGGAGACCCCAGAGAAAACACCCACGCAGGTCACGGGGAGAACGTACAAACTCTGTACAGACAAGCACCTGTGGTCAGGATGGAACCCGGGTCTCTAGGCCTGTGAGGCAGCAACTCTACCGCTGCGCCACCATGCCGCACAAGTGTGGCACGACTCTCTGGCTATGACTCTAAGTAATTTAACCATCCCATTATTGCACCATTTTCTCTTGTCAATCACCAAGCTGTTCACTTTTCAGCAAAAAATGTCCAAGACTTTGACCAACACAGTTGCTGTAATCTTTGGAACGAGTTATGTTCAACATATCATTCTTGTCCTGTCTTGTAAACTTCAAACCATTATCCTTCGAACTATTGTTTGCTCCAATGTACATGTCCAATGCAAAATGCTTCTTCCCCACACACATTCTGGCAACTAATGAGAAGAAAGATTGTGTTCTCTCTTTCACACAAGAATGCTTGCATCAGCCTGGATAAAGAATTATACTTCCACCTGTAAGCACGAGGAATTCTTTGTGAAATTACTTCTGCACTCTTTCACTGAAACATTTTACATTTGGCAACATAGCAGCACTTACATTCATTATCTGTGTATACATTTAACCAAAGCACAAAACATATTTTGAAGACAGTTCAATTTATCCATCAATATAAAATTCCTCTGTTTCTTCTGGGGTTGAGGCAACTTAATGCTGTGTGGATTCACTTATTTTTTTGATATTATTACTGACAAGGCCATGAATGGCCTTCTCATCTATGATATAGAATCATATTTACTTGCTCCCTTCAGTATTGTGACACTCTCTCCGAATGTAATATAGCCCAAATGTTGTACTTTATATGTATATAAATAGAAAATTTGCGATCTCTGTCATTTAAGCTTTGACCAACCTAGAGTTATAGAGTGATATAGTGTGGAAACAGGTCCTTCGGCCCAACTTGCCCAAACCGGCCATCTACACTAGTCCCACCTGCCTGCGTTTGGCCCATATCCCTCTAAACCTGTCCTATCTGTGCACCTGTCTAAATGTTTCTTAAACGTTGCGATAGTACTATGTTTACATATTCTGCTGTGCTGCTGTAGTTAATAATTTAATTGTTCGGCCTGGGACATATGACAATAAAACACTCTTGACTCTTGAACTTCTCCTCCGGCAACTCGTTGCATACACCCTCTGTGCGTAAAAGTTACCCCTCAGATTCCTATTAAATCTTTCCCCCTTCACCTTAAACCTGTGTCCTCTGTTTCTAACTTGCAGAGTTGCTATTGAGGGAGTGCAGCGTAGGTTCGCCAGGTTAATTCCCGGGATGGCGGGACTGACATATGATGAAAGAATGGATCAACTGGGCTTGTGTTCACTGGAATTTAGAAGGATGAGAGGGGATCTTGTAGAAACAGAGAAATTCTGTTTAAGAAGTAAGGGATTGGACAGGATAGATGCAGGAAAATTGTTCCCGATGTTGGGGGAGTCCAGAACCAGGGGTCACAGTTTAGGAATAAGGGGCAGGCCATTTAGGACCGAGATGAAGAAAAACTGTTTCACCCAGAGAGTTGTGAATCTGTGGAATTCTCTGCCACAGAAGGCAGTGGAGGCCAATTCACTGAATGTTTTCAAGAGAGAGTTAGATTTAGCTCTTAGGGCTAAAGGAATCAAGGGATATGGAGAAAAAGCAGGAACGGGGTACTGATTGTGGATGATCAGCCATGATCATATTGAATGGCAGCGCTGGATCGAAGGGCCGAATGGCCTGCTCCTGCTTTTCTATGTTTCTATCTTTCTATGAAGGGTGAAATGTATTTTTCAACTGCTTTCTGCTTGGATCTGGGAAGGTATTGCATAATTTTCTGTTTGATTTTTTTAGCCTTTCTGTTTAAAGGATCATTATATCGCCATACCTACATGTAGCTCATGGTCAGAGCATTTAACATCAGTTGTTCTGTTTGGCCATTATCACTGTTGAGCAGAGCTCTGCTTCCATCTGGCACTGAGATCTTGATGTTTGTACTCACTTTCCCCTTTGATACCCAGCTGTCAGCGGACTATGTAGGAAGGAACTGCAGATGCTGGTTTAAACCAAAGGTAGACACAAAATGCTAGAGTAACTCAGTGGGACAGGCAGCATCTCTGGATAGAAGGAATGCGTGACGTTTCGGGTCGGGGCCCTTCTTCGGACTGAAAGTCACGAGAAAGGAAAACGAGGGTCCACGACCCGACACGTCACCCATTCCTTCTTTCCAGAGATGCTGCCTGACCCGCTGAGTTACTCCAGCATTTTGTGTCTACCTTCGAGGGATATAGACGATGTTGCATATCTTTCATTGACAGCCAACAATGGTTTGTTACCTTTATCAACGTTACTTTTTTGCATACTTTTTTGAATTATAATTTAAATTACAATTTCAAATTTAGCTCAATTCTAATTGCTTCTGTTTTTGGCAAGTCACAAAAGCATACGCAGACAATTGAATGATTCCTTGAAGGGTACAGATGCCTCAGGGCCAGAGACCCAGGTTCCATCCCGGCCTCAGGTACATGTCTGCACGGAGTTTGTATGTTCTCCCCAAGACCAGTGTTGGTTTTCTCCGGGTGCTCCGGTTTCCTCCCACACTCCAAAGCCGTCCAGGTTTGTAGGTTAATTGGCTTGGTAAAATTGTAAAATTGTCCCTAGTGTGTGTAGGATTGTGTGTTAGTGTGCGGGGATCGCTGGTCGGTGCGGACTCGGTGGGCTGAAGGGCCAGTTTCTGCACTGTATCTCTAAACTAAACCACACTCAGCAGGTCAGGCAGTATCTGCGGAGGGAATGGTCAGATAACTTTTTGATCTGTACCCTTCCATCCGTCCGAAACATTTGTTCAATTGTCTGTGTGTTATGCTCATAGAAATGTTAGTGTTATTTGTGACTCAGGTTGTGTATAATCTGTGTTCACGTTGATCTTGATTCCGGCTGCCCCGTTGTTATTCTCTAAACCTCTTTAGTTTAGTTTAGTGATACAGTGTGGAAACAGGCCCTTTGGCTCACCGAGTCTGCACCAACCAGCGATCCCCGCACATTAACACTATCCGACACTGGGGACTCTTTTTTGCATTTATACCAAGCCAAATAACCTACAAACCTGTACGCCTTTGGAGCATGGGAGGAAACCAAAGTTCTCAGGGAAAACCCATGCAGGTCATGGGGGGAACGTACAAACTCCGTACAGACAGCACCCATAGTCGGGATCAAACCAGGGTGTCTGGTGCTGTGAGGCAGCAACTCCACCACTGTGCCACCATTTTGTTCCTCCAGCCCAGTTAGATTCCAATTTCGCTGATCAATATATCACCTCTTTACTTTTCTTGCCAAAATGTTCATTACATTGAACTGTGTTCAAATTCATTAACTACATTTAATCACGCCTGCTGGAAATATATTGCAATCCTGCTCAGTATCGATTATCTCTCTCAAATTGAATCATCCAAAGATTTGTAATTGGAATTTTTATTCCAAGAGATAAAATTGTTAATATAAATGGTGACCCTCATTCAATATGATCATGGCTGATTGTTCTCAATCAGTACCCTGTTCCTGCTTTTTCCCCATATCACTCGATTCGGTTAGCCCTAAGAGCTAAATCTAGCTCTCTCTTGAAAACATCCAGTGAATTGGCTTCCACTGCCTTCTGTGGCAGAGAATTCCACAGATTCACAATTCTCTGGGTGTAAAGATTTTCCTCTTCTCAGTCCTAAATGGCCTACCCCTTGTCCTTAAACTGTGACCCCTGGTTCTGGATTCCCCCTACATCGGGAACATTTTTCCTACATCTAGTCTGACCAATCCTTTAAGAATTTTATATGTTTCTATAAGATCTCTCATTCTTCTAAATTCCAGTGAATACAAGCCCAGTTGACCCATTTCTTTCATCATATGTCAGTCCCGCCATCCCGGGAATTAACCTACGCTGCACTCCCACAATAGCAATAATGTCCTTTCTCAAATTAGGAGACCAAAATTGCACACAATACTCCAGGTGTGGTCTCACCAGGGCTCATGTACAACTGCAGTAGGACCTCCTTGCTCCTTCCGCGCTGTATCTCTAAATCTAAAAAAAAAATCTTTAAAAATCCAAATCCTCTTGCAATGCAGGCCAACATGCCATTCGCTTTCTTCACTGCCTGCTGTACCTGCATGCTTACTTTCAGTGACTGATGTACAAGCACACCCAGGTCTCGTTGCACCTACCCTTCTAATCTGACACCATTCGAATAATAATCTGCCATCCTGTTCTTGCCACTAAAGAGGATAACCTCACATTTATCCACATGATACTGCATCTGCCATGCATCTGCCCACTCACCCAACCTATCCAAGTTACCCTGCAGCCTCATAGCATCCTCCTTGCAGCTCACACTGCCACCCAGCTTTGTGTCATCCGCAAACTTGGAGATGTCACATTTAATTCCCTCATCCAAATCGTCAATATGTATTGTAAACAACAGGGGTCCCAGCACCAAGCCTTGCGGCACCCTAACCATTCTATGTTTTCCTTGATTGTCGTCCCTTTTGATCTTTGTTTTCACACCTTATCCTTCCATATCTCTAGTCTTCCTCTCCCCTGACTCTCAGTCTCGACCCAAAATGTCATCCAATCATAAGGTCATAAGGGATAGGAGTAGAATTAGGCCATTTGGCCCATCAAGTGTACTCTGCCATTCAATCATGGCTGGTCTATCTCTCCCTCCTAACGCCATTCTCCTGCCTTCTCCCCATAACCTCAGACACCCGTACTAATGAAGAATCTATCTCTGCCTTAAAAATATCCACTGACTTGGCAAATTCCACAGCCGTCTGTGGCAAAGAATTCCACAGATTCACCACCCTTTTCTCCAGAGAGGCTGCCTGTCCCGCTGAGTTGCTCCAGCAGTTTGTGTCAATTTTCAATCATCTCAGGGCGATTAGCTGTTGCTTTAAGCAGCCAATCCTTCACTTGTGCAGTTACTCAATTCAATGAAAGGTTTTTCCTCAGATGATGTAATAGTTGCTACTCACTTCTCGTCAGGCGAGCAGCGTTGCCTTTACTCCATCTGCATTAATACTGCAATAACAGTATTCCAATCCTGTGGCATCTGAGGCCAGATGCTGATACAGCAATACTTTACCTCAATTATGCCCTGCACACATCATTACAAATGACTAAACTGAAGGCAGGAGAGATTTAACAAGCCAAGCACTATCTGTGGCAAGAGCAACACCGATCACCACTTGGGGCTGCACGGTGGCGCTGCGGGAAGATCTGCTGCCTCACGGCGCCGGAGACCCGGGTTCCATCCTGACCGGAGTTGATAGACAATAGACAATAGGTGCAGGAGTAGGCCATTCGGCCCTTCGAGCCAGCACCACCATTCAACGTGATCATGGCTGATCATTCTCAATCAGTACCCCGTTCCTGCCTTCTCCCCATACCCCCTGACTCCGCCATCCTTAAGAGCTCTATCTAACTCTCTCTTGAAAGCATTCAGAGACTTGGCCTCCACTGCCTTCTGAGGCAGAGAATTCCACAGATTTACAACTCTCTGACTGAAAAGGTTTTTCCTCGTCTCCGTTCTAAATGGCCTACCCCTTATTCTTAATCTGTGGCCCCTGGTTCTGGACTCCAACATTGGGAACATGTTTCCTGCCTCTAACGTGTCCAACCCCTTAATAATCTTATATGTTTCGATAAGATCCCCTCTCATCCTTCTAAATTCCAGTGTATACAGGTTGGCAGAGTCGACCTGATGGGCCGAATGGCCTAACTCTGCTCCTATTACCTATGAACTTATGAACCTCTGGTACTGCCCGTGTGGAGTTTGCATGTTCTCCCTGGGACTGTGTGGGTTTTCTCCAGGTGCTCCGGTTTCCTCCCACATCCCAAAGACGTGCGGGTTTGTAGGTTAATCGACCCTCTGTTGATTGCCCCCAGTGTGTAGGGAGTGGATGAGAAAGTGGAACAACATGGAGCTAGTGTGAATGGGTGAGCGATGGTTGGCGTTGACTCGGTGGGCTGAAGGACCTGTTTCCACGCTGCATCTCTAACTTGCTCTGAAACTGAAATAGAGAGTTAGAGTATTCAGCCAGTGAGCTGAATGAGAGGTCTTACAGTCACAGAGCAAGTCCTTTGGCCCAACTCACCCATGCCGCCCAATGATTCAACCTGAAGCATTAAGTCTGTTTTCTCTCACTCCGCAAATGCTGCCTGACGGTCTGAGCCTTCTAGCACTTTCTATTTCCATCTGACATATCCTGTACGTGAACGAAAGTAGGGGAAAAAAAACTGCGGATGCTGGTTTAAATAGAAGGTAGACACAAAATGCTGGAGTAACTCAGCGGGTCAGGCAGCATCTCGGGAGACAAGGAATGGGTGATGTTTCGGGTCGAGATCCTCCTTCATTTTAAGAAGGGTCTCGACCTGAAACGTCACCCCTTCCTTCTCTCCAGAGACGCTGCCTGTCCCACTGAGTTACTCCAGATTTCGTGTCCATCTGTGTTGGTAGATTCTGGCTGAAGATATGAGGGCTCATGTTCACATTGCAAAGTTGTTCCTGGGATGTAATCACTGAACATGACATGATCCTGGTATTAGATAGCAGCGGCTAACAGAGTTAGATTTAGCTCTTAGGGCTAACGGAATCAAGGGATATGGGGGCAAAAGCAGGAAAGGGGTACTGATTTTGGTTGATCAGCCAAATATGATCATATTGAATGGCGTGCTGGCTCGAAGGGCCGAATGGTCTACTCCTGCACTTTTTATCTATGTTTCTATGAATATCAGTTACTTCTCCGCAGCTATATTTAGAAGCAGGAACTCATGTTCACCATGAGCGTGTTACCATCAGACTCCCCCCCTCTGTTATCAGGCTTCTGAACGGTCCTTCCATAAGCTCGGGTGCTGTCCGATTCACGTCTACCACATTGCGGACATTGGACTTTGTCAATGGAACTGATGGGCGGCATGGTGGCGCAGCGGTAGAGTTGCTGCCTCACAGCGCTGTCTGTGCGGAGTTTGCACGGGTCTCCCCGTGACCCGTGTGAACGCGCTGCCAGGGGGTGGTGGTGGAGGCAGACGCAACACTGGCAATTACGAAACCTTTAGATAAAAACAGAGACATGCAGCGAATGAACGGGTATGTGCGGGAGGCTCCAGGTTGGTCTTAGCATCATGTTTGGCACAGACATTGTGGGCCGAAGGGCCTGTTCCTGTGCTGTACTGTTCTACGTAGGAAAAAAACTGCAGATGCTGGTTTACACCGAAGATAAACACAAAATGCCGGAGTAACGCAGCGGGACGGGCAGCATCTCCGGAGAGAAGGAACGGGTGACGTTTCGGGTCGAGACACTGTTCGGTGTTCTGTGACACTGCATTAGTAGCTGAGCTTCCTGTAAATCGAGTACACCACGCTACATGTTTTGTGCTCTTAATTGAACCGGGTTCTCTCTGGGCCGCTCGCTAGCTTATCTGAGCTACACACAGGGTTATCCCACATCTTGGCAACAACTTCTGACGCGGAAGCACTTAATGTTGACAATGGCTGTCCCACCTTGCCCTGCCACTTGCTGCAAATACATCAGTCACCAGACAAAGATCAATAGATCTCTCAACAAGGCGGGAATGGGAGATAAGTGGATAGAGTGGGGAAAGTGAACGATGTACAAGTCAGGCTAATCAGTACAAATAATAAACAGGAGTAGATAAGAAAAAAAAGACAGAGTGCTGGAGTAATTCAGCAGGCCAGGCAGCAGCTCTGCAGGACATGCATAGGTCAGCACCCTTCTTTCGTCTGTTCAGCAGATAAGGAATAAGACATCTCTTCATTCTTATCTCTTCCCACACAATAATATTTAAGCTACGATTGATTATGGAAGTCGAAGTAAATAAATTGTCTTTGGACTTTTAGACTTTAGAGATACAGGCCCTTCGGCCCAGCGAGTCCGTACTGACCAGTGATCCCCGTACACTAACACTACCCTACACACACTAGGGGCATTTTACAATTATACCAGGCCAATTAACCTACAAATCTGTGTGCCTTTGGAGTGTGGGAGGAAACCGGAAAACCCACACATATCTTCCTTGTCCAGGCTGCGGAAACTACTTTCTAAAGTCTTGACAGGCATGCAGGACCAAGCAGGCCGTTTAATTGGTATCTTGTTCACTGTCGGAAAATGCATTCCCTCTGGGGTAGTGCAGCGTAGAATTGCTGCCTTACGGCGCTTGCAGCGCCAGAGACCCGGGTTCAATCCCAACTACGGGTGCCGTCTGTACAGAGTTTGTACGTTCTCCCCGTGACCTGCGTGGATTTTCTCAGAGATCTTGGGTTTCCTCCCACACTCCAAAGACGTGCAGGTTTGTAGGTTAATTGGCTTGGTGTAAATGTAAACTGTCCCTAGAGTGTGTATGGTGGTGTAAGTGTGCGGGGATCGCTGGTCGGTGCGGACTTGGTGGAAATTCTTACTTGCTGCAGCACAACAGAATATGTAAACATAGTGCACTGTAAACAGTATGATAAATGAGAAAAAAATATATATATATACACACATATACACACACACACACATATATACACAGAAAAAGCTGGAGTAACTCAGCAGAACAGGCAGCATCTCTGGAGAGAAGGAATGGGTGACGATTCGGGTCGAGAGCCTTCTTCAGACTTAGACTCAGGGGAGAGGGAGACACAGAGTTATGGAAGGATAATGTGTGAAAACGAGATAAAGTTCAAAGTATGTCCCGAGATGCTGCCTGACCCGTTGAGTTACTCCAGCACGTTGTGTCTGCTGTAACTTGCAGCCACATCCTGGTCAGTGCAATGGCACCTTGTAGGCTTGATCTATTTGATATTCAAGTCAAGTGTTGTAGATTCACAACTCGTCCAAACGGCAGCAGTCAGCAGTTCATGCGGTATCTGTCTCAAAGATAAAATCAGTTAATAACATGTTGGCAAAGCCTAGTGCTTCCATTAGGAGTGTTGTTCAAAGAAGTTGGATGTCACTTCAAATGAAGGCAGAAGTATATCAGGCGCTGGTCCAGAACGCTGACTCAGAACGCCGGCCCAGAACGCCAGTCTATACGCTGGCCCAGAACGCCAGTCTATACGCTGGCCCAGAACGCCAGTCTATACGCTGGCCCAGAACGCCAGTCTATACGCTGGCCCAGAACGCCAGTCTATACGCTGGCCCAGAACGCCAGTCTATACGCTGGCCCAGAACACCGGTCTATACGCCGGCCCAGAATGCTGGTCTATACGCTGGCCCAGAACGCCAGTCTATACGCAGCCCAGAACGCCAGTCTATACGCAGCCCAGAACGCCAGTCTATACGCTGGCACAGAACGCCAGTCTATACGCTGGCCCAGAACGCCGGTCTATACGCTGGCCCAGAACGCTGGTCTATACGCTGGCCCAGAACGCCGGTCTATACGCCGGCCCAGAACGCCAGTCTATACGCCGGCCCAGAACGCCGGTCTATACGCAGGCCCAGAACGCCAGTCTATACGCCGGCCCAGAACGCCGGTCTATACGCTGGCCCAGAACGCTGGTCTATACGCTGGCCCAGAACGCCGGTCTACACGCCGGCCCAGAACGCGGGCCCAGAACGCTGCAATTATACCTTGCCACACTCTGCAATCCAGCTCACAGCTGTGGCACAGGGCACTTAAGCAGTCGCCTGTACTTGATTAGTACGGGTGTCAGGGGTTGTGGGGAGATGGCAGGAGAATGAGGTTGAGAGGGAGAGATAGATCAGCCATGACTGAATGGTGGAGTAGACTTAGTGTCATAGAGTGATACAGTGTGGAAACAGGCCCTTCGGCCAAACATACCCGCAACGGCCAACATGTCCCAGCTGCACTAGGCCCACCTGCCCGCCTTTGGTCCATATCCCTCCAAACCTGCCCTATCCATGTACCTGTCTAACTGTTTCCTACGTGTTGGGATAGTCCCTGTCTCAACTACCTCCTTTGGCAGCCTGTTCCATACACCCACCACTGGATGGGCCGAATGGCCTAAATTCTACTCCTGGAACCTATGTACAATTAGAAGTCAAGAGAGAGTCAAGAGTAGACACAAAGTGCTGGAGGAGCTCAGGGGGTCAGACATAGGGGTGCCAACTATAGCACTCCCAAATACGGGGGAAGGTGATGTCATCGCCCCACGTGACCTTACCCAGCCAGCGGCGACGTGCTCCCGCTCCACCAATGGCAGCGGCCCGGGCCGCGAGGCGGGTTGCTACGCAACCTCCGTTAGGCGGCGCCCAGGCCTCTGGACCTACACTGTCCGCACCTACACTGTCCGGAAGATAGGTACAGATTTTATCCAGCATCTGCAGTTCTTTTCCTACTACCTTGTCCAGGCCTACACTGCCCGGGCCTACACTGCCCGGGCCTACAGCGTCTGGGCCTACAGCGTCTGAGCCTACAGCGTCTGGGCCTAATATGGGACAAGGGCGGTCCCGTATGGGACAAGCCAATTTAGCCCAAAGTACGGGATGTCCTACTAAAACGTGACAGTTGGCAGTCCTAAGTCATACAGCATCTCTGGAGAACATGGATAGGACCTGTCCTGCTGAGTTACTCCAGCACTTCGTATCTTTTTCTGTAATCCAGCATCTGCAGTTCCTTGTTTCTACAAGAAATCAAGAGTGTTTAATTGTCGTAAGTACTGACAACGGAACAATGACTGGTCCCGCCCCCTCCCCTGACATCAGTCTGAAGAAGGGTCTCGACCCGAAACGTCACCCGTTCCTTCTCTCCAGAGATGCTGCCTGACCCGCTGAGTTACTCCAGCATTTTGTGCCTACCAGCTAAAATAACAAATTATTTTAATGAATCTAAACTGAGAACTTTTTCAATCATCTGCAAATTATGCCTCTCAATCTGTGCTCATTAGGGCCAATCAGACCTTTTCATCAACATTTCATTTAAGATGCACATGTAGTTAAGTTCTAATTGGCGGTTCCTGCTATTAAAATGTATTAGAATATGTAAGTAGTCACATTATTAGCCTTGACTTGTCAACACTAGATGCAGCACCACTGATCCTTCTTACTAAAGCGATGACAGGCAATGTTGTACGTCAACACTTATTGTCACGTGTACCGAGGTACAATGAAAAGCTTTTTTTGTTGCGTGCTAACCAGTCAGCAGAAAGACAATACCTGAAGACAATGCAGTTGTACAGGACCTAGTGAGACTGCATCATTCTGCAGTTGTACAGGGCCCTAATGAGACCACACCTGGAGTACTGTGTGCAGTTTTGGTCTCCAAATTTGAGGAAGGATATTCTTGCTATTGAGGGCGTACAGCGTAGGTTTACTAGGTTAATTCCCGGAATGGCGGGACTGTCGTACGTTGAAAGACTGGAGCGACTGGGCTTGTATACACTGGAATTTAGAAGGATGAGAGGAGATCTTATCGGAACGTATAAGATTATTAAGGGGTTGGACACGTTAGAGGCAGGAAACATGTTCCCAATGTTGGGGGAGTCCAGAACAAGGGGCCACAGTTTAAGAATAAGGGGTAGGCCATTTAGAACTGAGATGAGGAAAAACTTTTTCAGTCAGAGAGTTGTGAATCTGTGGAATTCTCCGCCTCAGAAGGCAGAGGTGGCCAATTCTCTGAATGCATTCAAGAGAGAGCTGGATAGAGCTCTTAAGGATAGCGGAGTCAGGGGGTATGGGGAGAAGGCAGGAACGGGGTACTGATTGGGAATGATCAGCCATGATCACATTGAATGGCGGTGCTGGCTCGAAGGGCCGAATGGCCTCCTCCTGCACCTATTGTCTATTACAGTCGATCCAATTACCGTGTACAGATACATGATAAGGGAATAATGTTTAGTGCAAGGTAAAGCCAGTAATGTCCGATCAAGGATAGTCTGAGGGTCACCAATGAGGTAGATGGTAGTTCAGCACTGCTCTCTGGTTGTGGTAGGATGGTTCAGTTGCCTGATAACAGCTGGGAAGAAACTGTCACTGAATCTGGAGGTGTGCGTTTTCTGGCTGCTGTTAGACTGAGCAGACATTTGCCCAGAATCTTGGGCTTGGAGAGTCATTTTCCTGGGTGGTTTTGATCGTGTAACATGGTTTGTAGGTGCACTGGACAAATTACCGTTCAATGGTGTGACATGGATTTTTTATGTGCATGATTTGTGCAGATAAGCATCTTTAAATAACTTGGTTCATGTTTGTCGACAGCAAAGAGCTAAATTGTGCATCATTCTGGTTAAAATGGATGGCTGGTAGTAAAATGCATACCGAGTATTGTGGCGGTCTAGAACCAGGGGCCACAGTCTAAGAATAAAGGGGAGCCCATTTTAAACTGAGGTGAGAAAAACAAACCTTTTTCACCCAGAGAGTCAATTTGTGGAATTCTCTACCACAGAAGGCAGTGGAGGCCGATTCACTGGATAATTTTAAAAGAGTTAGATAGACCTCTAGGGGCTAGTGGGATCAAGGGATATGGGGAGAAGGCAGTCACGGGTTACTGATTGCGTGTGATCAGCCACGATCACAATAAATGGCGGTGCTGGCTCGAAGGGCCGAATGGCCACCTCCTGCACCTATTTTCTGTGTTTCTATGGTCAGCAAGCACTTGGCATTTCCACACTCCCAACATACTCTTGCTGCACCCTTGCATCTAACGAGGAAGGAAGTCCTGGCATTGGAGAGGGTCCAGAGGAGAATGACCCAGTGATGAGTGGGTCCACCTATGAGGAGCGTTTGCCAGCACTGGGCCTGAACTCGCTGGAGTTTAGAAGAATGAGAAGGGGACCTCATTTAAACATACCGAATAGTGAAAGACTTGGACAGAGTGGATGTGGACGGGATGTTTCCACTAGTGGGAGAGTCTAGGACCAGAGGGCGCAGCCTCAGAATTAAAGGACGTTTCTTTAGGAAGGAGTTGAGGAACAATTTCTTTAGATAGAGGGAGGTGAATCGGTGCAACTCATTGCCACAGAAGGCTGTGGAGGCCAAGTCACTGGATATATTTAAAGGAGAGAGGGAGAGAGAGAGAGAGAGAGAGGAGAGAGGAGAGAGGAGAGAGGAGAGAGGAGAGAGGAGAGAGGAGAGAGGAGAGAGGAGAGAGGAGAGAGGAGAGAGGAGAGAGGAGAGAGGAGAGAGGAGAGAGGAGAGAGGAGAGAGGAGAGAGGAGAGAGGAGAGAGGAGAGAGGAGAGAGGGAGAGAGGGAGAGAGAGAGAGAGGGGGAGAGAGAGAGAGAGGGAGAGAGAGAGAGAGAGAGAGAGAGAGAGAGAGAGAGAGAGAGAGAGAGAGAGAGAGAGAGAGAGAGAGAGAGAGAGAGAGAGAGAGAGAGAGAGAGAGAGAGAGAGAGAGAGAGCATTGAATGGGGTTGTGATGGGGGACTGGGGGAGAAAGATGTGTAGCTCAGAGGATAATGATTTTGTGACAATATCGCTGGCAAGGGATAGCTGGATACAGGTGAGGAGATTCTTTGGAAAAGAGAGGTCCTGTTTTTTCCCCCTCACTTTTCCAGCTTTCTCCCCATTACTACAATCAGTCTGAAGAAGTGGTGCCTGTTCATTCCCTCCCTCGATGCTACGTAACCTACTGAGTTCCTCCAGCACTTTGTGTTTTGCTCAAGGTTCCAGCGTCTGCACTTCCCTGTGTCTCCCTCACATCCGAATGTGCAGGAATCATGTTCAGTGCAGTTAAATTTAGTTTATAGTCACGTTTACCGAGATACAGTGGAAAGCTTTTGTTGCGTGCTAACCAGTCAGAGGAAAGACAATACGTGATTACAATCGAGCCGTCCACAGTGTACAGATACACGATAAAGGGAATAACATGAAAAAGTTTAGTGTATGGCGAGTCTGGGGGCTTGTACTTTGTTAAAGAAGTTTATTGCGGCAGCAATATTCAATTACAAAGGATAACAAACGAGATTACAGAAAACCATTAACTCAAACTGTTCACATCGAAGTTCTCTTCCCACTGACTGGTTTTGGGCGCCGAAAACCATCACCTGACCTTGCTGGCCAATCCGAGGGTTCGACTCTCAGGACCAATCCCTATGGTCGCACCACCATGTGACCTTGCTGGCCAATCCGAGGGTTCGACTCTCAGGACCAATCCCTATGGTCGCTACATGACCCCCCCCCCCTGAACCCGAGGTACGGAACCTGGCAGGGAGCCGGATTTCGCGACCAGAACGAGTAAGGAGAGGGGCTGCAGGAACCACAGGAGCAGGGGGTCCCGGATCAGGGGGAATTGCAGGAGGACGGCCCCACCGAGGCGGTTGGCCGACCAGGACAGGGCGGTCCTGATCCAAGTGTGCAGGTTTGAGCCTGGAAACAGAGACGAGCTCACTCCTGCCCCCAACATCCAAGGTGAAGGTGACCGTCCCTTTACGCAACACACGGAACGGTCCTTCATAGATCCTCTGCAACGGGGAACGATGGGCATCTCTACGCAGAAACACAAATTCACAGTCCTTCAAGGCAGGCGGTTCATGCACCATGGAACACCCGTGACGTGAAGTAGGAACTGGAGCCAGGGAACCCACTCGCACCCGGAGGGATGCTAAAACCGACGGAACCGAGGGCTGCTGACCAGAGGACTCCGGAAGGAAATCCCCGGGCACTCTGAGTGGCGAGCCATATACCAGTTCCGCGGACGAAGTTCCGAGATCCTGCTTAGGAGCAGTACGGATGCCCAAAAGGACCCAGGGGAGCTGGTCTACCCAGTCAGGGCCGTCCAGCCGCGCACTGAGGGCCGCCTTAAGTTGCCTGTGAAACCTCTCCACGAGCCCATTAGCCTGTAGGTGGTACGCCGTGGTCTGCTGCAACCGGGAACCGTACAGCTCCGCAAGCGTAGCCCGAAGGGCAGAGGTGAACTGGGACCCCCGGTCGGTGGTAATGACGGACGGAACACCGAAACGGGCCACCCAATGGAGGGCCAGGGCCCGGGCACAAGAGGCGGCGGAGGTGTCGGACAACGGGAAGGCCTCCGGCCAACGGGTAAATCGGTCAACCACCGTGAGTAGGTGAGTGTAGCCCTTGGAGGAAGGTAAAGGCCCAACTAAATCAACGTGAATATGAAAAAAACGGACCGCAGGGACCGCAAACTCCTGCACCGGAGGTTGGACATGCCGGTGAACTTTAGCGGTCTGGCAGGGAACACAGGAACGGGCCCTAGCGGCTACCTGCTTCCGCAGGCCATGCCACACAAACCTAGCGGCTACTAAGGCAGAGGTGGAGCGGATGGACGGGTGCGCCAGCCCATGAATGGCATCAAACACCCGGCGCTGAAGGGCGGCCGGCACCACCGGCCTAGGGCGGGGAAGGGAAACATCACACCAAACTTTTGTACCCGCAGGCCCGCAAGCCACTTGGGCCAACTTCAACCCCGAAGTGGTGGACTGGGTTATGCTGAGGCAGTGTCTGCCAGGCGCTGTGCCTCCGCAAGCTCCTGGAAATCCACCTCGCATTCCACCACTGAAATTGGGGAAATGGCTGGCCGGGACAGGGCATCAGCAACGGCATTAAGCTTACCCGCGACGTGTCGGACATCGGTAGTAAACCCTGAGATGGCAGTCAGGTGCCGCTGCTGGCGGGCCGACCATGGGTCGGACACTTTCGAAAAAGCAAAAGTCAATGGTTTGTGGCCACAAATGGGCGGCCTTCTAGAAAATACCTAAAGTGGCGGACAGATAAATAGAGAGCTCTTGGTCAAAGGCGCTATAATTCAGCTCAGCCGGATTAAGCTGTCGGCTGAAAAACGCCAAGGGCTGCCAATTGCCATCTACCTGCTGTTCCAAAACCCCTCCCACCGCCACGTCCGACGCATCGACCGTCAGGGCCGTGGGGACGGAGGCGCTTGGGTGGACGAGCATGGTGGCGTCTGCCAGTCACTTTAGCTGCCTCAAAGGCCGTCTCAGCGGCCGCGAACCACTCCAACTCGACAGGTTTGCCTGCGAGACACTGGAAGAGCGGACGCATGACCCGTGCCGCTGCCGGTACGAACCTATGGTAGAAATTCACCATGCCCACGAACTCCTGCAACCCCTTTACTGTGGTGGGTCGTGGGAAGGCAGGACAACCTCCACCTTTTCGGGCAAAGGAGTGGCGCCGGCAGAGTTGATCCGGTGTCCTAAGAAATCAATAGAGTGGAGGCCAAATTGACACTTGGAGGGGTGGATGACGAGCCCGTGGTCTTGATGCCGCCGGAACACGGTCCGCAAATGGACCAGGTGTTCCTGCTCTGAGCGACTGGCGACCAGGATATCATCCAAATAAATGAAAACAAAAGACAAATCCCGACCAACATGGTCCATAAGCCGCTGGAAAGCCTGTGCCGCGTTCTTCAAACCGAAAGGCATACGCAACCATTCGAACAACCCGAACGGAGTGATCATGGCAGTCTTTGGTATGTCTTCCGGACGCACAGGAATCTGGTGGTTGCCCCGCACCAAATCAATTTTGGAGAATACCATGGCACCTTCCAGCCCAGACGAGAAGTCGTGGATGTGCGGTATGGGGTAGCGGTCTGCCGTGGTGATGGCGTTAAGGCGTCAGTAATCTCCACATGGTCTCCACCCCCCAGATGCTTTGGAGACCATATGCAATGGAGAGGCCCACGGGCTGTCGGACCGACGGACAATGCCCATTTGTTCCATCTTCTGGAATTCTTCACGCGCCACCACCAGTTTGTCCGGCGGCAACCTCCGGGCCCGAGCGAAAACGGGGGGCCCCTCGGTGGGAATGCGATGGACAACGCCGTGCCGGGCAGAAGGGGCGTCGAAACGCTGAACGAGCAGCTCCGGAAACTCAGCCAGGACCGCAGCATACGGGTTGGAGGCCGCGACAACGGGCTGGGCAGTCGGGCTGGGCGGGGTGGCCGGCGGTGGAGCAGTGGGCTCATCGCTGCTAGCGGAGGGTCGAAGGCCTTTACCTCGGACATTGGGAACTAGTGAAAAGGCCCAGAGGAAATCTGCGCCCAGGATCGCCTGACCGACTTCCGCGACGATAAACGACCATTCGCACGTGCGGGTGCCAAAAGACAGAGACATTGCCTGCGTACCATACGTGCGGATGGGGCTACCGTTAACCGCGATGAGGGTAGGCCCTCTCTTACCCGATCGGACTTCGAGGTCGGTCGGCAGCACGATGCTGGCTATGGCTCCCGTGTCGACCAAGAATTCTGTGTCCGTGAATCGATCTCGGACGTAGAGGCGTCGGTTCTGGCCAATCGCAACCGCCTCTATGTACGATCGGCCGAGGCATTTCCCGAGAAGGTGCAAGGCGAGCGGCAGTTGCGGGCTTCTCCACCCCATCGCAGATGACAATAACACCAGCCGCGCTTGTGCGGATCTTCTCGGCGGGGTCTTGAACAAATGGCGGGAGTCGCGGCGCCATCTTGGTGTCGCGGCGGGCTGCCTAATGGTGCCGAGACCCTGTTGATCGAACTGTGTTCTTTCGATTTGGACGCCATGAGCGCATCGGTTTTCTCCGCATATGCCACGGGGTCCTTAAAAGAACAATCCGTGAGCATAAGCCTAACATCTTCTGGAAGTTGCTCTCGGAATGCCTGCTCGAACATGAGGCAATCCTTGTGCTCACCTGCCAGCGCCAACATTTCGGCCATGAGGGCGGACGGCAGCCGATCTCCGAGATCCGGTAGGTGCATAAGCCTCTCAGCTCGATCATGCCTACTGAATCCGAAGGTTCGAAGCATGAGTACCTTCAGCGCCTCGTACTTGCTGTCTGCAGGAGGGGAGGTGATGAACTGCATCACCCGCGCGGACGTCTCAGGCGGTAGGGCGCTGACCAGGTAATAATACTTTGTCTCGTCCACCGAGATGTTTCTCAGGTGGAACTGAGCTTCAGCATGGGCAAACCAAAGTTGTGGTTGATGCGCCCAAAACGGAGGAAGATGAACGCTGACCGCGTTTAGCTGCGGTACGCCGGGCGTTAGAACCAAAGAAGGGGCGTCTTGTCCCTCCATGGTAGATGATCGGCTAGATCACGTCGGGGTCACCAATATGGAGAGTCTGGAGGCTTGTACTTTGTTAAAGAAGTTTATTGCGGCAGCAATATTCAATTACAAAGGATAACAAACGAGATTACAGACAACCATTAACTCAAACTGTTCACATCGAAGTTCTCTTCCCACTGACTGGTTTTGGGCGCCCAAAACCACCACCTGACCTTGCTCGCCAATCAGCGGGTTCGACTCTCAGGACCAATCCCTATGGTCGCACCACCATGTGACCTTGCTGGCCAATCCGAGGGTTCGACTCTCAGGACCAATCCCTATGGTCGCTACATGTGCAAGATAAAGCCAGTAAAGTCCGAACAAAGATAGTCCAAAGGTCTCCAATGAGGTAGATAGTAGTTCAGGACTGCTGCCTAGTTGTGATAGGATGGTTCAGTTGCAATGTAATCATTGATTTAATGTTTTTGTTTAGTTTAGAGATACTGTGCGGGAACAGGCCCTTCGGCCCACTGAGTCCGCACCGACCAGCGATCCCCGCACACTAACACTATCCTACACTCAATAAGGGACAGTTTTACATTGATACCAAGCCAATTAACCTACAAACCTGTACGTCTTTGGAGGAAACCGAAGATCTTGGAGAAAACCCACGCAGGTCACGAGGAGAAAGTAAAGGGCCTGTCTCACTTGGGCGATTTTAAGACAACTGCCGGTGAGGCTGCTGCCGACAGTTCGCCGGGTGTCGCGGGCATGATCGTGAGGAGTCTTCCAAGAATCATAGTGGATCTCAACGCGTCGCTGAGAAATCAACCGGAGTGAAATTTCTCGCCGACAGCTGGCTTGTCGCCAGGTCTCGTTGCTTATTGCGGGCGCTGTCGCATGCTGTCCCCAGGTTTGCTAGGTTCTCTTAGATGTATTTAGCACATAATATTAAAATAAGTAAAGTCATTTCAAGATACCATAAAATACTTGTGTTTAACCAATTTATTTACTGTCAGGCCATTTGACAGGTAGATTGGAGCAGACAGTTTGACAGTCAGGTAAGCGTGGGAATTTTCACGATGTTTATGGCCATCAGCGATCACATTTAAAGTAGGCTCCCAACCCAGATATGCAACCCCAAAACCAGATATGCATCTCCCGTACATTTTCAAAGAATGCCCACTCACTTTTCACAAAAATCCATTTAACCACTTTTAAAATTAAATTTCTTAATACTGCCATTCGTAAACTGGAAGTCAACCCAGTTTATGCCTTGTTACCGTGAAGCTTGGTTTTCAAGTAACCCGGGCAAGATGTAATATTTCAAAAACTCTCAAGTGCTTACCGACTTGTCAGTGATTTCAGCGAAAATTAGGACGCCGGAGAAGCATTGACAGCGTGGGAAATCCGCGATGTTTCCGAAGACGGTGTAATCTCCACCTGACGCGGCATTGTCGTGGTCATTGTCGTCGGGTAAAAGAAAATTTTGCCGATCTGATCCGACTTTGACAGTCGCCGGCAGTCGCCTAAAAAAAAAATCGCCCAAGTGGGACAGGCCTTTAAAAACGTTGTAAAGACAACACCAGTAGTCAGAATCGAACCCGGTCTCCGGCGCTGCAAGCGCTGTAAGGCAGTAACTCTACCGCTGCGCCACCGTGGCCGATAAATCTTCATTTACAATAATTATGCTGCTTTCCCATCTCCAGGGAAAGGGAATAATGTTTCTTCATCGAGCTCTTACCCATCACCTTCAGCTGGGAATGATTCAAAGCATTGACTCCCGTGACAAAATGTGAAGAAGCAGAAACGAAGCAGCGGAGACTAGAAATGCAATCTCCAACCACAACAAGCATATTCATTACCAAATCTAATACAGTTTAGCTCTGTGCTGGACCTAGCACATATTGATACAGAAAATTGCCCCAAACACTCTGGAGAAATTTGTCATCTTCATAACTTCATACGCGATAGGAGCAGACAGGCCATTCGGCCCATCAAGTCTACTCCACCATTCAGTCACGGCAGATCTATCTCTCCCCCCTAACCCCATTCTCCTGCCTTCTCCCCATAACCTCTGACACCCGTAATAATCAAGAAACAATAACCTCTGACACTTGTACTAATCACTAATCTTCACCTGCTTAATCCTTCTGCAAGTTAAAATCTACCATTCACACCACACTGCTTGTGTAGCATACTTTAATTTCTGCACTTGCACCTTTTGTCACTTTGCACTTGCTTTCCGAGGACTTGCATGTAACTCCCGTTACAGTTTGAAGCCTTGCTTTAATTTTAGTTTTTGGAGATACAGCTTGGTAACAGGCCCTTCAGCCCACTGAGTCTGTGCTGCACAAGTCAAGTCAAGTCAAGTTTATTTGTCATATACACACACACGATGTGCAGTGAAATGAAAGTGGCAATGCCTGCGGATTGTGCACAAAAAAGAATTACAGTTACAGCATATAAATAAAGTTAATAAGTTAATATAGAGAAGACAAAATTTAGTCCCAAAATTTAGCACAGCAATCACACTAGTTCATCACCTATCCATGCTTTTAGTTTAGTTTAGGTTAAAGATACAGCACGGAAACAGGCCCTTCAGCCCATTGTGTCCCTGCCGACCAGCAATCTCACATTAACACTATCCTACACACGCTAGGGACAATTTACAATTATACCAAGCCATTTAACCTATAAACCTGCACGTCTTTGGAGTGTGGGAGGAAAGCGGAGCACCCGGAGAAAACCCACGCAGGTAACGGGGAGAACGTACAAACTGCGTACAGACAGCACCCGAAGTGGGGATTGAACCCGGGTCTCTGGCGCTGCGAGGCAGCAACTCTACCGCTGTACCACCGTGCCGCCAGAAATGCTGCCTGATCTGCTGAGTTGCTGTGTGTCGGAAGGAACTGCAGATGCTGATTTAAACCGAAGATAGACACAAAATGCTGGAGTAACTCAGCGGGACAGGCAGCATCTCTGGAGAGAAGAAACTCCCATTCCTTCCCTCCAGAGATGCTGCCTGTCCCGCTGAGTTACTCCAGCTTTTTGTGTCCATCTGCTGTGTTACTCCAGCACTTTGTCTTTTTCTCATTGGTAAATCTGCAGTTCCTTGTGGACACCACACACGCTGCGTGTCTCTCCTGCTGCGGGCCCTGTCAGTGCTGGAGAGAGCAAGCAGCAGCGAGCACACATTAGCGTGCTGCCCGGATTGTAATAACAGGGTGAGTCACATGTGCTCATTTCTCCAACCATTTACTGAGGCAATTGAATTGAGCTGCCGAGGTGCCAGCTGATCACTGAATTATGTCTGTTGAAACATTCAACCCAGTTTGATACTAAAACTTATACAATGTGGTATTAGCAACACCTTGTTCTCTGCCCCCAACATTCAGTTCAGTTTTCCGAAGCGCTCTCCAACACACTGTTGCTGCAGAGGAGTGTGATTACAATGAAAACACAAAGTCCTGGTGCTGTAACTCCAGGATAAGCATTCAATTAAGAAAAGCAAGCCCAAAGCCAAAGTATTATCTAACTATCTAACTAAATATACCAACTTACAACAAATGACTCCACGTGCAAACAACAGCTACCTACATATTAGCTAGCTCTAATCGTGCAGATGCAAGGATATCCTTGGGGTTATCGAGTGGCCACCTACATTCACTGGTGTTTCATTGAGTTCGGCCTACACCACCTCAGGAAGCCTCAACAGCCTCCCTCCTTCTGACTGGGCACACAATGTTTTAACATAGTTATGAGAACAAACGTAAGTGGGAACAACTTTCAACATAATAAAATAACGTGAAAATCATGGAAGTGATAATTGATTGTTTGTAGCATTACATAAAGGGGATTGGGACAATAGACAATAGACAATAGGTGCAGGAGGAGGCCATTTGGCCCTTCGAGCCAGCACCGCCATACAATGTGATCATGGCTGATAATTCTCAATCAGTACCCCATTCCTGCCTTCTCCCCATACCCCTTGACTCCACTATCCTTAAGAGCTCTATCCAGCTCTCTCTTGAATGCATTCAGGGAATTGGCCTCCACTGCCTTCTGAGGCAGAGAATTCCACAGATTCACAACTCTCTGACTGAAAAAGTTTTTCCTCATCTCAGTTCTAAATGGCCTACCCCTTATTCTTAAACTGTGGCCCCTTGTTCTGGATTCCCCCAACATTGGGAACATGTTTCCTGCCTTTAACGTGTCCAACCCCTTAATAATCGTCTACAAATTAGCACCTGCATAACACAGACAGTAGAACAGCACATCACAGAAACAGGTCTTTCGTCCCACAATGTCCACGATGTCAGCCATGATCACATTGAATGGCAGTGCTGGCTCAAAGGGCCGAATGGCCTACTCCTGCACCTATTGTCTACTGTTGAGCATGTAGTTAAGTTAAACCAATCTCCTCTTTCTCCATTCCCTGCATATCCACCTGCCTATCTAAAAGCCACAAATCCCACTATCGTATCTGCCTCCACCGCCACCCCTGGCAGCACGTTCCAGGCACCCACCATCCTCTGTGTAAAAAGAAAACTTGCCCCACATATTTCTTTTTAACTTTGCTCCTCTCACCTTAAAGCTGTGCCCTCTAGTCTTTGACGTTTCCATTCTGGGAAAAGGGTTCTGTTGTACTTCGTGGTCCGGTACTTGTTGTACCTTTGTTGTGACTCTGGAAGGACCACGAGTACACATGTTTATGATGTTATCATGGTGGAGCTTAACTCCAGGCTGTTTATTCCAAGGCCGCCTGGATCCAGAGTGACCGCCTAATCACACCAATCACTTATATACACAGGCATACAAAGTAGTCCTTGGATACACAAAGTAGTCCCAGCAATATCACAACATCCCCCTTGTCTTATATATTACAACATCCCCCTTGTCTTATATAAAATTGTTTTCTTTACCATTCGAGGGCTAAAATATATTTAACAAACAAAACCAAAACACCATTGCTTTTTGCAAACAAAACTAATAACACAACTAAACACAATTAAACACAATTGCTTTTTTTCGCCATCATGGTGGTCACTCCTCTGCGGAATTTCACTCATCGCCGTGTGGTCACTCACTCCGTGTGGTCACTCACTCCGGGTGGTCACTCACTCCGTGTGGTCACTCACTCCGTGTGGTCACTCCACAGATATATACATATATACAAAAGCATCAAATATAATACATTAAGCTTTCAGTACACAGATCACTACACAGGTCATTAAACACAAAATATTCATTTTGTTCCATATCTTCCCCTCAAGAAGACGTGCTGTGTAGATCAAACATAGTGTAGGCTCTAGATGCTCCACCACCATGATTTGCCTGCCACTGCTGGCCTCCCACTGCTGGGCTGGCACTGCTGGGCTCCCACTGCTGGGCTCCCACTGCTGGGCTCCCACTGCTGGGCTCCCACTGCTGGGCTCCCACTGCTGGGCTCCCACTGCTGGGTTCCCACTGCTGGGCTCCCACTGCTGGGCTGGCACTGCTGGGCTGGCACTGCTGGGCTGGCACTGCTGGGCTGGCACTGCTGGGCTGGCACTGCTGGGCTGCCACTGCTGGGCTCCCACTGCTGGGCTCCCACTGCTGGGCTCCCACTGCTGGGCTCCCACTGCTGGGCTGGCACTGCTGGGTTCCCACTGCTGGGCTCCCACTGCTGTAATCGCGGTGCGATCGCGCCTCCGCTGCAGTGCACGCTGGCCCCGCCCACAAGTGCTCCCCGGCAGCTGCCGCTCAACTTTTCGAACGCGCTGCCGCTGCGCGCTGGCCCTGCCCACAGGTGCTCCCTGGACCCCGCCCACAGGTGCTCCTGGCAGCTGCCGTGCAATTCGAACGCGCTGCCGCTGCCTTGGGCCCAGGGCCGTCCCGACTCTACGGTCGACGCGCCTGGGTAAGTATGTAGTGCCTCGGCCTTACCGGCCGCCGCACCTCCGCGGGTGGTCGGTCCCTCCGGTCGCCGACCCCCTCCGGTCACCGCACACCTCCGTGGGTGTTCGTCTCCTCCGGGGCTCTCCCGGTCGCCGCACACCTCCGTGGGTGTCGGTCTTACCGGTCGCCGCACACCTCCGTGGGTGTCGGTCTTACCGGTCGCCGCACACCTCCGTGGGTGTCGGCCTCCCCCGGTCGCCGCACACCTCCGTGGGTGTCGGTCTTCCCCGGTCGCCGCACACCTCCGTGGGTGTCGGTCTTCCCCGGTCACCGCACACCTCCGTGGGTGTCGGGTCTCCCGGTCTTCCCCGGTCACCGCACACCTCCGTGGGTGTCGGGTCTCCCGGTCGCCGCCAGTCGCCGCACACCTCCCTGGGTGTCGGTCTTACTGGTCGCCACACACCTCCGTGGGTGTCGGTCTTCCCCGGTCACCGCACACCTCCGTGGGTGTCGGGTCTCCCGGTCTTCCCCGGTCACCGCACACCTCCGTGGGTGTCGGGTCTCCCGGTCTTCCCCGGTCACCGCACACCTCCGTGGGTGTCGGGTCTCCCAGTCGCCTCCGGTCTCTCCCCCGCGAAGCAGTCGCAGGCTCCTAATTTCGGGCCTACACAGGTGCTGGAGCGCGATGTGGGCCTTCACACACCGCCCTCAGCAGCTTGCAGCGTCACGTCAGCAGCTCGCCGCTGACTACTGAGCAGGTAAGTATACCTACATATATTGGCCCCTTACCGAGCGGGAAACTTTTTTCGTTCTTCAGGGCTCTATCTTATCTTCCTGATAACCTTTTTGCTGGGTTCCTGTTTGTTAACCTTTTTTTTTTTTTTTTTTTAAACGCACTTGTTAACTTTATTTCTTGGGGTTTTTGTTGTTTTCCTTTTCTAGGCTAAACACCCAAACCGCTGCCACCATGTTGTCCTTTGTGGTCCGGTACCTTTGGTGACTCTGGACGGACCACGAGTACACGTGTTTAAAATGTGATCATGGTGCAGCTTGTACTCCTGGCTGTTTGTTCCAAGGCCGCCTGGATCCAGAGTGACCGCCTAATCACACCAATCACTTATATACACAGGCATACAAAGTAGTCCTTGGATACACAAAGTAGTCCCAGCAATATCACAACAGGTTCCGAATGTTCCTCCAAACCTGCACATTTTTAGAGTGTGGGAGGAAACCGAAACACCCGGAGACAACCCACACAGGTCACGGGGAGAACGCACAAATTTCGTACAGACAGCACCCGTAGTCAGAATCGAACCCGGATCTCTGAGGCTGTGAGGCAGCAACTCTACTGCTGCGCCACCGTGCCACCCACTATATTCTTGTTCCTGGCACACGCAAAGAGGCAGCTATTTTTGCCTGCTGTGGCAGACGTTTGGCACTTGAGTAACTTCCTAAAATCAGATTGAAACAGAACATTGTTCTGCTATTGCAGAAATTCTTTATTCCTTTTTCATGAACGTGGACATAAGAAATTGGTATTGGAATTGAGTTGTACTGGGTGCACAATATTGTAACTGCAGCTGCTAGAATCTTAAGCAAGGCACAAAGTGCTGGAGGAACTCAGCAGGTCAGGCCGCATCTGTGGAGGGAATGGACAGGCGACGTTTCAGGTGCCTTCTTCAGACTGATTGTAATAAGGGGGGGGGGGGGGGCTGGGAAAGAGACAGGGAGGGAAGGAGGATTGAAGACTGAAAGCACAAACCACCAGACTCAGGTACAGCTTTGCCCCTCTGTTATCAGACATGTGAACGGTCCTTCCATAAGCCAATGGAATGTTGGCCTTCATAACAAGAGGACTTGAGTATAGGAGCAAAGAGGTCTTTCTGCAGTTGTACAGGGCCCTAGTGAGACCGCACCTTGAGTACTGTGTGCAGTTTTGGTCTCCAAATTTGAGGAAGGATATTCTTGCTATTGAGGGCGTGCAGCGTAGGTTTACTAGGTTAATTCCCGGAATGGCGGGACTGTCATATGTTGAAAGACTGGAGCGACTAGGCTTGTATACACTGGAATTTAGAAGGATGAGAGGGGATCATATCAAAACGTATAAGATTATTAAGGGGTTGGACACGTTAGAGGCAGGAAACATGTTCCCAATGTTGGGGGAGTCCAGAACCAGGGGCCACTGTTTAAGAATAAGGGGTAGGCCATTTAGAACGGAGATGAGGAAAAACTTTTTCAGTCAGAGAGTTGTGAATCTGTGAAATTCTCTGCCTCAGATGGCAGTGGAGGCCAATTCTCTGAATGCATTCAAGAGAGAGCGAGATAGAGCTCTTAAGGATAGCGGAGTCAGGGGGTATGGGGAGAAGGCAGGAACGGGGTACTGATTGAGAATGATCAGCCATGATCACATTGAATGGCGGTGCTGGCTCGAAGGGCCGAATGGCCTACTCCTGCACCTATTGTCTATAAGCTAGGGCACAGCCCTGATTTTCCAACCTACCTCATTGAGGACATTTAGATTTTTCTCTGGAACTGGGACATGACTACGCTGAGAACTGCATTCTACACCCATTCCCACCCAATCCTAATACCAATTTCTTACATGTCGAAGTTGATAAAATTGCGATACGCAATATCTTACAAGGTCAACAAGTGTCCCAGAATCCTTGAGGAATTTAGTCAATGGTTCAGAGTTGCACATGATTGAGTATAAT
Source organism: Rhinoraja longicauda (assembly GCF_053455715.1). Taxonomy (NCBI): domain Eukaryota; kingdom Metazoa; phylum Chordata; class Chondrichthyes; order Rajiformes; family Arhynchobatidae; genus Rhinoraja; species Rhinoraja longicauda. Next base: position 10,325,615 of record NC_135958.1, on the reverse strand, counting down.
TGATGTTGCCAGCAGCTTCATTGTTGTTCCCACACATACAAAATGCATAAAGCAATCATTTATTCCAACATATTCCCCATGGAATAGCTGTCCAAGTTATTAAATATCTTTTGTATCATATTATTATTTGAAATCAGGTACTCGGAAGAACTGCTCAACAAATAGAAAATAAACATTTAAAATAAATGTTTTAAATAAGTACTTGCCATTATACATGGATAAAACACAATTCAAAGCCATTAAATTTGTGAGTGGTGTCTCTTATCAGTGCATCACAGACCAGAAAGTAATTATCTGTATTATTCCTTTGCAAAAGGACTTGTTTATGTAATTTTCACATGTAATCGAGATAGAACGACAATAAGTGGAAAGGCAGTTGATATGCTGGGCACTTGGATGACAGTATGTTCTAATAATTGAAGAATGTTTGGCATACACTGAGGATTAATTGCCAGTTTCAATTATTAGTTTTTAACAATGAGGTCCGTTTACATCATTTAGGCAACATGGAAACAGGCCCTTCGGCCCAACGAGTCCACTTGCGATCATCCGCACACTAGTACTATCCTACACACACTAGGGTCCATTTATACTTTACCAAAGCCAATTAACCTACAAAACCGCACGTCTTTGGAGTGTGGGAGGAAACCGGAGCACCCAGAGAAAACCCACGCAGTCATGGGGAGAACATACAAACACCGTACAGACAACACCCGTAGTCAGGATCGAACCCGGGTCTCTAGGCAGAAATTTTACTGCTGCGCCACCGTGCCATCCTAAAATCTCTGGAGAACATGGACAGGCAACATTTCGGGTCTCGACCCCAACCAATGAACCATATGGTTATCCAGTCTGAAGAAGGGTCTCAACCCGCAACGGCACCTATTCCTTCTCTCCAGAGATGCTGCCCGTCCCGCTGAGTTAGTCCACCATTTTGTGTCTACCTTAGATTTAAACCAGCATCTGCGGTTCATTCCTACACAGATGTAAGCAAACTACCCTGTAGATTCCATAATAAACAACAAAAATGTTCCGTTTGCCGATTGTCGGCTATAACTGAGTAAGGTATTATCATTGCATAAATAGTAGAAACAAGCAGATGCAGTTGCTGATTAATATACTAAAGGGCACAAAGTGCTGGAGTAACTGAGCAGCTCTTTAACGAAGGAAGACTTTGGCTTTAAGGGGCAACATCAACAGAGAAACCTCCCTGGTCTGTTTCCTGGAGGTGGAGTAAATGGACACTGGACCAATTTTAGTTTAGTTTAGAAATACAGCGTGGAAACAGGCCCTTCGGCCCACCGAGTCCACACCGACCAGCGATCCCCGTACACTAACACTATCCTACACACACTAGGGACAATCTACAATTTTACCAAAGCCAGATAACCTACAAACCTGCACGTCTGTGGAGTGTGGGAGGAAACCAGAGCACCCGGAGAAAACCCACACAGGTCACGGTGAGAAGGTACAAACTCTGTACAGACAACACCTGTAGTCAGGATGGAGCTCGGGTCTCTGGCGCTGTGAGGCAGCAACTCTACCGCTGTGCCACCCAAATGAAGGAGACGTTCGGAGAAATAACAATAACAAGAATTAACGGTTTTTAAGGAGGACCCTGGTTTGATCCTGACTACAGGTGCTGTCTGTGTGGAGTTTACATGTTCTCCCTGTGACAGGATTTCTCCAGGTGCTCCAGTTTCCTCCCACATTCCAAAGACATGCGGGTTTGAGGATAAAATTGGCTTCTGTAAATTGCCCCTAGTGTGTAGGCTGCAAAACTGGGACAACATAGAACTAGTGTAAGGGGTTTCTGCGCCGAGCTTTCGCCCGACCTAAGGTCCCCGTGCCTTGCTCTGGTCCCTCGACCAGGCCGCGCACACTGGTTCCCCGTGAGTGGTTCGACCCACTCACCCCCTACGGTTCTAGACACTGGACTTAGATGCAGGAGCGTTGATAGTGCAGAAAAATTCAACCAAACCAGATTTGAAGACCAGGGTTTAAACGGAAAAGGCTTTTATTGAGCGCTTGGGACTATGGTACATGAATGCTTTTACACAGTTCTATAAGACATATACATAATTACACGAATACTTTGACACAGTTCTATTAGACATATGCATAACTACACGAATACTTTGACACAGTTCTATTACACCTATGCACAATTACATGAATACCTTTTCTCTGAATCATAAACGCAATGTTCTATAAGACATATACTTGACTGTAAGATGGGGAACGTAAGACACATCGTAAAATGGGCCAACACATATACACTTACACCCATGTTAATTAAAACCACCCTCCCCTCTACACTAAATTATGTCCAGGATGTGCAGGATCGGGGTACATGCTCACCATGGGGCTATTACTGGGGTTACTGGCTGTTCGTGCTGTTTCCTCCGATTTGGTAGCTGTGGAAGGGTCGTCGGCGGTCGTCTCGGTCTTTCGAGTGGTCCCGGCCTTCACCTTGCCCAGGGGTCGTTCTCGTTCGCGATCACCTCTGCTCAGCGCAACCCGACTACGCTGCCTGTGTTCCTGTGTTCCTGTCCTTGTCCTTGTGCTCCTCTTGTCCCTGCTGTGCTTGTGCCTGTTCCTTTAAAAACCCAAAAATCGTGGCCAGTTATTCTAATCCTGACCCGTCCTATCTCCCGCCAGATCTCGGGATCTCTTTGTTCCAAAGATGGGTATTTGAGTTTTCTCTCTGTTCTGCGTTGTGTCCGGGGGTACCGGTGATGGCTAGATGGCCTGTTAATCTGTTTCTCGTTGAGAGGTGATGGGTTTAACTGGTTTCCCATCACCTGCCAGGTAGGTTTCTATGGGCTATTGTGCCCCCTTAACGAGATTAACTGTGTAGGTCGGCTTGGGGCATTGTGAGTATGCTGATGTCAGCGCCCCAGTGTCTGGACTTCGACCTGGTTTCGCAGGTTTCTGCATGGCCAATATCCATCCATTGTTCTGGCCGTGGCTTTGCAGAAACCTAGAGACTGGGCTGTGGGGTTTTTGCTTTTGTGGCTGGTCACGAGGTCCCGCGGCCATCTTGGGACCCAAGGATTGTGACATCCCTTGTTAACACACTGACCACAGCCTTTCTCTGCTATCAGCCCCAGTCCCGTATAAAATGTCCAAACTGCAGCTCTTTGGTTTGGTGTTGATTGCAGAATGAGGGAAAACTTCTCAAATCTTAATAATAATAATAATAATAATACATTACATTTATATAGCGCTTTTCATATACTCAAAGACGCTTTACAGGGATTTAGAGAACATAGGGAAGTGAATAAATAGATAAATAAGTAAACGGACAGAGAAAGGAGACAGAAGGTGGGGTGACCTTCAGTGGTTGAAGGCAGTGCTGAATAGGTGAGACTTCAGTGATGTTTTGAATGTGGTGAGTGTGGAGGAGTCTCTGACGGTTTGAGGTAGTGAGTTCCATAGGGTGGGAGCAGCGATGGAGAAAGCCCTGTCCCCCCAGGATCTGAGTTTGGTCCGGATGTGGGGGGATAGGAGATTGGCAGTAGCAGAGCGGAGGGTGCAGGTGGGAGTGTGCCTGTGGAGGAGGTCAGTCAGGTAGGATGGGGCCAGGTTATGGAGGGCTTTGTAGGTCATGAGGAGGATTTTGTACTGGATTCTCTGGGGGATGGGGAGCCAGTGGAGTTTGTAAAGGACGGGGGTGATATGGTCACGGATCGGGGTGTGGGTGGCCGAAAGGATTTTTAAGGCAGAGATTGACAGATTCTTGATTAGTACAGGTGTCACGGGTTATGGGGAGAAGGCAGGAGAATGGGGTTGAGAGGGAAAGGCAGATCAGCCACGATTGAATGGCGGAGTAGACTCGATGGGCCGAATGGTCTAATTCTGCTCCTATAACCTATGAAGGGCCTGTTTCCAAGCTGCATCTCTGAAACTAAAAAGCAAGTGTACTTATCACTCATTTTTTGTGAAGAGATTATCAAGTTGTCTCATTCAAACCGTTGTTCTGGAGTCCCATCACGCATCATGTTGCAGTACTTCCAAATGAAATTATAACAAATGAAAGGTCAGCTCTCACAGCTTGGAAACAGAAGCTGAATCTGCCGAGAGATATCCCGAGAAGAGATGGCAAGTCCACACATCGCTGCACATTTCACTTAATATTATCGCATAAAATTCAATATCTCAGAACAGCAGTTCCGTGTTGTGCTTTATGAAGTGGTGATAGAGCCTCGAATATCATGCATTCGATTTAATTCAGTAAAAGTCACTGAAGTGTGTAAACACGGCAATATAAATATTTGGATATCATATTTAATTCAGTAAAGGCCACTGAAGTGTGTAAATATACCAATAAAAGCATTTGGATATTTGAATTAAAATTAGCACTGAGCTGTATATTTAACATACACGCCATCACCCAGATTAATCAATAAGACTAATAGAAAATATTTTGAAAAGCACAATTAGGTGCAGTGGTAGAGTTGCTGCCCCACAGCGCCGGAGACCCGGGTTCGATCCTGACTACGGGTGTTGTCTGCACGGAGTTTGTACGTTCTCCCCATGACCTGCGTGGGCCTGTTTTTGTACTGTATATCCAAACTAAAAGGTTTAGTTTAGTTTAGTTTATTCATGTCACGCGTGCAGTGAAAAGCTTGTTTCTTGCTTGCTTTCCAGTCAGCGAAAAGACTATGCATGATTGAAATCACAGTACAGGATGTACAGGATGAAAGGAATAATGCTTGGTGCAAGATAAAGTCCAGAAACGTCTGATTAAAGACAGTCCGAGGGTCTCCAATGAGGTAGGTAGTAGCTTAGGACCGCTCCCCAGTTGGCGATAGGGTGGTTTAGTCGCCCGATAAACAGCTGGGAAGAAACTGTCCCTGAACCTGGAGACGTGCGTTTTCATACTTCTGTACCTCTTGCCCAATGGGGAGAGGGGAGAAGAGGGAGTGAGACTGGTGACGGACACAAGAAGCTGCAGTAACTCAGCGGGACAGCCAGCATCTCTGGAGAGAAGGAATGGCTGACGTTTCGGGTCGAGACCCTTCTTCAGGCTGGTCCATGATTATGCTGGCAGGATTCAAAGGAATGTGGGCAACAGGGTTTGTGTAAGAAAATAACTGCAGATGCTGGTACAAATCGAAGGTATTTATTCACAAAATGCTGGAGTAACTCAGCAGGTCAGGCAGCATCTCAGGAGAGAAGGAATGGGTGACGTTTCTGGTCGAGACCCTTTAATGGTTTTGTTTTATTTAGGGGTTTTTTTCTTTCCATATGGTCACACTTCAGAGAGGACAGAATTTCAAGTATTGCTTGCAATAGGTAATTGGAGGTAACAGGAAATAAACAGCCACAACCAAATGAAAAGGGTTTAGTTATTCAGTGAGTGAGAGGTGATCGAAGAGAGAATTATGTCTGACTTTGGATATGGGTTGCAGAAAAACGACATCAGTTTTACATCATTACGACAAATAAATTTACATTCAACAACTCCAACAAAAACAATTTCGCATGCAGAATGCATGAAATCTAATTTAAAAAACACAACACACCCTGCAGTGTGCAACTCCAGAATGCTCCCTGAACACCATTCAATCTCCAAAGTTGGTCTGCATGTTTAATTATTCTGCTCAAAGCCATTGTTTCAGTTTAGTTTCGTTTAGTTTAGAGATATACCGTGGAAACAGGCCCTTCGGCCCACCGAGCCCGCGCCAACCAGCGATCCCCGCACATTAACACTCTCCTACACACAAGGGACAATTTTACATTTACACCAAGCCAATTTACCTACATACTGCAAATTAGCACAATCCTACACACACTGGGGACAATTTACATTTATACCAAGTCAATGAACCTTCAAACCTGTACGTCTTTGGAGTGTGGGAGGAAACCAAAGATCTTGGAGAAAACCCACACAGGTCACAAGGAGAACTTTCAAACGCCGTACAGACAACATCAGTAGTCAGGATTGAACTCAGGCCTCTGGTGCTGTGAGGCAGCAAGTCTACCACTGATAAAGAGAGATTAATTTTTTCTCAAGAAAATATGATCTACAGAGTTCGGCGGCAATAGTAATAAGCTTCTGTAGTTCACAGTTTCAACAGGATTAAGGGTCATTGTTTTTATATCAATCACAGGTGATTATTCAACACTTTTGTTTAAAGAAAAGTAATCTTTCCAGCAGATTCATATATTTTAATAATCATTTCAATGAGCCAACAAGATCCCATCAGAGAGCATGCAATACTGGGCGGCATGGTGGCGCAGCGGGTAGAGCTGCTGCCTCACAACATCAGAGAGCTGGGTTTGTTCCTGACTACAGGTGCTGTCTGTACAGAGTTTATAAGTTCTCCCCGTGACCGCGTGTGTTTTCTCCAGTATAGTTGTCCTTCTGGAAGGTTCTTCCACCATCGCAGAGGGACTCTGGAGCTCTGTCAGAGTGACCATCGCATTCTTGGTCACCTCCCCGACCAAGGCCCTTCTCCCCCAATTGCTCAGTTTGGCCGGGCGGCCAGCTCTATGAAGAGTCCTGGTGGTTCCAAAGTTCTTCCATTTAAGAATGACGGAGGCCACTGACTCTTCGGGACCTGCAATGCTGCAGATCTTCCCCAGATCTGTGTCCCGACACAATCCTGTCTCGGATGTTTGCGGACAGTTCCTTCGTCTTCATGGCTTGGGTTTTGCTCTGACATGCACTGTTAACTGTGGGACCTTATATAGACAGGTGTGTGCCTTTCCAAATCATGTCCAATCAATTTAATTTACCACTGATGGACTCCAATCAAGTTGTAGAAACGTCTCAAGGACAATCAATGGAAACACGATGAACCTAAGCTCAATTATGAGTGTCAAAACAAAGAGTTTGAATACTTATGTAAATGTGATATTTCAGTTATTTCTTTGTAATTACTTTGCAAAAATTTCTAAACACCTGTTTTCACTTCTTCATTCTGGGGTATAGATTGTGTGTAGATTCTGTGTGTAGATTGATGATAATTTTTTTTTAAATTGAATCCATTTTAAAATAAGGCTGCAACTGAACAAAATGTGGAAAAAGTGAAGTGGTCTGAATACTTTCTGAATGCACTGTAGGTTTAAGCTGAGAGGGCCAAGATTTAATATGAACCCGAAGGGTAACTATTTCAATCAGAGGGTGTTGGGTATATGGAACGAGCTATCAGAGGAGGTAGTTGAGGCAGATATAAGAACAGCATTTAAAAGACTTTTAGAGGGATATGGGCCAAATGCGGACAGGTGAGATTACCTTAGATGGAGCATCTTGGTCGGCATGGACGTGTTGGGCCGAATGGCCTGTTTCCATGCTATGGCTCTGTGACATTAAGTTGAGGCCTGGGGCATGTTATGTTGAATGATCTAGCTGACGGACCCTTGCTCCGAATTCCCACCATCTCTTGTGCCACATGGGCACAATGGCCATAACTGAATACTTGAATTCTGTACGGTGATCTCTGCACCAACTTTCAGTAGCTATCAAACTCAATGTCCAAGTCCCCACATCTGAGGAAGGATGAGCAGGCCCTGGAGAGGGTTCAGGGGAGGTTTGTGGATAATATTCCTCCAGAAGGCAGTGGAGGCCAAGCCAGTGGACATTTTTCAAGGCAGAGATAGATAGATAGATTCTTGATTAGTACAGATGTCAGGGGGTTATGGGAAGAAGACAGGAGAATGGGGTTAGTAGGGAGCCACGATTAAATGGTGGAGTATGTTTGATGGGCTGAATGGCCTGAAACAAACATTTTTGTCCACAAAACAAGACTTCATTTAATAATGGACTTATCCAAAATAAATGGAGGAATTGAACAGTTTCCTTTTCAATTGTTATTGAAAAAATAAAAATAGTTATCTGAACATATATTCTTTTAAAATTGTAAAAGTATGGAAATTCCAGCATGACCTTTAGGCTTTCTCATGCATTAGATATTTTAAACTTACCATTGATTTGTTAAAGACTTTTTTAAAATTTTGTTTTCAATAGAGAAAGAATATTATGCCAGTTAAAAGATAATTGAAAATGGCTTGTTTGTAAATCAAAAAAGAAAATTCCCTTGAGGTGCCTCCTGAAAATCTGGAGGATGTTTGTGGCAAAATAAAGAGTTTAATAAAGTACACAGATTCTTATCAGTCACAGTTCTTATTAAAGAAGCATAAGATAAAAACCCTGGGACCATTTGTCCACATATTAAAGATTAAATGATTTGGAAGAACTCGTCAACATATTATTTTCATTGTAGTCGAAAAAGTAAAGCATAAACTAGAATTACAAATCGGCTGTTGCTCATGCATGCAAATCCCTTTTATATTCCTTCATGGTTTCGTCTTTTAGTTTAGATTTAGAGATACAGCGCGGAAACAGGCCCTTCGGCCCACCGAGTCCGCACCGACCTGCGATCCCCGCACACTAACACAACCCTACACACACTGGGGATAATTTTACATTTATACTAACCCTATTAACCTACATACCTGTACGCCTTTGGAGTGTGGGAGGAAACCAAAGATCTTGGCGAAAACCCACGCAGGTCACGGGGAGAACGTACAAACTCCGTACAGACAGCACCCGTAGTTGAGATGGAACCCAGGTCTCTGGCGCTGTCAGGCAGCTACTCTACCGCTGCGCCACCGTGCCGCCCCAATGGGGTTTGGGTATTACTGGCAAATGTCAGCATCAATAATTGGTTCTAAGTAGATGATGATGAAGTGTCTTCATTCATTTCATTCGGAAGTGGGTGAGTTGATGCCCAGAGTGTGGTGTTAGGTGGCAAGTTTCCGGGGTTTTGAACGATGGATGATGAAGGATGGGGGAGGTATCTCCAAGGCAGGGTGGGGATGAGGAGGAACCTGGGGCCGTTGGCAGCTTTGAGTGGTAGAGGTGTCAAGCTGGATAGGTTTTAGGAGAAGGGTGTAGGGTATACAGGAACAGCCTACTGAACCATGGTTAGAGATACAGCACTGAAACAGGCCCTTCAGCCTTCTGGGTATTGGTTATGTGCAGACAGACAATAAAGTATCATTCTTTCATTCATTCATTCATTCATTCACAAATTCATGAGTTATAGGAGTAGAATTAGGCCATTTGGCCCATCGAGTCTACTCTGCCATTCAATCATCACTGATCGCTGCCTCCTAATCCCATTTTCCTGCCTTCTCCCCATAACCCTTGACGCCTGTTCCAATCAAGAATTTGTCTATCGTTGCCTTAAAAATATCAAAATATCCTGATCAACTTCCTGATTAGCACGGGTGTCAGGGGTTGTGGGCAGAGGGCAGGAAAGTGGGAATAGGAGGCAGAGATCAGCCATGATTGGATGGCGGAGTGGACTCGATAGGCCGAATGGCCTAATTCTACTGCTACAACTTGTGAACATGATTTTCTAAGTGTCATTGTATTAGCTCCTTAATGACCCCCTAACGATTCTCGCTGTGATTTTGTGCTCAAGGAATACATGGATGGCTGTAGACCACTCATCATTTGATGAAGATGGTGGCCGCCACAACCTTAATGGTGGCTACCACAACCTTAAGCCTCTCCATTGTGTGCAGTCACAGGCGAGTGAGTAGCTAAGTTCGTAAGTGATAGGAACAGAATTAGGCCATTCGGCCCATCAAGTCTACTCCGCCATTCAATCATGGCTGATCTATCTCTCCCTCTCAATTAATGAGAGAATAGAAAGATGAGGGGGGACCTCATTGAAACTTACCTAATAGTGAAAGGCCTGGATAGAGCGGATGTGTAGAGGATGTTTCCACTAGAGGGAGAGTCTATAACCAGAGGCCATAGCCACAGAATAAAAGGAGATGAGAAGGAACTTCTTTAGTCAGGGGGTAGTGAATCTGTGGAATTCATTGCCACAAATGGCTGTGGAGACCAAGTCACTGGATATTGTTAAGGCAGAGATTGACAGAGTTTTGATCAGTACAGGTGTCAGGGGCTTTGGGGAGAAGGGGGTTGAGAGGGAAAGAAAAATCAGCCATGATTGAATGACGGAGTAGAGTTGATGGGCCGAATGGCCGAACTCTGTTCCTAGAAATTATCCATGACGACCAAGATGGTACATCAAAGCTAGTCCCCTTTGCCCGCTCTTGACCCTAAGCCTTTCCCCTGCAAGCGCCTGTCCAAATGTCTTTTAGATGTTGTTATTGTCCCTGCATCAACTAGCTCCTCCTGCAGCACCATCCAAGGACTCGGTCATCATCCAGACTGAGCCTCCTCTGTGGACAGACACAAAACGCTGGAGTAACTCAGCGGGACAGGCAGCATCTCTGGAGGGAAGGAATGGGTGGAGACCCTTCGGGTCGGGTCGAGACCCTTCTTCAGACTTCTTCAGCATTTTGTGCCTATCTTCAGTGCAGTTCCTTCCTGGGCATTTTGTCTGTCACTCCTCTGTGCCCAGGGGGCTGGCGATCATCTCCATGCCCGGGTGTGAACCTGTTGACGGCAATGGGCAAGTCAGCAACTCACAAAGTGCAGCCGCTAAATAGCAAGGCTGGAGCCGTGTTGCTGCCGAGCTCGTTACAGGAGTAACCAGCATGAATCATCTGTGGAGAGAGGCTCAGGATGTCCCTCAGGAGGGCAGCTACAAAGCTGCTGCCTTTGTAGTGAGATTACAGTGTCAGTTCCTTGGCCAGCGATCAATGTTGCTCTCTGAATGTTTCACTAGCAGTTTCAGAGAGCTTGTGAAATCCTAACCAGCAGTGGAAATTCACATTTATGAGGGATAAGTGCACTTAAACATTAAACCCGTGGTCCCCGCGGGATTGTTCGCTGCTGCAAGAAACGCTGAGAGAAAATCCAGAGGTCGGTAGGGCTGCCTTGGGTTTGAGCGGGAAGTGTTGCTGCCTCACAGCGACAGAGACCTGGGTACGATCCTGACCACGAGCCCTACCTGTATGTGGAGTTTGCACGTTCTCCCCGTGACTGCGTGGGTTTCCTCCGGGTGCTCCGGTTTCCTCCCACATGCCAAAGACGCGCGGGTTTGTAGGTTAATCGGCCGATCGATGGTCGGCACTGACTGGGTGGGGCAGAAGGGCCTGTTTCCACGCCGTATCCCTACAAAGTATAACTATCTGAGTGGATTTGAAGACATCTCTGTTGGGATTTCCCTCCACTCACAATTTCACTCTCAATAACCTTTCAAATAAACCATGAATGCACAAACCAGGCCACTCTTCGCCACAGCTACATTAACCGGCCTCAAGTGTAGGTAGGAAGGAACTTCAGGTGCTGGTTTAAACCGAAGATAGACACAAAAATCTGGAGTAACTCAGCGGGACAGGCAGCATCCCTGGAGAGAAGGAGTGGGTGACGTTTCGGGTCGAGACCCTTCTTCACTAACTGGCCTCAATCACTTTACCAAGCAGGGCTGGTAAACAGTGGTCTTATTGGGGTATTAAGAGATGGTTTTTGACATGACTCCCCCACTTAGATGTCCTTCATTATGAAATACACAATCTGTACTGCATCTATCACTGACTATTTAGCAGTCCACGCGTGTGAACCAATTATATAACGAATCATTTTTCAGCAAAGCTATCAAGCACTAGTCCAGGGAAATGTGAAATGTTTAACAATGCAAGAACGCAACTGAGCCTGATGCTAATGTGTCGTAATAGGCCGAAACTGAAATGAATATAGATTATACGCTATAATTCAATGAGTTTATAAGGGATTGAAAAGATGTAAGGTTATTGTAGTAACAGTCGTAGTTTTGTTTCATTTTGCTGTTCTTGCCTTGCCTGAATCGGCCTGAACATTGATTTGTTTTCCATTGTGTTTTAATCCTATCTGTGACTCCATCAACCTCGTTTCATCTTTTGAACAGAATGTTATTGATGTCCTTTGAAGACGGTAATTGATTGTGGATCTCGGAACTCAGGGCAGTAACGCACAGCCACAGGCCCATCAGCCCACAGTGTTTGTGCTGAACGTGACTCCAAGACTTATGGTGGCGCAGCGGTAGAGTTGCTGCCTTACAGCGCCACAGACCCGGGTTCGATCCTGACCATGGGTGCTGTCTGTGCGGAGTTTATACGTTCTCCCTGTGACCTGCGTGCTTTTTCTCCGAGATCTTCAGTTCCCTCCCACACTCCAAAGAATGTACAGGTTTGTAGATTAATTGGCATGGTGTAAATGTAAAATTGTCCCTAGTACGTGTAGGGTAGTGTTAGCGTGTGGGGATCGCTGGTCGGTGTGGACTCAGTGGGCCGAAGGGCCTGTTTCCACACTGTATCTCTAAATTAAAATAAACTAATCTCCTCTGCCTGGACATGATCCACATCCCTCATTCCAGGCCTCAACCACTCTTTATCTAACAAACTTACACCACACATCTTTTTTACACTCTAATCTGAAATCTTCGCAAGAACAAGAGGGCTTAGCTTTATGGTGAGGGGGGAAAGATTTAATAGGAAGCTGAGGGGTAACTTTTTCACGCAAAGGGTGGTGGGTGTACGGAACGAGCTGCCAGAGGAGGTAGTTGACGCAGGTACTATTGCAATGTTTAAGAAACATTTAGACAGGTACATGGACAGGATGTGTTTGGAGGGATCTGGGCAAAACGCAAGCAGGTGGGACTAGTGTAGCTGGGGTATGTTGGCCGGAGTGGGCAAGTTGGGCCGAAGGGCCTGTTTCCACTATATGAATTTATGGTAAGCAAAAGTCCTGAATATTATAGTTATTGCCGCTTTTGTTACTATTTAATCAAATTTTATTTTTTATTATAAAGCATCAATTTATTTTAATGCTTATTTAAACTCTGTCAAATGATTTTTTTAAGCTCTCTGTCATTTTCATCAATAAAACATCTTCAAGAATATATTACACAATATGGGAGAAGGCTTCCTGATCTCCCACTGAATAACTGGGACAAACCATTTACATTTACACATTTCAACATTTTAACATCAGAGACACAAAAAGCTGGAGTAACTCAGCGGGACAGGCAACATTTTAACATATCAGAAATCAGGAATACGTTACAAACTCTGTAAACGTCCCGATCCAAAACATCACCTATCCATGTTCTCCAGAGATGCTGCCTGACCCGCTGAGTTACTCCAGCACTTTGTGAAACATCACCTATCCATGTTCTCCACAGATGCTGCCTGACCCGCTGAGTTACTCCAGCACTCTGTGAAACGTCACCTATCCATGTTCTCCAGAAACACTGCCTGACCCGCTGAGTTACTCCAGCACTCTGTGTCTTTTCTGGTAAACCAGCATCTGCAGTTCCTTGTGTCTACATCTGACAAAAGCCTTGTTGTTTACAAAGCGTTGACAACACATTCGAGAACAGGGAAATTAATTCAAACTGTGGGACCTGTACAACAGCAGAACACAGGGAGTTGGTGCAAGGATTGTGCAGGTACATTGGTATCAAAGAAAAACAACAAGAATCACTTCAGTCAGTACAGCTTCTTGACATTGCCAAATGCTGCAAAGGGTTGTAAGAATATTATCAAACAGGATTTTACACAGATCCACATTAAGAGACGCTCCAGCCAGAGAGAGAGGCCGTTTAGTTACATTTGCAACACAGGGAGAGAGACTTGGGGAGCAATGCTCCAATCCATAGGTTTAAACAGCTGATGGAGCCAAACTACCATTGAAGGCTGGTCACAATGCCAGAGCGAGATCACAGAGGGATTTGACAGCATGGATTAAATAACAGTGATGTGCTGCAAGAACAGGAACAAGAAAAGAGAGCACAGTCTGGAGAAGGGTCTCGACCCGATACGTCAACCATTCCTTCTGTCCAGAAATGCTGCCTGTCCCACTGAGTTACTCCAGCATTCTGTGTCTATCTTCGGTGTAAACCAGCATCTGCAGTTCCTTCCTACACAGAGCAATGGGTCTCTGGAACTGACGCGCTACAATGCTGAGAACTATATTCTGCACTCTGTATCTTCCCCTTTGCTCTTCCTATTGTACTTGAGTTTGACTTGATTGTATTTATGTGCTGTATTTTATGATCGGATTGGATAGCATGCGAAACAAAGCGTTTTCACCTCCTAGTGACACATGTGAATAATAAACCTGAAGCTAAAATATTATCCCAAGCAGAATCAAGTTGAAAGCATATCAAAGGAAAATGCCCCAGCACTGAAAGCCGTGGGGAGCACGAGGTTATTTGTACATGTACCCAATGGAATTGGATAACATGCAAGACAAAGCTTTTCACTGTATCGCAGTACACATGATAATAATAAAGCTAAACCTAAACTTAACGGGAGTCAGGGGATGCCCTGGAAATAATTGAATTTGAGATACTGGAGGGTAGAACCATAGGAATTGTCAGGATTGTCAGGACAACAGCATGAACAGTAGCAGCTGAATGAAGTCAGTTAGTTTTTAGTTCAGTTTGGAGATACAGTGCGGAAACAGGCCCTTCGGCCCACTGAGTCTGCACTGACCAGCGATCCCCGCACATTAATACTGTCCTGCACACACTTGGGACAATTTTACATTTATACCAAGCCAATTAACCTACAAACTTGTACGTCTTTGGAGTGTGGGAGGAAACTGAAGATCTCAGAGAAAACCCACGCAGGTCATGGGGAGAAAGTACAAACTCCGTACAGACAGCACCCGTAGTCGGGATGGAACCCGGGTCTGTGGCGCTGTGAGGCAGCAACTCTACCGCTGCGCAACTAACTGTGTAGCCCGATGCTGTGGACATGATGATAGTGAAATCATCATCAATGGCAGAATACGTTTTCTCTTTTTTTTGTGTGCTTTTACCTTTCGGAGCAGAAGAAATTGGCCTATTAAGGTCTTCTTAACAGGTGGAAAGGTTTGGTTATAAATTTTATATACACTTTCACATCACCTGGATATTTGGCCTACACACCATCCCCAACTCTGATGGAATGAAATAGCTACAGTACATTTCAAAAGTCAGGCCATGGCCATATTTCATTGATAATACCGACGTTTCTTTGGATGTTTCTTTTTTTTGTGTGTTTTTGGGGTTGTGTCATTTGCCTATTTTAATGCTTTATTGTGTAATCTGCCTATTTTAATGCTTTTATTGTTGGACTGTGGGTGACTGAATTTCGTCCAATTTGGATGACAAATAAAGCTATCTTGAATCTTGAATCTTGACCCTTTACTTGAAGGCTGTTGTCAAGCTATTGGGTTTGGCAAACCTCAGTAGCTGAGCACAATAAATATTTTGATTTTTATTTAAATAAATTTGAAAGGCAATGGATATATTTTGTTGATAATACAGATATTCAGCTTTATCTAAAGGCTGTTTTCAAGGTTTTGCGTTGGCAGTAGCTAAATACCAGAAACATTTTTATAGTATTGTATTGTATTTATTATAAGAAAGTGCCGGAATAAAACTAGTAAATTGCTCAAGTGAATTCACAGAAGAGTTTTCACACGATGAAACATTGTCATTTGGAATTGGAATTTGGAATTATTCAGACTCACCGTAGAAATGGTTCACTGCAAGACAGCACTTTGAGTTGTTTGAATGGAGACACAAGAAACTGCAGATGCTGGAACCTTGAGCAAAACACAGAGTGCTGGAGTAATTCTGCAGGTCAGGCAGCATCTCCGGAGATAGACGCAAAAATGCTGGAGTAACTCAGCGGGACAGGCAGCGACTCTGGAGAGAAGGAATGGGTGACGTTTCGGGTCGAGACCCTTCTTCAGACCGAGAGTCAGGGGGGTGGGAGACACAGAGATAAGGCAGTGTCAGGTGTGAAAACGAGACATCAATGGGGAAGCGGTTCAAGCAAAAGGTAGAATAGGCTACTGCTGGCTAGGAGAAGGTGACAATGAAGTATACAGAGATAAAATATAATCAGGGGGACAGTCAGACTGGTCGGAGAACTAGGGAGGGGAAGGGATGGAGAGAGAGGGAAAGCATCTCTGGAGAACATGGTGGCATTCTGGGTCGGGACCCTTCCTCAGACTGATTGTTGGGGGGAGGAGGGGTAATGAAAGCTGGGAGAGAGGAGGGGTGGGGCAAAGCTTGGAATGTGAGGCAGATACAGGCGAGGGAGGGGGTTTGATAGGCAGATGGTTGGAACAGAGATTAAAACGGATGGCGTGAGACAAAAGGATTGAAGAGCTGAAGAGGATTGAAGGATTGGGTGGCACGGTGGCGCAGCGGTAGAACGGTCGGTCTTCAACCCAACTTGCCCATGTTGACCAAGATGCCTTATTTACACGAGTCCTGCCGACCCGAGTTTGGCCCATTTCCCTCTAAACCGTTCCTATCCACTTACCTGTCAAAATGTCATTTAAATGTTGTTATAGCACCTGCCTCAACGACCTCCTCTAGCAGCTCGTTCCTTACACCCACCACCCTCTTGTTCTTGAGTTTGGCTTGATTGTGTTTACGTACAGTTTTATCTGACCGAATTGGAGAGCATGAAAACCAAAGCGTTTCACCGTACCTCGCTACACGTGACAATAATAAACCTAAACCTATACCTCTATGATTTGCTACGGTCAATACCCTCACATATTTTATATCTTCAAACAATCCTTTAAAATGTAGGCTGAAATTCTTACCTTCATGGAGAGGCACGGTGGCACAGCGGTAGAGTTGCTGCCTCACGGCGCCAGAGACCCGGGTTCAATCCCAACTACTGGTGCTGTCTGGACAGAGTTTGTACGTTCTCCCCGTGACCTGCGTGGGTTTTCTCCGGGTGCTCCGGTTTCCTCCCACACTCCAAAGACGTGCAGGTTTGTAGGTTAATTGGCTTGGTATTCTTGTGAAATTGACCCTAGTGTGTGTAGGATAGTGCTAGTGTGCTGGCAGGATGGTGATCGCTAGTCGGTGCGGTCTCAGTGGGCCGAAGGGCCTGTTTCCGCGCTGTATCTCAAAACTAAACTAAAACAAAGCTGCAAATTGTGAAGGCATTGTGGGCGGGGGGGGGGGTTGGGGGGGGGGGGAGTAAGAGGTTTGTGTCCAGGTGGGACACAGGGGAGGGGAGGGAGAAAGAAAGGGAAGTGCGGAGGGGGGAGGGGGGGGGAATGGGGGGTGCGGGAGTTACCTGATATTGGAGAATTCAACGTTCATCCCATGGGGTTATTTGCATAATTTCATTGGTTGCAGCCAATTTTTCAAAGAAGAACTATTTATATTGCATGCAGTGTTAAAGCTTCAGTAAGTCATTGAATGGTCAGATGACAATCTAGTATGGAAGCAGCTCTGATGATTAACATTTCTACAGGAGAGCTGTGGGTCCAGGACAGAGTGAAAGTGCATCAGACAGTGTCCAGAGGCAGGAGCGTTGACATCACTTTATAAAGAATTACTTTATAAAGTATTAATGGAGTATGTCCGCTGAGGCAGCGTGTAAAGAATGTAACTCCGGGGGAATAAAGGCAACGATTTTAGCAATAAAAAGAGAGGCGGATATTCTCCTGTGATTCTAAGTGCACCAGATGAGTAACAGGAGGCAGAGTGTGTGTGCTATCAGGTACCTGGTGTCCATGCATCCATTACAGTTCTTGTTACAAGAGCCTTTAAGAAACGGGCGCAGCGATAGAGTTGCTGCCTCATGGCGCCAGAGACCCACGTTAAATCCTAATTACCGGTGCTGGCTGTACGGGGTTTGTACATTCTCCCCGTGACCTGCCGTGGGTTTTCTCCAGGTGCCTCCCACACTCCAAAGACGTACAGGTTTGTAGGTTAATTGGCTTTGGTAAAATCATAAGTTGTCCCGTGTGTGTGTGTGTGTGTGTGTGTGTGTGTGTGTGTGTGTGTGTGTATGTGTGTGTGTGTGTGTGTGTGTGTGTGTGTGTGTGTGTGTGTGTGTGTGGGATAATGTTAATGTGCGGGGATCGCTGGTCGGTGCGGACTCAGTGGGCCGAAGGGCCTGTTTCTGCGCTGTACCTCCAAACTAAACTAAAGTAAACTAAACAAACAGGATGCCAACAAGAAGATTAACCTGCAATGGAGAAGTGTGTTGTTGTCTGTCACCAGTGACTGGGACTGTGAGAGCGTTGGAAACGGTCGGCTGACTTTCAGCGGCCATGTGTCATCAACTGCCAGGTTGAAGAAAGGCAATCAGCAGGAAAACACCCATTCCATTCTCTGAGAGCATTTAAAACTAATCCATGGGTCTCAGTATACACTGCATGCCGCATGTCTTCCTGCTCTAACAGCACCAAGTTACACTGCTCGGCCAGATCTCCGGGTCTTATACGTCTTGTACGAATAAATGAATAGGTTTATTGGCCAAGTATGTGCATACACAAGGAATGTGCCTTGCAAGGCCTCAAATAATGCCAGGAAGACTTCAGACAACAGCAGTTAAAACACAAAATGCCTTCTGGAAAACAAGGCGCAAATTGCCGGAGTAACTCTGCAGGTCAGGCAGCATCTGTGGAGAACAAGGACAGGTGATGTCCTGGACAAAATGGACGTGGGGAGAATGTTTCCACCAGTGGGAGAGTCCAGGACCAGGGGCCACAGCCTCAGAATAAAAGGTCGTAACTTTAGAAATAAGATAAGGGGGAATTTCTTTCGCCAGAGGGTGGTGAATCTGTGGAATTCTTTGCCACAGAAGGCTGTGTAGGCCAAGTCAATGGATATTTTTAAGGCGGAGATTGACAGATTCTTGATCAGTATGGGTGTCAGAGGTTATGGGGAGAAGGCAGGAGAATGGGGTTGAGAGGGAAAGATAGATCAGCCATGATTGAACGGTGGAGTAGACTAGATAGCGACTTCATCACTGACCCGACCCTGACCCGAAATATCACCTATCTATGTTCTCCAGAGATGCTGCCTGACCCGCTGAGTTACTCCAGCACTCTTTGAAACGTCACCTTTCCATGTTCTCCGCAGATGCTGCCTGACCCGCTGAGTTACTTTGTGTCTTTTGTCTCTGAGTGAAAAAGTTGCTCTGAGGTCCCTTGTAAATCTCTCCCCTCTCACCTTAAGCCTGTGTGCTCTCGTTTTAGATTCTTCTGCCCTGCGAATCCTCTATTCATGTCGCTCGACTTTTACCCTCAGCTATGTGAACATTCACCTGGTGTACTTCTCTTCGACGTGCTATCTCATCCAAATTCAACCCATCCACTAATTAACCTTTATCAATCCTACGAGAATCCGATAAAGTTAATACAATGGTTTTCCTTCCTTGAGTCCACTATATATGTCCACTACAGGCTTAAGTCCACTATATAAGTTCACTAGACTAAGTGGACCCATTGGGTCCAGCCCTCTCCTGCATTGGTGCAGCACCCCCTCCTCCCCTTCACCCCTCCCCCTCACCCCATCCCCCATCCTCTTCACCCCTCCCTCCCCTTCCCCCTCCCCCATCCCCCACTCTCCCACTCCAACCTATTCTCCCATCCCCTTCACCCCTTTCCCCATCCCTCCCCCTCCTTCCCTTCCCCCTCCCCCCCACCCCCTCCCCCATCCCCTCCCCCCACCCCCCTCCCTCCCCATCCCCTTCACCCCTCCCCCATCCCCTCCCTCCTCCCCCCCCCCTCCCCCTCCTTGAGTCTACTATATAAGTTCAAGTTCAAAGATAATAGGAGCAGAATTCAGCCTTTCGGCCCAGAGAGTCTACTCTGCCATTCACTCATGGCGGGTCAGGCAGCTTCCTTGTGTCTATCTTCGTCTTTATTTCCATCAATTTGCCTAATGTGTTTTCTCTAACAAATGGTTTTATTAATTTCAACTTTTTACAGCGAGACTTTTTACACAGAGGATGGTCGTTGCCAGGGTTACCCTGCCAGGGGTAGTGGAGGCAGACACGTGAAGGTGACATTTAAGAGGCTTTTAGATGGGCACATGGGTATGCAGGGAATGCAGGGATATGGGTCACACGCGGGCAGAGGAGATTAGTTTAACCTGGCATTGTGTTCAGCACAGGCATTGCAGGCTGAAGGGCCTGTTCTTGCCCTGTACTGTTCTATGTTCTACGAAGACGGATAAAACCCATCTGCTAAACAACTCTGCCATTTCCTCATCCCTCTTCATTAATTCCATAATTATCTAAGATTTTCAGATCGCTCAGGGTTGACGGAGTTATCTAATTATGGACATTGACGGCTGGATAGCTCCCATCATTTACAATGGAAGTGACACTGTTGTACCTGAGACGGATATGAAGCCACTAATGACTCTCACTGTACAAAACAAATCAATTCATGAAACTATTATCAGAAGTCAAGCTAGACATCACTCTGCCTTTTTGAGCATGGAATGTCAATGTAAATGAGAGGGCGGTTCGGGACAGGATTTTTAAAATTACTTGTTAAATTATGCGAGCCAGGCCTATTTTTTAGTTTTTAGTTTTAGAGATACAGCGTGGAAACAGGCCCTTCGGCCCGACGAGTCCGCGCCGACCAGCGATCACCCGTACACTAGTTGTACCCTATACTAGTTGTATCCTACGCACTAGGGACAGTTTACAGAAGCCATTTAACCTACGAACCTGCACGTCTTTGGAATCTCCCAGCGGTCACCCTGTACACTACACACGAGGGACGATTTACAATTTTTGCTGAAGGCAATTAACCTACAAACCTGCACATCTTTGGAGTGTGGGAGGAAGCTGGAGCACCCGGAGGAAACCCACGCGGTCACAGTGCGAACGCACAAACTCCGTGCAGACAGCATCCGAGGTCAGGATCGAACCCAGGTCTCTGGCATTGTAAGGCAGCGACTCTACCACTGTGCCCGCTCCGCCCCGGATTGCAGAATGACCTGTGCTTGGGTTGCAGCATTGTCCCTTCCTGACCCCTCCTGCTATTATTCAACGACGTGCGGATGGATTTGCAGATTCATGGGGCTTTATAACGGACGGGTAAGGTGCAGAGGGATATGGGCCAAATGCGGGAAAACGGGACTAGTGCAGACATGTTGGCCGGCATGGACAAGTTGGGCCGAAGGGCCTGTTTCAGTGCTGTCTGACTTGTTCGTAAATGTAGATGGGTTGGTGAGTAAGTTTGTAAGTAATGACACTACATTGGGAGGAGTTGCAGACAGTGAGGAATGCTGTCAGATGATCCAGTGAGTTATAGATCAGCTGCAGAAACCGGCAGAGAAATGGCAGAAAGATGAAGTTTAATCTGAGCAAGTGAGAGGTGTTGCACTTTGGGAGGTTATAGACAATAGACAATAGACAATAGGTGCAGGAGGAGGCCATTCGGCCCTTCGAGCCAGCACCGCCATTCAATGTGATCATGGCTGATCATTCTCAATCAGTACCCCGTTCCTGCCTTCTCCCCATACCCCCTGACTCCAATATCCTTAAGAGCTCTATCTAGCTCTCTCTTGAATGCATTCAGAGAATTGGCCTCCACTGCCTTCTGAGGCAGAGAATTGCACAGATTCACAACTCTCTGACTGAAAAGGTTTTTCCTCATCTCAGTTCTAAATGGCCTGCCCCTTATTCTTAAACTGTGGCCCCTTGTTCTGGACTCCCCCAACATTGGGAACATGTTTCCTGACTCTAACGTGTCCAACCCCTTAATAATCTTGTACGTTTCGATAAGATCCCCTCTCATCCTTCTAAATTCCAGTGTATACAAGCCAAGTCGCTCCAGTCTTTCAACAGGTTGAATTAAGGAGAGAGTTTACAGTTTGTGGCAGGACCCATAACAGCATTGATGTGCAGAAAGATCTCGGTGTCCAAGTTCACTGAGGGTGGCAGCACGTGGATAGAGTGGTGACCAAGGCGTACGGTATGCTTGCCTTCATTGCTAGGGGCATTGAGTATAAGAGTCAGGAAGTCAGGATGCAGCTCTATAAGACCTTGCTTAGGCCACATTTGGAGTATTGCGTGCAGTTCTGGTCGTCCCATTGCAGCAAGGGCGTGGGGGCTTTGGAGAGGGTGCAGAGGAGGTTTACCAGAAAGATGCCTGGATTAGAGGGTTTCAGCTACAAGGAGAGGTTGGATTAACTTGAATTTAGTCCTCTGGAACGTCAGAGGTTGGAGGGACACTTGATTGAAGAATATACAATTATGAGAGGCATAGATGGGGTAGACAGCCAAAACCTTTTTTTCCCCAAGGTGGAAATGTCCAACACTAGAGGGGACAGTTATAAGGTGAGAAGGGGAAAGTGAAATGGGCAAGGAGGGTGCCTGGAACACATTGCCAGGGGTAGGGTGGAGGCAGATACGATAGTGGCCTTTACAAGCCTTTTGGATAGGCATGTGGATAAGCAGAAAATGGAGAGATGTCGATCATATGCTGGCAGATGAGATCAATTTAACTTGGCATCATGTTCAGCACGGACATTGTGGGCCGAAGGGCCTGTACCTGTGCTATACCGTTCTGTGTTCTATGTCGCTGTGACTATTCGGGGAGTTACACTCCCTGTCTGAGGCAATGTTAATCTCCAACCCACATCACCAGCCCTGGGCCCTGCCCTGGCCTGCCCAGCTCCGTCTGTGGTAGTTTTCCATCCCAGCTTTTGTTTTTCATTACAACAGTGTATTGACATCAAAAGTAATTCATTTCTGAAATGCCCGGAGGCATCAGGAGCTCATTACAGACTCTACATAAATGTAAAACAAAAGTGTGCGGATTTGGCTGCTGCAATTTAACGTGGATCACTGTGAGGTAACTCAGGAAAACGTGTATTGGAAGGAACGGCACGATGGCGCAGCGATAGAGTTACTGCTTCACAGCGCCAGAGGCCCAGGTTCGATCCCGATTACGGGTGTTGTCTGCACAGAGTTTGTACGTTTTCCTTGTGAAGTGTGGGGGTTTTCTCCGGGTGCTCCGGTTTCCTCCCACACTCCAAAGATGTTTCACAGTTTCAAGGTCAGTTTATTGTCACGTGTACCAATTAAGGTACAGTGAAATTCGAATGATCATACAGCCATACTAAAAAAGAAGCAGCAAGACACACAGCTACATAAAAGTTCACATAAACATCCACCACAGTGGATTCCCCACATCCCTCACTGTGATGGAAGGCAATAAAGTCCAATCTGCTTCCTCTTTATTCTCCCGCGGTCGGGGCAGTCGAACCATTCACAGTCGGGGCGATCGAAGCTCCCGTGTCTGGGCGATCGAAGCTCCCACGTCGGGGCGATCGAAGCTCCCACGTCGGGGCGATCGAAGCTCCCGTGTCGGGGCGATCAAAGCTCCCGCGTTAGGGCGATCGAAGCTCCCGTGATCGGGGCGATCGAAGCTCCCATGTCGGGGCGATCGAAGCTCCCACGTCGGGGCGATCAAAGTTCCCGCGTCGGGGCGATCGAAGCTCCTGCTGCTTGTCGTTTCCAAAGTCGGTCTCTAACCAGAGACCTCGAATTCCGCAATGTTAAAGTCCGCAGGCGCCCGCGGTTGGAGCTCCGAGGTCGATCCCTGGCAAAGGGATCCCGGGCTCCGTGATGGTAAGTCCGCAGGCTCCCGCGGTTGGAACTCCCGAAGTCGGTCTCCAGCAAAGGCCGCCAACTCCTCGATGTTAGGCCGCAGTGCGGACGGAGATACGATGCAGAAAAAAATCGCATCTCCGTCGAGGTAAGAGATTAGCAAAAGTTTCCCCTAAACCACCCACCCCCCACATAATACAAGCTAAAGAACACTAAAAACATACATTTAACACATGCAAACAAACAACAAAGAAGGAAGGGACAGACAGGCTGTTGGCGAGGTGGCCATTGCTGGCGCCACCCGGTGGTAGTTGGTAGGCTAACTGACTTTGGTAAAATTGTAAATTGCCCCCAGTGTGTGCAGGAAAGTGTTAATATGCGAGGGTCGCCGGTCGATGCGGACTCAGTTGGCCAAAGGGCCTGTTTCCGCGCTGTATCTCTAAACAAAACGAAAAGAAATTGAACAGATATTCCTTAATGTCCTAAATCAGTGGTTCCCAACCTGTGGGTCGCGACCCCAAACGGGGTCGCGACACCAATGCCATGGGGTCGTTAAATGATTTTGAGCTGATATGAATATTATATAAAACACGGTGAAATGCATATTAAGATAGTTATATAAATTCATACTATGAAACTAAATGTAACAGTTCCCTAAGTCACTCAACACAACGTGTTGTCACTCAAGCCAGTATTGAACATGTTTGGTTTCTGTTTTGTCTTGGTCGCGCCACCGCTGTCGCTCCTCCCACTTACCTAGTGTTGTACGCGCGCTTGCAGTGACACGTAGTTAGTTTTGTTCGAGTGATTCTTAACCCTTTAAAAATGAGTGTAAGAAAGAGAAAGTACAGTGATGATTTCTTGAAATGGGGATTCACTGACATAGTTAATGCAGGTGTGGAAAGACCACAGTGTGTAGTATGTTTGGAAGTTCTTGCTCATGAGTCTATGAAACCAGCTAAACTTCAAAGACATCTCGAAACTAAGCACCCTGATTTGAAAGATAAAAGTATTGACTTTTTTAAAGCAAAAGTTGTTGGTGTCAAAAGCTGCCGGCTTGATAGCAGTGGATTATTTCAAAACAAAAATGTAGCCGCCATTGAAGCTTCATACACGGTTGCATTAAGAATAGCACGTGCTAAAAAGCCACACACAATAGCTGAGAATCTTATTTTTCCATGCACCAAAGATATTGTACGTCTCATGATCGGTCCTGAAGCGGTAAATAAATTATCGCTTCTATCCGTGTCAAACAATACGGTAAAACGAAGGATAACAGATATGTCCGAGGATATTTTATGCCAAATTATTCAAGAATTAAAAGAAACTCCAACTGGGCTGTTCAGCATACAGCTTGATGAAACTACTGATGTGACAAACTTTGCACAACTTCTTGTGTATGTTCGTTATTATAAAAATGAAAAAATTAAAGAAGAATTCTTGTGTTGTAAGCCTCTGCAAACTTCAACTACTGCTGCTGATATTTTTGATTTAATTGATGATTTCTTTAATGAACATTCAATTGAATGGAAGAAATTATGCGGAGTTTGTACTGACGGGGCACCTGCAATGCTCGGCTGTAAGTCTGGCTTCCAATCGTTGGTTAAAAAAGTGACTCCAGAAGTAATTGGGACTCACTGCATGATTCATCGACAAGTATTAGCTACCAAGACGTTACCTGAACCATTGAAAGAAGTGCTTAACCGAGTGATTAAAGCAGTAAATGTCGTTAAATCAAGGCCACTTGCAACACGGCTCTTCAAAGTTTTATGTGAGGATTTGGGATCAACGCATGAAGCACTATTGTTTCACACAGAGGTAAGATGGCTCTCGAAAGGAAAGGCGTTGAAGAGATTTTTTGAATTAAGAGGAGAGCTTCAAATATTTCTCGATTCTCAAAATGCAAGCGAATATGAATCATTGTTGACGGATGAATTTACGTTGTGCAAATTGGCATACCTGGTCGACATTTTTGAGATATTTAATAGTGTTAATACAGGATTACAGGGTAAGGAAAGTACGATAATATCTTTGTCTGAAAACATATCGTCTTTCAAAATGAAATTGGAACTCTGGATCACCAAAATTAACCATAAGAAATTATACATGTTCCCAACACTTGTCCACTTTGTTGAAGAAGCGGCAAATGAAATTAACATCGATGACTTATATAGCTTGATACAAGAGCATTTGGAAATTCTTACTGTTCGATTAAGAAGTTATTTTCCTGATGAATGTTGCAAATCTTTCTCCCTTACAATCAACCCATTCAATGCCAATGTATCTAATATCCCTGAAGCAGCAGAAGAAGAGTTCATCGACTTAAAAAACAATTTTGAAGCTAAATCATGGTTTGGTGAATTGCAACTACAAGAATTTTGGGCAAAAAGTTTCCAAAAATTCCCAGTAATATCAGAAATCGCGATAAGGAATTTATTGCCCTTCCCAACAACTTACTTATGTGAAGCAGCATTCTCCCAACTTCTCATCCTTAAAAACAAATACCGAAATAAATTAAATCTGGAAGACGACTTGAGGTGTGCCATATCGACAACGGAGCCCAGGATAGAATTGCTAGCTAAAAAACTGCAATACCAGCCGTCTCATTAAAGTCAGTTCATAAACATATTTTACATAACGGTGGAAATTTGTGTGTTCGAACAATTTTGAATTGATTTGCAATTAATTAATGTTTGTAGGAGCTTTGGAATTTTTTATGAATAAATAATCTATAATTCAATAATCGCAATATATGGCAGTTTGTTGTACAAAAACCGAATGTATATATAAGATATTTTAAGGGTTGGGGTCGCTTCATGATTGCTTGTTCTAAAATGGGTCGCTATATTTGAAAGGTTGGGAACCACTGTCCTAAATGAACAACACAAAGGAAACGGGAGTAATGATACATTTGTACGAACACCAGCTGGATTTGAATTATGATACAATACACAGATTTGGATATCCCATTTTTTAAAGACATGAAAGCAACATTAAAAATGTATAAAGGAGATCTGAGCAAAGAGCACAAAGTGCTGGAGGAATTCAGCGGGTCAGGCAGCATCTGTGGAGGGGATGGACAGACATTGCACTGTGTGGGTCATGTCCCAGCTTCTTCTTGCACCAGTGATATTCATGTGGACTTAATGTGTAGCAAGGAACTGCAGATGCTGCTTTACACCGAAGATAGACACAAATTGCTGGAGTAACTCAGCGGGACAGGCCGCATCTCTGGAAAGAAGGAATGGGTGACGTTTCAGGTCGTGACACCTCTCCAGACTCAATAGACCAGTTTGAAGAAGGGTCTCGACCCGAAATGTCACCCATTTCTTCTCTCCAGACGTGCTGCCTGTCCCGCTGAGTTACTCCTGCATTTTGTGTGTGTCTTCACGTGTACTTGCATTGTTCTAGATCAGTCAGCACAGCAGCAAACCTCACCAGGCACTTCATCTCTAACCGAAAGAAAACAAATTAAACTATGACAGAATTTAAAAGACATTTGGACAGATCAATTAAGTTTCAGTTTCGTTTATTGTCACAGGGTACAGTGAAATGCTTTTGGCGCGTACTAACCAGTCAGCAGAAAGACAATACATGATTACAATCGTGCCGTTTAGAGTGTTTAGATACATGATAAGGGAATGACGTTTAGTGCAAGGTAAAGCCAGCAAAGTCCAATCAAGGATAGTCCGAGGGTCACCAATGAGGTGGATGGCAGGAGATACATGGATAGGAAAGGTTTAAAGGGGTATGGACCAAACGTGAGCAGGTGGGACTGGTGTAGTTGGGGTGTATTGGGTTTAGATTAGGATGGGTTTAGAGGGATATGGACCAAATGTGGGCAGGTGGGACTGGTGTAGATGGGACGTATAGGGTTTAGGTTAGGATGGGTTTAGAGGGATATGGACCAAACGTGAGCAGGTGGGACTGGTGTAGATGGGACGTATTGGGTTTACATTAGGATGGGTTTAGAGGGATATGGACCAAACGTGGGCAAGTGGGACGGGTGTAGACGGGGCTGATGGTGGTAATATTGACGGGGGCAAGATTTCCTGGTCTTCAGCTAATGGATTCTCCACAACTCAGTGCTTCCCCCATATCCCTGGTAAATAGTCTGGCAACACAGTCACCGTGAGTTCTGTGATTGAGAGAGTCACAGTTATTGCGTCTAATGACCTCCTGGATTCGCTGCAAATGCTCAGGGGTAGCGCTCTGCATAATTAATCCCTCTCTCTGCTGCCTGCACAAACGCACAATCATCAGGCCTGGCTGGCTGCTTCAGGCAGGGTTTTATCTGAAGTTCAAAAATAGTCATCGTTCCTTCTTTGCAACTTTGTCACTTCAGACTTTAGAGATGCTACACGGAGACCGGCCCTTCAACCCACCGAGTCCGCACCGACCAGCGATCACCCTGAGCTCTCGTTCTATCCTACACACACCAGGGACAATTTACAGAAGCCAATTACCCGACAAACCTGCACGTCTTTGGAGTGTGGAATGAATCCGGAGCACCCGGAGAAAACCCGCGCAGGTCACGGGGAGAACGTGCAATCTCCGTACAGACAAGCACCCATAGTCAGAATCAAACCCGGGTCTTTGGCGCTGTGAGGCAGCAGCTCTATCGCTGCACCACCGTGCCACATCACGGAAGCTTTGGTGCTCAAGAAATCCTCTACAGTTTGGTTAATTCTAGCCCTTCCACAGTAGCTTTGTGCAAGAAAATGTCACCGTAGAAGATGGTTAAGGGTTTCATCAGAGACGACAGGTGGTAATGAAGATCTGTACTGTTCAGTTTAGTTTATTGTCACGTGTACCGAGGTACAGTGAAAAGCCTTTTGTTGCGTGCTATCCAGTCATGTACAGAAATTCTCATGTACGTGATTACAATCGAGACGTCCACAGTGAACAAATTAAGGGAATAAGGTTTAATGGAAGATAAAGTCCAGTAAAATCAGATTAAAGGTATTCAGAGGGTCTCCAATGAGATAGATGGAAGGTCAGGACCAACTGTCTAGTTGGTGATAGGATGGTTCAGGTGCCTGATAACAGCCGGGAAGAAACTGTCCCTGAATCTGGTGGTGTGCGTTTACACACAGGGGAGTGTCCCAGACCCAAATACCATCACATGTAGTGATCTACTCAGAACATCATTGATTCCCAATCATGTGGCCCCTGAAAGCACAACACTCCATGATCCAGCCCGTAGACACGAGAATACATATTAACTAATTATAATACCTCTGCTCACAGATACCATTGTCAAGAGGCAAGTTCTTGAGCGTTTAATTGTCATTAGTACCGACATTTACTTGCAGCATCTTGCAAACACGGTACTCATAGATAACATAATAAACATGAAAATCCTATTCATTTAAAAAAAAACAATATTAGCACAAGCCAGGCAGAAGAGGGGCTGTGCCAGAGCTGGCTGCCTGCCCCTTTACCGAGGTCACGTCCACGCCCGGGTGGTGCTAGAAAGGGACTACGCGCTGTCCACGGGCACCCTGGGGGGTTTCCGGGACCGCTGGGAATCGGGGGGGGGGGGGGGGGGAGAAGGCAACCTTGACAAGGATGGGGAAATGGTAATTTAATATTTGATTTACTTGCACGATGGTGGTGAGTTTTGTTTTTGAATCGTCTGCCATTGTACATATTATTGCAAAAAAATAAATAAATCATTTTTGGTCTAAAAAAAAATGTGAGTGCTAAAAGTCCAAAGCCCGTAGTTCAACCAAGACAGTTCGCTTGGGCAGCTTACGGCCCAGAAGTATGAACGTTGATTTCTCTAATTCCAAGTAACCCCTGTATTCCTTCTCTCCCCCCCCCCCCCCCCCCCCACCACTCCCCCATCCTAGTCATCCTACTAGTTCCACTGTTCACATCCTTGTATCCCTTCATTATCACCACATCCCCAGCCAACAATGGACCATTGTGGGCTCCACCCTTCCTTGGTCTTCTGTTGCTGGTCCTGATTTGTTTTGGCCATTTCCTCCTTCCAGTCGTCGTCCGTCCCCCCCGTCCCCCCACCTTCAGTCTGAAGAAGGGTTCCGACCCGAAACGTCACCCATCCCTTTTCTCCAGAGATGCTGCCTAACTCGCTGAGTTACTCCAGCATTTTGTGTCTATCTCCAAGACAGTTTATAGTTTAGTTCATGTCTGTGGTGTTCAAGAACCTGATGGTTGTTGAGAAGGAGCTGTTCTTGAACCTGG
Source organism: Rhinoraja longicauda (assembly GCF_053455715.1). Taxonomy (NCBI): domain Eukaryota; kingdom Metazoa; phylum Chordata; class Chondrichthyes; order Rajiformes; family Arhynchobatidae; genus Rhinoraja; species Rhinoraja longicauda. The sequence goes on along the minus strand of NC_135958.1, from coordinate 10,296,101 downwards.
AGGTCATGGTTGTCAAGCTCCTGTACCTTCTTCTTGATGGCAGGTGTGAGATGTGAGTGTGGGTCTCTGATGATGCTGGCTGCCTTTTTGAATCCTGTTGGTTCATGTTCATAAATGATTGGAACAGAATTAGACGATTTGGCCCATCAAGCCTCCTCCGCCATTCAATCATGGCTGATCTATCTCTCCCTCCTAACCCCATTCATCTGTCTTTTCCCCATAACCACTGACACCCGTACAAGTCAAATTCCTTTGATGGGTGGGGAGGTCAGTACATGTGATGGACCTTCGATGGTGGGGAGGCACAAAATGCTGGAGTAACTCAGCGGGTCAGGCAGCATCTCAGGAGAGAAGGAATGGGTGACGTTTCGGTTCGAGACCCTTCCGAAGACTGATGTCAGGGGAGGGGGCCGGACAAAGATAGGATGTAGTAGGAGACAGGAAGACAGTGGGAGAACTGAGAAGGGGGAGGGGAAAGAGAGGGACAGAGGAACTATCTGAAGTTAGAGAAGTCAATGTTCATACCGCTGCCCAAGCGAAATATGAGATGCTGTTCCTCCAATTTGCCCTGGGCCTCACTATGACAATGGAGGAGGCCCATGACAGAAAGGTCAGACTGGGAGTGGGAGGGGGAGTTGAAGTGCTGAGCCACCGGGAGATCAGGTTGGTTAAGGTGGACTAAGCGAAGTTGTTGAGCGAAACGATCGGCGAGCCTGCGTTTGGTCTCGCCGAGTTAGAGATGGTGGGGAGGTCAGTACACGTGATGGACCACTGACGTGGAGAGGTCCGTACACGAGGCAGTGTAATCTCCTGAGTTCCTGAGCATCAAAATAATCAACATCACGAAAGCCGGGAGTTGCAAACTACTAAATAAATTGATTGTTTCCGTCGTTCTCCTTGATTGCTTCCTGCTTTTGTAACTTGTTACTGGATGCGACTATTTTTGATTTGGAAGATGGGACCTTTGAGATAATCAGTAAAGTTAAATTAAAAGACAATGGTTATGTGAGATAATTATGGTTTTACATCAAAGAGCGGCGTTTTTGAGTAAGGAAACACGAGGTAAACGACAGTTAATAATGCTAAATGATGCCATTAAACAAAAGCAATTAACAAAAACATTTTTGCTCATTTATATTCCTCATTATTATCCTGGTTTCTAATTTTAACTTAACTTGCCTTTTAACTATTTCTAATATATTTTATCTAGTTGCAGGTGGCTTAAACTGCTGGATTTTGCTTAGTTTAGTTTAGCAGTACAGCCTGGAAACAGGCCCTTCGGCCCACTGTGTCCATGCTGACCATCGATCACCCGTTCGCACTAGTTCTATGTTATCTGTCTATCTTATTCACTCCCCTACATGCTAGGGGCGATTTACGCAATTAATACGCTGATTAACCCACAAACCCACGTGTCTTTGGAGTGTAGGAGGAGACCGGAGCACCCGGAGGAAACTCACATGGTCGCAGGGAGAACGTGCAAACTCCACACGGACAGCACCCGTGGTCAGGATCGAACCCGGGTCTCTGGCGCGGTGAGGCAGCAGCTCTACTGCGGGTAGTGCCACCGTGCCACCCATAAGTTAAGCATCGTATCACAGATCAACACCACACTGGCCATGCTCTCATTTCACTTCCACCATCGGGAAGAAGTTACAGGAGTCTGTGAACTGAAACCCCCAGCTTCAAGAACAGCTTCTTCCCAACAACCACGACACCCTCTTCCCCTTTGTGTACAGACTTCTGGACAGACTGTTACATTGCAGCCACTTATATAGAAACATAGAAAACAGGTGCAGGAGTGGGCCAGTCGGCCCTTCGAGCCAGCATTCAATATGATCATGGCTGATCATCTGAAAACAGTACCCTGTTCCTGCTTTTTCCCCATATCCCTTGATTCCTTTAGCCCTCAGAGCTCAATCTAACTCTCTCTTGAAAACATCCAGTGAATTGGCCTCCACTGCCTTCTGTGGCAGAGAATTCCACAGATTCACAACTCTCTGGGTGAAAAGGTTTTTCCTCGTCTCGTTCCTAAATGGCCTACCCCTTATTCTTAAACTGTGACCACTGGTTCTGGGCTCTCCCAACATCGGGAATATTTTTCCTGCATCTAGCCTGTCCAATCCTTTAAGAATTTAATATGTTTCAAAAAGATCCCCTCTCATCCTTCTAAATTCCAGTGAATACAAGCCCAGTCGAACCATTCTTTCATCATACAGTCTGTCAGTCCCACCATCCCAGGAATTAACCTGGTGAACCTACGCTGCACTCCCTCAACAGCGTTACCCACATGAGGATTACTACTGAGATTGTGATGCACCACTGGCCTCTTACAGCAGTTTGACTGTAGGGTGATATTTGTCCAAATGCACATGTTACTCTTTGTTTAGTCATGTATGCAGTAACCTCATTTACTAGTAATGGACCAGGTACGACTGCAATGTTGAAGAAACATTTGGACAGGTACATGGATAGAACAGGATTATGGAACAGGGATATGGGCCAAACGCAGGCAAGTGGGAATGGTGTGGATGGGACATGTTAGTCAGTGTGGGCAAGTTAGGCCAAAGGGCCTGCTTCCACACTGTATCACTCTATCACTCTGTAACTCTATGACTCTATGACCCAGATGGAAACTTTCCTCTGAACACTGGTGAGTCTTGTAGAGATACTGCCGGGCTGCATCACTGCTTGGTTTAGTTTAGTTTAGTTTAGTTTAGAGATACAGCGCGGAAACAGGCCCTTCAGCCCACCGAGTCCGCAAAGACCAGCGATCCACGACATTAACACCGTCCTAAACACACTAGGGACAATTTATAATTATACCAAACCTACAAATCTGCACGTCTTTGGAATGTGGGAGGAAACCGAAGATCTCGGACAAAACCCACGCAGGTCACGGAGAGAACGTACAAACTCCGTTCAGCCAGCACCCGTAGTCAGGATGTGAGGCAGCAACTCTACCATAGCGTCACCATGCCTCCCTGTTTGGGAACTGTTTGGGAATAATTCTGTCCAAGACTGCAAGAAATCGCAGAGAGGAGTGGATGCAACCCAAGGCTTCAATGGATTCTGCAAGGGAGGAACATTTATATGGAATAATAGTTTAGAAGAATGAGGGGGGACCTCATTGAAACATACAGAATAGTGAAAGGCTTGGATAGAGTGGGTGTGGAGAGGATGTTTCCACTAGTGGGAGAGTCTAGGACTAGAGGTCACAGCCTCAGAAGTAAAGGACGATCTTTTAGGAAGGAGATGAGGAGAAATGTCTTTAGTCAGAGGGTGGTGAAGCAATGGAATTCTTTGTCACAGACGGCTTTGGA